>NC_056733.1:1669103105-1669470605 GCF_019279795.1 Protopterus annectens | reverse complement strand
CTGTGCCACATCAATGACTGAGTATATCAAACATGATTTTGATTAAATAAATGAATATTGTACATTAATATTGACAACAGTCATATATATCAGCTCACTGCTGTCAGACAAATGCAATGAGTGCAATCTATTGTAACTCACACACACATGTAAGTACACACACACACATATGCCCACACTCGCACAGGCACACACACACACACACACACACACACACACACACACACACACACACACACACACACGCACAAAAGAACACTCATCAACTACATATGTAGAAAGGTTCCCACCAATTTTTGCTGTATTATTGGATCCATACTCCTCTGATTTCTCAATGTGATCAAATAATTGAATAAATAAATGAATGATTGAATAAGTAATGGACCCAGTAATGCATTTAAGTTTCTCAGTATCAAATGCATGAAGTGTAACCCGCAACAACAACAACAACACTCACACACACACACACACACACACACACACACACACACACACACACACAAATAAAAAAAACATTAACTACGGATGCATTGTTTACTGAGTATGCCACAAATATCAGATTGTGTACACTCAGATATCTGATTATGATCAAATGAATAATTGAATATATAAATAATCCACTGAATTCATGAAGCCTGGGCCAGGTGCAGGCGTAGCATATGCGGGATAATGCCAAATATGTCCTCTGAGCGATTCAGGTACGAACCAACTCCACGTGCACTACTGGCATACGCCAGATCTATGCAGCCCTCGGCATAGGTATGCAAATCACCCCATGCGCAGTGTCGCACCATGCTAATGAAGGCATACAGTGATTCATGAAGTGGTGCAGGCGTAGCGCAAGCCCATGGAAATGTAAACAAAAAAACACGGTTTACATTTTCCCAAACAGTACATCGGAGTTATGGAAGCGGACCAGACTCATGTATTACAAAGTTAACATATGCCAATGGCTAAATACACAGCCAATGGGACAAAAAAAGATGCACAACACCTAAAAAACAGCATTTAATGTCATGTCCACAGTAACGCACAGTACAACCGCAGGTCATGTGTGCACAAACAGGAATACAAAGGAAATATATACAAACGTCATAAAATCGCAATGTAAGACAAATCAGGATTTCACCATAATACGCAATGGCAGGCATGGCACACCACAAGCAAGGCGCAAGGGTTGCCAAGGGCCCGCTACAGTGTTCGGCGCTGTAACTATGAATTAGTAGTCAATGCCATGCAAATGAGGCAGGTAATACTGAATAACAAACGTCCCGCCGGATTAAGGATGTACCTGACGGCGCACCGCTATAACACCGAGGTGTGTATCAGAGGTGATACATGACATCAGCAGAGGGGTGTGCCACCATATCAGTAAGCACATTGGAGCAATGCAAATCTGGCCTGGCCGTTGCTAAGCAAAGCTGCAGGACAGGGGTGGGAAGGAAGGTATAGAACCATTTAGCTGAGAGCACACATGGTGCCCGAAAGCGCATGTGTATGGGGATGAAATTGCGCCCGAAACCTGGTAAGCGGGTGCACGCGCCGCAAACAATAGCACAAACAGGAAGGTCAGGGGAAGAAAAGAAGAAAATGCCGAAGTAGGGTAATTGGCGTACTAATGAGCAATTAACACCAATCAACTCACGGCTGCCAATCAATGGCAGTAGACAAGCCTGCATGCAGAAACCTGCAAAACAGGATAGGGGAGGCATAGGATTGCAAAGAAAGGAGGGGAGGACTTGGAATGCAAAGATAGGAGAACTGTCATAGCAGAGCAAAGCAAATCCACAGTAGACCGGCAATAGCACACATTATGCAAGATAAGCCAGGTCTAGGAAAGTACAAATGAAAGCAGGCTACTGGATGCATGCCAGCAAATGGTAAGTGTAACGTGCACAAATGTAAATGGAAGGGCAAGAGGTAATTCACGGCATCCAAATGTAATGCAACACCAAAGGCAGCACAATAGTGGTTCCATTAATAAAACACAGAAGATACCCTGTAGCCACGATAGTACATACACGCCCTATGACATCATCAGTGTTCACAGCAAAACAGTATAAAGTGTGAAAGCACCCAACACACACCTGTGTATTCCCAAACACTGCACCATAGGTGTAAACAGATGGGGAACTTTTAAAATGTACATGTTGGGAGCTGCCATAACTGTGATTCATCAACATGTGTTACAGACCGACTGTGTTGTGGAAGATGATGCCGACAACCACCGTAGGCCTCGGAGGAGGAGAAGAGTGTTCAGACCAAGGGTAACCTACCAGGGCTACATGATCTGGTGATAGTAGAGCATTACAGGGTGGACAGGGACATCTTACAGCAAATAGTAGAGCTGTGCCGTCCACGCCTGAGAACCAGAAACAACAGAGGGGAACCCATCCCAGTGGACATGAAGGTATGTGTAAGCTTGCGAATACTAGCCACAGGTACCTTTCAAAGGCCAACTGGAGATATAATGGGAATCTCACAGGCATCGGCATCCAGGGTACTACACCAGTTCCTGGATGCCATGTTACCACATGCCAATGAGCATATATACTTCCCCCAAACTCAGGAGGAGTTGGCCAGCAATATGCGTCACTTCCACCATGTGGCAAACTATCCGGAGGTACTGGGTGCGATAGACTGCATGCACATACAAATCAAGTCACCACCCGGTTAGTATGGTAGGCGCTACATAAACCGCAAGGGATTCCACTCCATCAACTGCCAGGTTGTGTGCAATGCCCAGGGCATTATCATGGATGTGTGTGCTGGCAGCCCTGGAAGCTACCACGACTCCCATATCTGGCATGCCTCACAGCTGTATCAGGTATTTGTCAGGGGGGACATCCCACAAGGCCACCTTGTGGGGGATGCTGGCTATGCACTGGAGCAGTGGATGATGACCCCCATCAGAAATGCACACACACCAATGCAAGAACGCCATAATGAGGCACATGCACAAACCAGAATCACCATAGAGCGTGTGTTCTGGATGCTGAAATCACATTTCCGGTGCTTGGACACATCTGGTGGAACCTTGCAGTACTCTCCAGGCATGTGTGCCCACATCTTCATAGTATGTGCCATGCTACATAATATGATCCTGCGGAAACAGCTGCAGCAGGGTCAAAATGGAGGAGGGCCTCACAGCCCACCGCAATTGCCAAGGCCAACACAGGCACAGAGGGATCCAGACCACGGACACACTGTGCCAGCCCCAGTAGGCAGACGGAGGCGTGCCCAATATGCCTATGCCTTGGCAAAGAGGGAACGTATAGCACATACCTTGACAGTGTAGGCTCCCACGGACTGCCACCCCTCCCCACCTGCACACACAGTAAAATGGATGGCACACAAACACGACCACCTGTAAATTGTGATGTATAGGTAGCCAACTGTGGAATCCTACATAGGCAGCCCTCAAACATGGTACACACAACAGCCATTGGAACATGGAAATGTCAACACCTGAACAGTAGATGCGCCTATCAGCATCTGTCGGTGCTGTGTGTATAGGTTCTCAGGTACATCGGTAGGTACACGCCCGATTGTCAGAGGCAAAACACCAAACGGGGCAAACAGTGACTCCTGTTGCCACAACATCGAGTAAGCAACTGTTGCTTACTGGAGCAGAGGCAATCGTGGGAGCACATGTGTGTAAGCACTGTCCTACACACACTCATCACAGATTCCCCGCTGCGTTACTGAGGGGCTCCACAAAATGTAATCATGGATGTTGTGTCAAGGCAGGGGATGTACCCATGACAGGCATTCATCACCCCAGCATGCTGCATCCACGGTCGTATGAAGGTGTAGCACATTATCGGGTGTAGCTAATTGTGATATACATACCCAATGCTGGAGTACAGCCAGTAAACATCACATGGACATACCATTAACTGGACTCATCAATTTGTAACCTGACGGAGTTATCCATGTGAGTGTAGTGTAGAGTAACTGCTGTAGTGTACTTCACATACAAAATGACATAATACGTGTACAACCCTCAGATGTCCAAGTGGTACATGCAGTGACTGTCGTGCATGTACCCGGTCCCACATCCCGCAAGGGATGTAATGTAATCCCGACGACACGGGTAATGCATTCCAGATGCAGGTCATCAGAATATGTGTAGCACTCATTAGCGGGAATAAGCGTTGCCCACAGCTGGTAACCGATGTTTAAATATGACTATATGGATATGCGTGAAACAGGGCTAAGCTTCACCGACCACTGCGCAGATCACTGTCAATGATGTACAGAACAGGTGAAACCAGCATTAGTCACCCCTGAACAAATAGCGCCTGCTCTGAAGGGTAAAATGACCACTGCCAGGATTGGAAGAGGCAATCATGTATACAATCACCCAACACTATTGCTAGCCAAGATGTACATATGGTAGGGTTGCCACATTTCAAATGACCAATGTGGGGCATACGCCAGATGTCTGCAGGACGACACATACACCCGGCCAGTACGAAAACCAGAATGTCAGTGTTTTGCATAGATAAAAAGCTTATTCTAGTAATGGTCGCAGGTACGTGTTCCGTGTCCTGTAACATGTAGGTGTGTCAGATACAGAATAAGTGTTTTATGCAACTATTACATAAACTATAGGGAATATGTTTGTCCCAAAGTCGCAGGACATTTGCTATGTTCACAAATATTTTGCAGGACACAACTGCACAAAGAGGGACTGTCCCTCGCAAAGTGGGACGGGAGGTAATCTTAACCTATGGCAGGTGTGTAATGTGACAGGTACAGACACAAATGTGCGGAGTCCAGGAAACACAGTATACACTGACAAACACACAATGAAAGGCGTAGCGTGCCTGTCACCACCCCTGTCCGAGATATGTATATATATATATATATATATATATATATATATATATATATATATATATATATATATATATATATATATATATATATATATCTATATATATATATATATATATATATATATATATATATATATATATATATATATATATATATATATATATATATATATATATATATATATATATATATATATATATATATATATATATATATATCTACACATATATAATACAGATAGAAAGGGTGATAGTGTGATATATGTCGATATATAAGGGGTCACTGACATCTGCAAATATATAGATAGGTCAACGGCATTCAAAACACCTTTGAGGTACAAATAAATACGATACCACCAACTATGGAACACGTGTAACCAGGAGGCTGAAAGACAGAAAGAACACAGTACTGGAACAGTAGAACCATGAGCAATATGACGATAGTAAGGACATGTAGTCACAGCTGCCGGCGGTGCGGTCCACGTAGGTACCGTGTGCAACTGTGGTTGTGAGTGATGTAGCCTGTGTATGTGTGTGTTGAGGGTGCCATGTGTGTTCCCGTGAGACTGTAAAGTGTGTGTGTGTGTGTCCACATCGTGTGTCTGTAGCTGGCAACTCAGAGGTAGATGATTACGGTAGGTGTGGGTATAGCTAGCCATAGGCATGCGGTAAACACCTGTCCCACATTGGGAGGGACAGCCCCCCCTGGGCAGGTGTGTCCTGACATGAAACATTACAAAGGGCAACTGTTCGAGAGTTTAGGACATTAGTATGTCCCAAATATTATGCAATAGTTGCAGGAAATACTCATGCCTGTATGTAAGAAACGGAAATGTTACATGCAAACCGATAAGTAGTTAAGGTCCAAGAACAATTGGTATGTAATGAGGATAAAAGTATGTGCTATCCTGTGTACTGACTGTGGCCATATGTCAGCCTGTAAACACCACTGTGTGACCCGCAAGTGTCCAACTATGGCCATATGAAAAGGTGGCAAGCCATGTCACAGAGGGTCTGACACCAACACCACTGCAATGACTGCAAATATCTAGGACAGACATACACGGGATAGCGGTCATTTAGAAATATCCCTGCACATATCGCCGTACATCCGGAGGTATGGAAGTATCAACCTCACCTGCATACCATATAGAAATCAATTAACAACAGCCCAAAGTAAATTCCCGTAACAGAAGTCTATTAAGTGATAGCACTGTAATTAGGGAAGGGGCCCACACACATATATATGGACTACGTAGAAATGCAAGCCCCACAAAACCGTATATGCTAAGTACACTCGCCTACATCCCCCACACTGGAAACAATAGCAATACAGACCGTAATCACAGCACAAACATCTAGTTAGTCAATTACATCTGCTGAACCGTTAACATACCTTGTGAGAGACACATTTAAAGGCGCCATGCAAAATTGTATCCGTCGTATAATGGAACAAACGGCGATGTTACAGGTGTTTGCAATAGTCCGTTATCAGACGGGTGGGATGACAGGTACAGTCACAGGTAGAACCACATACTCAAGCCATTACACACAATCCACCGGGGACATGACTCCAAAATACACTTGGCTCTACACATAGCAGTTGCAATTGCACACGACAAAACACAATACAGGCCATATCCCCGAAGGCAGGGCAAATGGCCAACGCACAAGTGGAGAATTCAATTATACCCCACTGTTGCCACATAATTGGCGAATGGAGGAGCTGCACAGCTGAAGTGCACATAATTAGTCACACCGGAACACCAATTGGCGGCAGTAAACCACATGTTGCAAGTATTGATGTATATAAGGATGACTTGCCAGATATGCAAACTGTATGCTCATACCGTAAAACAGTTTAAAGAGTGATACAGAAGAGCGAGATAAAGACGAAATACCGGAACGATATCAAGGTATGTAAAACACTAACTGTATGTATAGTATGTTCTGTATTAAGTTATGTCAGTGTATGCATAGCCTGGTTTGCAGTAATTAAAAATGTCTGCCATGCATAAAGTGGGGAATGGTATTTATGTAGTGATGTCTTGCTGATCGTACTAATGCTTGTAGAAGTTGTGCATCCAGCAGTGGGCCACAAGGTAAACAGCACAGACACCACAAGGGATGCAACATGATGGCTTTAAACAGAACAATGTCATACGACCCGCCGTCAGTGGCAGGGTATGTATAATAAGTACGTGCCATAGCAGGGGATAGTATATGTGGATATACTGTAACAGTACGCATGTGTATGGGCATATAACATCAATGACATGTCTAAGGTGGTCTCTCTGTGCAAGTATGCTTTGAATTATGGGATACCATGTAAAACATGTGTAATGTATAGTACAGTAGATTGATATGTCAGATATGCTACACAGGAGAACAGGCATATGATGCATAACAAAGGTATCGTATAGTGATGTGAGTAGTATGTAATTAATTTATATATAAACAGTTATGATGAAATAAATAATGTAATCCACTCTGTGCATTTGCAAAGGACGCAAACATTACTCCCATACTAGAATAGCAGAAGAGATGTGACAGACAAACAAGAACATGATTGGCGTGTACAATAACAGGATACCTGTGGCCTGTAGTCACGGGACATTGTAATTAGCATGACAGCTAATCTAAATGGAAGGGCTATTCCAGTAACCATGCACAAAGGACATGTAATAGCTCCACAGGTTCATAGTGGGGTACCATGCAGTCTGGCAAGTCTATGCGTAACAACAACTACAGTGTGCACACCAGTGGCACCTCTCTTGGGTAGTGTCCTGTGAACAGAAGAGCCATGTGTAACCTGCATCTCTGTACAGTACAGCCACTGCAGTGATCCCTGGCGTACATGTGTTCACCATCCACCAAGCGAAGTATCACATGAACACTGCTACTGACTGTCCATGCGTGATGTACATAGGAATCTTGTCCCAAAGCATGGTGAGTGTCCGGTCTGGGAATGCAACCCCCAAGCACATGCCACACACTGTCACATGTGTGCACATATCCATGAGCATCATGCTCATAGTGGCTATTGTTTATGTCGTGTATGCGGAGTATATCCATTAACATATTTGCAGACATGGGTCCTGTCTTTGCAGCAGAGGTCACCCCTGAGTATGTAGTCCGTAAATGTGTACAGACGTGGTGTCTGTACATCAGCCACAAACTTTAACTGTCGTAGCTCAATAAACGTCATGGCATTTTAATGTTGAGTTATGTAAAGCTGTTGTGTAAGGTACACACTAAGTGGGGTGTTGTACCCATGGATGTGTGTATAAGTCCGGTGTTCAGAGGTACAACGGGTGCCTATGTACCAGCTACACACCCAGTACAGACATGTGTGGACACGTAGAAGGATATCCACGCCACAGTGGCAATGTGGTAATCACAGGAGTGTGTGCGACATACATGTGTTTTACAAGCACGTACAATGCGACATGTATGTAGGGGACTAACACCTATGTGATAACCAGTGGGTGGATGGTGTACTGCAAAGGTGATGTTCATACCAAGTGTCATGCAGGTTGAGGCCATGATGTTCATATCGGTATCCGTCACAGTGACACCCATATGGATGGGGTCTGTATCAGCTGGTGGATCAACAACGGTGCTTGGTATGCAGTGGTCTGTAAAGCTAGGCAGGGAAGTCCCCTCAGTGGTAGCCTGTACCTCAGGGAAGCATATACCGAACATGAGAGCCCCATGACTGAGGACTGTGGTATGCCAAGTGTAACTGGAATTCAGTATGTGATATGGTATGCCAACCTCAGTGTATGTGTCCCATCCATTAGCCACTTTGCATAACATCCTGAGACACATGTGATGTGCAGGTGGATGTGCATGTTGTCAATACCAGAATGGAGAACGGTGCTGAAAGGCAGCGAGAGGACAGTGTAGGCTGTGTGGACCCCCGTGTCATCATCAACTACTCTGGCGACTGTATGAATGGTGTTCAACAGGTGTAGGAGGCATGCTGTGGCCCCAACAAGACCAACCCAGCTGGCATCAAAGGACCAGGGCACAACAAAGACTCAGCGAATGATGTCCATGATGATGTGCCCTATAGCTATGCAAAATAGTCCAGTGAGGTGTGTAGGGCAATAGTCCCAGTCGTGCATTGTGGCACCACCTGTGTGGTGTGTAAGTGTCGCTGTGTGCCAGTCAGGGGCCACAATGTCTGGTACAAGGCTATTACTGAATATGGTGTCCCAGTGGGGAGACATGTCATTCAGAGGTCTGTGGACATCACAGCCTGGGATTTTGTAGGGTGACAAGGGGCCAGTGTCCTAGGGCATATAGAGTGCTGGTCAGTACTGTGTAGGTGTGACCGCAGGTACACCGCAATGTTCCTGCAAGGAATCTGGCCCCGTAGGGAGTGAGAGGGTGTAATGTTAGCATTGAAGCCATCAGACAGCATGTTGCCAACATCACCTGTTACTGTCATGTTCCAGAGTGACAGTTGTATGTGTGAGCAGATGTGGGTATTGCATATGACTACTGACATACCACCATAATGCCTTGTGGTAAATCTCGGAATGTGTTGCAGTAATGTGTACGTAGCTAGTTATGGAGTATGTGATGAGGGATCCTGTGGCCCTACCGAGGCTGACCAGTGAGTTACCCCACCCATGGGAATGTACAACACTGTGCAACAGCCCCCACCTGTTGTTGTAAAGTATGTCCATGGAACCGCAGCCCCAGAGTGTCGTCTGTTATCTGGTGTGTACCATCATGGCTCTGTGTGGAATAGCATGATCCATATTGTCATGTAGATGCTAATGAAGTGCACTGGGGTATGTCTCAGCATTTGCATGTGCATTGTCCACCTGCACATGTGTCATGACATCAACTACCGCTGTCATACGACATCTGTAGTAGGTGTTGTAGTACTCATCTACTGTGTATGCCCTGAAGTGTGTGGTGCCGGTATGTGGCTAACAAGGATGAGTAGCATATGTTCGGATTCCACCAATGAGGGGATAACCCCAGGTGTGGAACAGCAGTCACATGTTGATAGTGTCCATGTCAAGGATACCGTTGGTCGTGGAGGTGGTGTGTATGGGTCGAACCAGCCGAGCGGAGGTTATGACTCACGGACAGTGTACGCCTAATGTGTCCGTACATGTGCGGCTATCACAGTTAAGTGTGGGTTACTGTCAGTCTCACATCAGTAGCAGCAGTATGAGCCCAACTGTCCAGTACACCATGAAATGAGGTCTGATAACCATGGGGTATGTTGAATCTGCAGCTGGTAATACTGTGCATAGCAATTCCGGACAGTTATTTGCACGTGGAGCACCTGTGATGCATTGTGCTAAGTAACCAGCCGGGATGTGTATACAACATAGTGGAATATGGGGACACCTTAGCCGTGGGTGTGCCAGTCCAGGTACGTGCCTGAGAGGTACGGTCTGTCTATAAACAGTCATTGCAGGTGTGCTCTACAGAGCCAAGAGGCAGGTCCCAGACACTGCAAAGATATTGAAGTGGTGCAGTATCAGGTGTGAGCCAAGAGGCAGGTCCCAGTCACTGCAGAGATATTGAAGTGGTGCAGTATCAGGTGTGCCTTGCCTTCATGCATCACAGAGGATGATATCAAGCATTGTGTGACATGACCACATGTTTCGGTAGCCAGTTCCCATTCTGGTGGTGACTGTTATTGGACACTGTACAAGACAGGCAGTATAAAAGCAGCAAGAGTCCAACATGTGATCCGTACTCCCAGGGCTGACAGGTGCAGGTCAACTGTGCCACAGCATCATGTTGTTTGACCAGGTCTGTCAAAGTGGACGTATACCAGATGCCTGTGGAATGACAGCAGAAGCATGGACAACTGTTGGGAGTGACATAGTCACTCGCAGTACAGTGGTAACAGGTCCTGATGACCGCAAAATGCTCCCCCGGGCTCAGACCACACCATCAGGGCTACAACACTGGGTGGGCTATTGCATGTCCCTGCACACATAGTCTGTGCCTTGAGATACAACTTCAGTCACACAAACATGGAAAATGACAGTCACATCGTACCTGCTGAGTTGTGGATTGTGTGCATAGGTTATGTTGCAGAACCAGTTACTTGACAGCAGGATGTAAGTGACTATTGCTTTGTGTAGCCTGCTGAGTGGAACAGCAGTGTGACTGCCGACAGTCACCTATGACAGGTGTGTTGTGTATGTTATGACACCCTATTGGCTGTATGTGATGGGCACACGTGTCTGTGGGCTATAGGTTGGTGTGGTTGTGTTTGGCGATGTGGGCTGCCATTGGTGCCCACACAGAGTATGGAGGGGTACTGTACAAGGTGTCTCCATATGTGTGGCCTATGCTGGGGATCATGTGGGACTATGTGATGAGTGGGGCGTGTTGCCAATGTTGCACATCCCCACATGACTGTCAGGTGCAGTCAGGGTTGGTGACAGTATAACCCCCAGCAGGGCTACATATGTGCATCCCCCACAGGCTGTACTGTTGTATGTTGGGAGGTGTGCATTGACTGTGTACATGAGAATAGCTCTATTGCCACATGTACAACATAGTCATCATAGTGACAGGCAATAGCACTGGTACATGCCAGTTGGACATGCCTGTATATAAGTGGTATGTGCCAGGTGGACACCCTGTCTCACGAGATATGTGAGTGATGTGTGTACAACAGCTGTTGTACTGTAAGCAAGCTGGAAATGTATGGACAGACAGTGTACCTGTGAGGACTGGTGTGAAATGGGTGCTAAACTAAGCAGTAGCTCATAACATGCCAAGAAGCTCTGAACAAGTGCCGAGCATGCCCATACATTACAGATAGTGTGTTGGATAATATCAGCCCACAAGTGTTGATGACAGTCATGATTGGTGGCACCGCATCAGAAGACTGCTGGGTATGGTCTGCAAGTCCATGAACCATTATCAATGTAGATGTTAGCAGTATAGATGTACAAGACAGTACGGATGTTTGACTACAAATGCCTTTGTATGTCACAGGAGTGTTCTACTAGTGGACTGTTGACAGACTCACAACTACTAAAGGTGCTACAGTGGCATGTGCATATCACACAGTGTCAGCTACAGTAAACCAGGGTTAATGTGTTGTACCCCACCCACATTGTAGCCCATACCACACAGACAAATGTGAGCCATCTGTGTATGTGAGGATGTGAATGGCCATGACCTATGGGCAATAGTTGTCACAGTGTTGCGAACAACATACAGAATGGGCTGTGTGTGTGAGGTGTGTGACATATGTGCACATTCTGGTGGATGATATCAGCAATGACACCACTAGGGGAATACCGCTGTACCCATTAAGTAACACCTAGTCTGTGGTCAACATTATGGACACTGTGTTAGGGATGGTGTAGTGCAGTACACCTCCCTGAGCTGGAGACGTCTCCCTGGCCCTTTAGGTAGTCATCCGAGGTATCCATGACATGACAGGGTGGTATCCATGAGCACGGAGATCATTGGACAGGCATACACAGCACCCGTGTGACCAATATTGGAACACATATCACCCTCCAAGGGTAGGGCCCATGCATGGATGGCCGATACCAGCCTCCATAATACTCATCTCCAGTATGCAGCATGCTATCCACCTTGCATACAGACATATGCCACACTATGCTGTTAGACATGCTACATGTCCATAGCCTGATCTGAAAGACATTTGTCATGGACAACCACCGTCCCACGACTAGGATGGCCACATGCTGGACAGATCCCTGTGCCATACCTGTGACATACTTCCACCAGACCATGCAGCCCTGTCCACATAGCTGCACGTATCATCCCTGTCATACATGGTGTGATGGCCGTATGGTAGTTGTAGTATCAACTATCTGGATCAGTAATGTGTCACTGATGCCCCTTGCTGTGGTGTAATGGGTGTTGGATACAGCTAGGAAATGCAGCCCGTACATGCTATAGCTGATAACCTTACCTGCAAATGATGTCCGGCTAGCCATTGTCCCATGTCTATCACATGTGCAACACAGGCGATCCGTGGCAGGATGTTGAACAGCTGTCCAGTGCAGTGTAGATGTCTATGGCAAAATGGATGCATGTACAGGTTTCCATGTGTACTTGGTGCATTGTCACTGCCCAAGTCAAGTAAGGCTGTGTCTGTGTTGATATGTGACATATACACAGCATCAAGGTCAACAGCATTACCGTGGATACATCAGGCATGTGTAGATAGGTAAGAACACCAGTGCAGGCAAACAGACATGCCCACAAGAAGACAGACGTCACATGCAGTAGGAACACTAATGAGGAGACACACATATATGGGGATGATATCCAATGCATAATGGGTGTTACATGTGTGTGACACATACATGCCAGTCGTGTTAGTGTCATGTTGATTTGCAAAGATAACTCTGTATATGTACTAGAAATGTATGTGCAGCAGTATCACTGTACATGTCTGTAAATGTGACCTGTCACCTTCATCATGTCTTACAGATAATGCCTCGTACACCCCTACCAGCATACAGCCGACAGTATGATGATGTCGTAATCCCGTACCTCCATGAGAACTACGAGGTGTTATTTAGCCATGTGCCACAGCACGCACAGCAGCGGGACAACCTGTGGCAGAATCTTCGCAGGTGGGTCAACGAAGTGGGTGGCCAGAACCGCACCTACCAGCAGGTGCGCAAACACTACACGGACTTGATTCATCATGCAAAACAGCATGCCACTGCAATCAACATGGAACAAGGTGGAACAGGTGGTGGGCCACCAACCCAGCCTCCACTCACACACAGGGAGGAGCTACTGGCCAGTCTGGGGACACCCTCGGAACAGCTCCCACAAACACTTGCTGCTATCGTGGAGGTGGGTGTCTCCCAACCAATGAGCCTGGAGTTGCCTGGTAAGTCAGTACTGAACATATGGCCAGTATATCCCATGTACGTCCATGTGTCAGTGTACATCATGTAATGTAACAACATATGCAAGGTATGTGGACACACATGCTTCATGCTACATTATGCTACCCTGTGTATGCACCATACCTCTGAACTGTACAGGTATTTGCAGGATGTCCAGATGTCTGCCTCATATTGTCGGTGTGTTCCCCTTAATATCTGTCCCTTTCTGGCAAATAGCTGAGGAATGGAGTCATTAAATGTTGACATACATTTGTGTTTATGACTGCACATTCCGTGTAAAAACCATGTGCATGCAAACCTATTAGTCTAACAAATTTCTAAGTTTGTAAGAGCAATATATCACAATTGTCCCTATTTGTCCCCCATCATAGTAGGCTTTGTCCACATTTATTGTTCTAAGAGGTTGAGAGGTATGGTATGCACACATGTGCTTACTATATGCTGTTGTACAGGCAAATGTGTTAACTTGCACTGTGCACCCTGTGGCTGTCATACAGTCATGGATAATGTTCATACTGTTGTGTCACCCTATACAGGTACCTCTGGCATGCCGCACAGACAAGAGTCTGTTGCAGGTGAGACTGTCATCGGTATCAGGCATGTCAAAGTATAGATCTATTCACCATGTGGCCAGTTAATACATGGATATACAGGTCACATCACCCATCATCCAAACAGGCCACCCATGTGCAATATATACAATTGAAATGACACACAGACATGAAACTACAGTATTTGTCATTGCTACATGTGTGTCCAGCTGTGCATACAATGGTGGAGGTGTTCTACAATGGAGGCATATGTACTATACAGTGGAACAAAACGTGTGGTACACAAACCAATACCGCACAGTGAGCAGTGATATGGGCAGACCACAGGCGTCACCATTGTGTTATATGCCCCTGCAATGGGTTCACACATTGTAATGTTCCATCTGACATGTCTCAGACACGTAACGTTTTGGTTGCAATATTGTCACAATTTCCCATAACCCATACCCCACATACCACACGTACACCTGTTGTCTGCATAGCCCTGTGGATAGTGACATATCCAACATCTATGGGTGTATGTCATATGGGACAACACAGACATGTGTGATAGATGGCCATCACATACATGGCCAACACATGTGCACACATGGCCATGGGGGATGGCCAGAGACACGTAGCCACACAGTAGATGGGATGTGGATACACCCTGTCCCACTTTGTCCACACATGGTCCAATTACAGCCGTACTAGACCGATTGTACAGGTGATGTGGTACGCTGCACATCTTAAATGCCTGTGCACAACTAGTGGAGGTGTCAGTGACGTGTACGTAATAAGATGTGTTGAACATGATGTCTGTGTCATAGCATAATGGTAGTCACCTTTACAGATTCCACTGACAGTGACACCAGGCCACAGATACTGTACTTTTCCCTTGCTGCCGTAGGACATCACTGTTAGCTGTGCACCTTGTGTGCATAGTACATCAATGTCATGTGTGAAATGGTGACATGACAGGTCCGCTATGTGTGGACATGGTTGTCAGGCAGCTAACACTCTGTAGTCATCGTGCAAGGGTGTCATCTGTATGTCCTCCAGTGACCTGTCACATGACACAGCATGGTTTGGTGTGTATACACCTCAGCATCATAGGTCACAATCCACAGGTATGTCATGGGTATGCATGCAGTTCTGGATATGCAATGCATACATATCATGCACTGTTTAGCAATATAGACGCCTCATGATGCCATGCAATGGCACAGTGTCTGTACTTCACACTGTACAGCAATGTAGACAGCTCACAGTCCCCTACCATGCCCATGCACATTTGCTCAACATGCATTCTATCTGTTGGGCATATGGACAACACTGCAATGTGATACCCAGTACGACGCTGTACATGTGTCAGGACACTATTGTGTCAGGCATGCATGCATGTTAATGCACACATCAGCAGATCACATGTCAAGGTTATGTCAGCCATGTGTACTGTTATCCTGTTCTGGTCCACATGGTGTATCACGGGGATGCATGCATACTATCATGATCGTGTGAATTGCATGTATAATGATATGACACCTGCCTGCTGTAGTGTGCATTCCAGGGGGTATGCTTACAAACACTATTGATGTCTGAGATGCATGCTGTCAGCTGTATCACAAGCATGCTGCATGCCATCTGTCATATCACATGCATGGTGTGTCAGTGTGTGTGTGTGTGTGTGTGTGTGTGTGTGTGTGTGTGTGTGTGTGTGTGTGTGTGTGTGTGTGTGTGTGTGTGTGTGTGTGTGTGTGTGTGTGTGTCAGTGTGTGTGTGTGTGTGTGTGTGTGTGTGTGTGTGTGTGTGTGTGTGTGTGTGTGTGTGTGTGTGTGTCAGTGTGTGTGTGTGTGTGTGTGTGTGTGTGTGTGTGTGTGTGTGTGTGTGTGTGTGTGTGTGTGTGTGTGTGTGTGTGTGTGTGTGTGTGTGTGTGTGTGTGTGTGTGTGTGTCAGTGTGTGTGTGTGTGTGTGTGTGTGTCAGTGTGTGTGTGTGTGTGTGTGTGTCAGTGTGTGTGTGTGTGTGTGTGTGTGTGTGTGTGTGTGTGTGTGTGTGTGTGTGTGTGTGTGTGTGTGTGTGTGTGTGTGTGTGTCAGTGTGCGTCTGTGTGTGTGTGCGTGTGTGTGCGTGTGTGTGCGTGTGTGTGTGTGTCTATTGTAATTTAGAGTCTTTCTTTGCAGTCACAGGTGATGTAGGTGCGTTACCCTCCTGCGGTCCATCTGATAGTGTCCCCACAGACGCTAGCAGTGATGAACATATGCATGAGGTACAGGCAGGGATGTCAGGGGCTGAATCTGTGCCAACGGTTGCCATCCCAGCTATGTCCCCCTCTTCCCCACACACAGTTCAGCTGCCAACACATACCGCATCAACAGTGGCCATAGAGGAAGGACAGTCAGCGTCTGTTAGCGTTGAACAGGAACGTGTGGTGGCTACAGAAGGTGTGTCTCCACACCATGGTGGCAGTGTACTGACTGCAGATGTGCCACACAGGCATGTGGCTGATGCTGCTCGTAGGAGGACCTCTGGCAGACATGCACCTGCAGGACATAACGCAGCAGCTGGAATCACCAGATGCATGTTCCAGACTGTAATGGCGGCACAAGCATGTGCCGAATGGCAGAACAGAGAAGGGCAGAGGCTGCAGAGGGCTGCTATCAGTACCCTTAACAACAACATCCAGGCATTGGCAGGTGCTCAGCGGCAGATTGCTGATGTTCTGGACAGGTGATTGGGTGACATGGTCAGAATCCTTGACCATGGCATGGCAATCTGCGAGCGTGAGCTGTCTGTGCTGGAACATCTGGTAGGGGTGAGGCATAGGCCACGTGGACGTAGGCCAGCTACACCACCTAGTGCAGGTCAACGTGAGCATGCCACCTCACATGGCTGCTCCCATAGTGCCGGTAGCAGTAGCAGTGCAGCTGGTGCTGCACTGTCCACAACAGGACACAGCAGGCCATGTGGACATGGCCCTGGATGTTCCCGGTGGGGACACGGTTCCAGTGGCCATGTGTCATCGGACAGTAGCCATTCTATACCTCTGCCTGGTAGTGCCCGTGCAACCCCTGGCAGGCACAGGACACATGGCCGTGGCCGGTCACAGTGAGCTGTACAACCTGGTCTGTACAATCTGGAGCTGTCAATAATACCCTTGTGTAGGCCTCACAAATGACAGAACTGTGTGCACACATACACACACACAGCAAACACAACTGTAGGGCTCCACAACACCCACATGCATACGGAACAGACATGTCCAATCAAATCACCAGCCCTTATCCACACACATGATGTCATCCATTGGTGCAGCCTATGCCCCAGGCAAACAGTATCACCCTGTGCATATGATGAAGCCTGTGCTGCATCCCTGTCATCCACACCAATGGTGCAGGTATATGCTCAAATGGTCTGATGAACAGGGTGAACAGAATAGTGAGAGGTGTATCTAACATTACTTGTGTATGCATATTGAGGGATGTGTATGTTGCATTGGTTGTGTGTGAATACTGAGAGATGTGTATGTGACATCGGTGGTGTACTGTCGACATGCACCAGTCATACCATGTAGTCCAGGTGCAGCATGCATTGTGATATGTTCACAGTATGTGTCTCGGTTACAACAATAACAGCATGTTGGTAATGATGCCCTGGTTCCCTCCTATGGTGTACTGGCATGTGCCTACAGGTAGCAGTGTTTGCAGTTCCCCATGTGTAACTGTGGAGTACTCACAGGCACGTATGGCAATATCAGCATGATAAACGTACCCTCAACCTGACTGTTGGAAAGTCGAACATGACACAGATGTCCGCACATATACTGCACCTGAAGCATGTGGTCAGTTGAACAGGCTACAATGGACAGAGACGTGACATACATTCCAGGAAACATTACAGGTATGTTGACATGGTGCAGGGGTTGTACACAGCGGTCTGGCCAATGATGACATTAGAGGCCACTTGATAGCATGAGGCCACACTGTGTAGCAGTAATACCATGTAACAGTAAAGGAACATGGCCACATTCACGGTGTCTACAGCACTATAACGCACACCCCATAGTGTTGAGGTGTGGACCCTTGCCTATGTGGTCATTATCCTCGGAGTACTTTGCACCCACACAATGTGGCACACAGAAGGAACATGCACAGGTAGCCAGTATGGCTGGGACCGATGGCATCAACAGGGTAGTAGACTGCATCACCATGAGGGGTTAGTCACCATGAGGGGTTATTGATCCTGTTTTCACTGTATGGTAGCATACACCCTCACACCAAGCACCAGACAGCCATACATACATACATACACACACACACACTGTGGTGACCAGAAATGTGTGTACGGATAGCCGATGTGTGTGTTGCACCACACCTGCCGACGTCATGCTTTCCACACTGCAGTATGTACAGATCTCTACAATGATGTACAGGGATGTGTAACAACTAGGACGTAATCCCCACCATATGTGGCATATGTGGTCACACAAGCGGACACACATGGCAGTGCTGGGAATGATACACCTGCCATATGATGATACATTTGATAGACATGCAGTGGTATTGTCCGCATTATGTGTACCAACGCTATGTCTGGCAATTGTGTTGCTATATGCACACGGGAGGATGTAAGTGTTACAGGTGTCACATGACATACAGTTGGTAACACCGGACCGCTGTGTATGCATTATGTCATCACCATCAAGTAACAGTGACATAGCATACTGTTTGCACATGGCATGGTAGGATGGCGTGTGACACACCTGTGAGCCATCCCCGGCACACATACATCTACACAGGTGGATCACCACTTTATGTACACACATCCCTCCATACGTGATGTACAACCAACCGTACTGTCTGTATGTCACCATATACAGGTGTCAATGATGGGGCTGCATTGTGACTGCATGTTGTAGTTAGGTGCAGCTGTGTTATGGACATCGGCCACTGCACATGCATGGTTGCTGCATGCACAGTACAGATTGTACATGTGTGTTGGTCCTACATGTGTCTCCTGTAGCCATGTTTGTATGCATTGCTATTGGTGGACATGTGTGTTGACATACATAACACATGGACTGTGGTATGATATCACAGGTGTCATGGGTGACTACTACAGGGGAATGTGTCCTCGGTCAACATTGCTACCTCCTGTACTGTGAACATTCAAAAGACATGGACCCACCTTCCATTTGCGTGCGTATGATTGCTTAGGCCACTGTTCTGCACTGGGGACAGCAAAGGCTAAGCTATGTACATATGTGTTGTGTGTGTGGTCCATGCACACATCCACTACAATCACATGTATGACATATCCAAACATGTGTGTTCGTTGGTGTACAGCAACACTCATCTGTCACAGCTGTGTAAGACCCGGGGCCCCTGGTATGTCTTGAGCTGATCTGGTCATGTATAGTGGTATCATTGCAATGCATAACACCTGTTGGAACCCTGTCAGTACATGTGTACTCTGCACAGTTGCTGTAGACCTCTGTACAGTCCACTGGTCATGTGTCACATGGTGTTGTGGTAATGTATGGCTGTGTATTGCTGCAGCAACAACATGGTGATGTCTCGAGGGCTACAGTGTAGACTGCGGTGTGTACGTCTGTGATCTGCACCTGTGACAGCTGTGATGGCAGCTGAGTGTGTACTGGTCACTGTATGTGTGTGACCGCCCTGTGCGTGGGGACAGTTATACCTTACTGTGCCCTTCCGTGTTTAGACTCCATCTGCATGTGGGACGGCCCGCCCAGTGCGTGGGGACAGTTATACCTTACTATACCCTTCCATGTTTAGATTCCGTCTGCATGCAGGACGGCCTGCCCTGTGCATGGGGACAGTTATACCTTATTGTGCCCTTCCGTGTTTAGACTCCATCTGCATGCAAGATGGCCCTTTGCAACTGCTAAGTGTGTGAGCATGCCCAGTATGCTGTTGCGTAGATGGACACACAGGACAGTCCAAACTGAGTCCTTGCGTGTTGAGACTCTGTCTGCATGCAAGACGGCCCTTTGCAACTGCTAAGTGTGTGAGCATGCCCAGTATGCCGTTGTGTAGATCGACACACAGTACAGTCCGAACGGATGTGTATTACTAAGCGTGTGGCCATGGCCAGTGACACCTTGTGTCGGTGATGTCCCTCTGTGCATGGGGATGGCTGTTGACATCCTGTATAGCCATGGTGGTCATCCAGGCAACAGATGTCCATTTTCAACATCACGATGGATGCCTACCGAGTACACACTGGTCGATATCTTGAAGGGTGTACTGTCTGTGGCGTGTCCCGTGTCTATGTCTTGTTGTTGTAGTGCTCCGTAAATCTTACGTTGCCCCGATCACATTACTGCCGTGTGTTTGTCTACATCTACCGTGGGACAGTAATATGTCTGTATGCTTTCAGACTGATCACTCTCTATACAATCCCTGTGGTGTCCTTGTCTTTGCGGATGATGACACGTGCCTAGAAATATGCCTCTGGGACTGCTGTGTTTAGTAATCTTGGTAGTGCGTTCTGTAAATGCGTCATGCTGTAGTGTGATAGGGTAGTTAGGTGTATGTTCGACTCCCAGCCCTGCCAAGTGTGTGTGTGTGTGTGTGTGTGTGTGTGTGTGTGTGTGTGTGTGTGTGTGTGTGTGTGTGTGCGCGCATGCTCCCGTCCACCTGGGGACTCAGTCATGCTTTTAGACGCCTCACACCACAGATATTTCCTACCGACGCCTTTGCCTTTGCAGATGATGACACGTGCCTAGAAGTATGCCTCTGGGACTGCTGTATTTAGTAATCTCGGTAGCATATTCTGTAAATGCGTCATGCTGTAGTGTGATAGGGTAGTTAGGTGCATGTTCGACTCCCAGCCCTGCCAAGTGTGTGTCTGTGTGTGTGTGTGTGTGTGTGTGCATGTGCGCACATGCTCCTGTCCGCCTGGGGACTCAGTCATGCTTTTAGACACCTCACACCACAGATATTTCCTACCGACGTCTTTGCCTTTGCAGATGATGACACATGCCTCAAAGTATGCCTCTGGGACTGCTGTGTTTAGTAATCTCGGTAGCGCGTTCTGTAAATGCATCATGCTGTATTGTGATAGGGTAGTTAGGTGTATGTTTGACTCCCAGCCCTGCCAAGTGTGTGTGTGTGTGTGTGTGTGTGTGTGTGTGTGTGTGTGCGCGCGCATGCTGCCGTCCACTTGGGGACTCAGTCATGCTTTTAGACAGCTCACACCACAGATATTTCCTACCAACGTCTTTGCCTTTGCGGATGATGACACACACCTAGAAGTATGCCTCTGGGACTGCTGTGTTTAGTAATCTCGGTAGCGCATTCTGTAAATGCGTCATGCTGTAGTGTGATAGGGTAGTTAGGTGTATGTTAGACTCCCAGCCCTGCCAAGTGTGTGTGTGTGTTTCCAGCTGCATGACAATAGTAAATTGCTTTTACAGTATTCACTATCCATAACATCCATGCGGCGTCTTTGCCTTTGATGTTGCTGTCTGCAGGCTAGACATATGCCTGTGTGAATGCTGTGATCTACTAATCATGGTAGCGCGTTCTGTAACTGCGTAATGCTGTTGTGTGGTACAGTGGTTACATTTGTGTTCTGCTCCCAACCCTGCCACGTATGTTTTTTTTTTGTGTGTGTGTGTGTGTGTGTGTGTGTGTGTGTGTGTGTGTGTGTATCTAGCTACATATATATATATATATATATATATATATATATATATATATATATATATATATATATATATATATATATATATATTGTATATAGATATGTATGTTGGGATTATCACTCTTGAATGTGCTGCATTATCTGTACGTGATCACCTTGGATGTATGTACATCTGCTATGGCTCTGTGATAGTGCACATACTGTGTGCTGTAGTGATCATGGGTTATACTTGTGTAGTGACCGGTTATTGTGTTGCTGGGTATTACACGGGCATCGGAAACAATGTTAGTACAGCACCTTTGAATGGTCGTATGCACATCTCGGCAACAGTCAGCAGTGGTTATTACTTTGGAGGGTGAGTATGGCTCATATCCGTATGTAGTAACTGACAATTCCATGCAACTCAGGTTAACATTACAGACTCACGTTTATCCACAGGTTGTGGTACAGATCCCAGGACTGTATGTGTATGCACTGACAGGTGCAGGACTGGGTTAGTGTTGGATGCATGGAGGGGTGTCCATGGCCAGTAATGGTGATCTCTACAGCCTGGCAGGTACGTCTGTGACTGTCCCACAACCTCCTGTATATGACTGACACATGCTGTACCTGTGTATATGCAGACACACACACTTACCACAAACAGCTAGGGCTATCACATACACAAACCCATTGCATCACCATTGGGCCATGCAATAACCATTGTCCCTCACACACACACACACACCTACGTGTAAATTGGATGGCTCAATGACAGCTCTGGAAATGTAACACCACACCCTGTGCATATGATGTCACCTGTGCCACCACCTGTGATGTGTAACATTGATGCAGGATCAGACTAACCTGGTGCTGATACACACAGTGGCTTTATTCCACTGTATTGATGTTAGAATGCTGTTAACACAAAGTGTGTTACTTCCAGGTGTATATCAGCAGGCATGATGCATTGCAGCTATGACCATCAATGTAGCATAGTTTACAGCACTGTTAATTCTGATGATGTATTCTCCATCCATGTGCCATTTCACTGATGTGTGTAGTATTGGCAGCATGTGTGTCTGAGTGTGCAGTACGTGTGTGATGTGTGTAGTACACATGTATACATGCTTACAAACATGTACACTGGCATACATGACATTACACGGGCTTCACCATTCATACACTAGCTTACTCATTCTTCAACATGTGCACACAGGCTAACACGTGCGCACACATGCTTACTCGTGCTTACTGGCATGCACGGGAGCGGACACACTGTGGGCAGGTTTGCAGGTCACATTGGTGGTATCCATGGCGAACATCGTCAGTCTCCTGACTTTCCCTAGGATAGTTCATAACACGCCTCTTCCACTGAGTACTGACAGCAAACATGTGACACTGCTCCGGTGAGATTACAATGTTTTATACATACACACTCATGTTGTCACCTATTTTCTACTCTAATAGTCCCCTTATCCTACACTACACTGTAGAGGCTTGGCCCATATGACATGACATGTTGTGATTCACTATCCTCAGCCTTACTTGCATCAGATAGCCTACAAATGCTTTGTTACATCTCTGACAGAACACTTCCACACATAACAACCAGTACGCAGTAGCCATGTTGTCTCCAGCTTGCCATTCATCTGCATGGTGTACTAACATCTAACTAAACCTGCATTTTGTAAGTATATTATACAGCGAGTTCTCGTGGCGCTGCGCTACGCTTCCACACCGGAGATCGGGGGAGGACAACTACAGTTTTATTGATATCCAATGGACAATAATGCCACTGGCCTTAGATTTGGACATTGGCATGCTTCTTCAACTGTATTCATACTGTATTTGCAGCTGTCATTGCTCCGTTTAGCAACGTGCAGCACGTTAGTCGCCTAACATTTGGTTACATTTCTGCACATAACTCTGCTCTTGCACGGACAGCTTACTGTTTCATGTATCGCATATTTACATCATTTGCATAGCTTTCACATACAAATGGGGTATGTTGCAAATCCCAACATTGTCCGTGCAATGTTCGTGTTACGGGCGGTCTTGCATGCCCCTACAGGTGTTTGCTGAATAGCTTAGCAGACATCTTTCCTTGCTGTACTTTCCCTCTACTCATACACACCGGAGGCTTCGTGTATCATGGCCTAGGCTTTGCTGTGTGCTATGTCTATTTGTGTTGTATGCATGGCTGTGGGTATGTCCCACTGTCATCATTTGTAAAGGTGACAGCCCTATAGGTACTTCATGTAGACTGCTGTGTCATTTGACATGTCAGCACATACCTGCGGCCAATACTGAACTTCCTACTGCAGCACTTTTCATACCTTCTGAGTTATCTTGCAGTCGATAATGCTGTTACCTCAGACATGTATCTGTTTCTGATCATACCTCTCAACCTCCTGGAGCAAAAAATCTGGAAAAAGCCTAACATGATGGGGGGACAAATAGGGGCAGATTTTAAATATTGCTCTTACAAACATAGATAGTTGACAGAATAATAGGTTTTGCATTAGTATGACTTTTCTGAAGGATTTGGGGTCTTAAACTCAAATGTTTGTCATTATTCAATGACTTCAGTTCTCAGGTATTTGCCAGAAAGGTACAGATTGTAAGAGGAACACACCAAACATATGAGGCAAACATCTGCACATTCTGTGAAAATCTGTACAGTTGCGAGGTATGTTTCTGATACAGGATATCAATTTTCTTACACCAATACACACAATATATGGTGGCATCACAGGCCAGATGCCATTACATTCCTATTGCAGGACACACCCACCCAGAGGGTTGTATTCCTCACATAGACCAACAGGTGCTTATCCACACTAATTATTCTATCATGTACCTTATGTGTACGCCGGTATTTGCGCTTTCTGTCAGTGGCAGAGCTCATGTACGAGTATGGGGGACTGGACACTGTATCGGTGACACTGCATGACACCCTGAGGGACACATGTCTTTTGAGTCTATTAACCTTCCACAGTGACTTTCACAGGGCATACGTTGTCATTCACATTTGTCGAAGTACATGCTTTTGACTTGTACATGTTTTGTCATTTGTCCTGACGTCTTTCTTCTCACATGTCCACCTAGTATCACTAGTTCTCTACATTTATTTAGGAAGGGTTACTTTCATACCTCTCACCTGTACACATTATGGGTAAACGCTCCAAGGTTTGACCTATGATTTTGTTACATTTGTCATAATAATGTGCCTTTCTGGTAAATTACTGGCAAGGCATGACGAACTGTGAGGTTAGATAATAATGACTGACATTTCTATTTCATGATTACTAACCCTCATAACATTCGTATTCCTGATTACGCCATTATTCTATCAACGTTCTAACTTTGTCTAGGGTATATTTAATATAGTCCCTATTTGTATTTCATGTACTATGCCTTAGTCCAGCTGTCTTATTCTGAAAGTTTGGCAGGTATGGTTACCATCTTGGTCGTACACATGTCCATCCATTATAATCGCCTACATGACACTGATATAGGTCCCTACATCTTCTCCCAATGGTTTACACAATATCCAGTAGATGGGTTGAACCTTTTTGGAGAATATAGGTGTGCGCTATACCCACATAGGTATATTGATCACTCCCATGAGGCGGACCTAATAGATCTGTACCAACCAACACCTAGGCCCATTTCTGCATACCCATGATTCCCATACCTGACACCCCTCCACAGTACCCATTAGACATGTTTAATGTGAGCGATAATAAAGTGTGAAGACACTTCTAAGCACTCCCCACTCTCCGGATATCAGGTCGTACGTCATACATTCTATCGACCCATGTGTTATTACCCTTGCACCTGCTACTGTTGCATGTACAGCTATATCGTAGTTGCAGCTGTGACTTCTTTTGCATTGATGATGGTTCGCACTTCGTACGGGATCAATTTTTGGGGACCTGCAAAGGACACCTATATTCATGTTTAAAGTGTAGAACTTGCAGGCCTGTCACACTGGTACTTTCTGGGCAATGGTTTGGAAAGCAGCAGTGTATTCACCTTTCATGCATGTCTGTCTGTCTATCCATAATAGCTTTACCGTGACCTATTTAT
This sequence comes from Protopterus annectens, assembly GCF_019279795.1. Lineage (NCBI taxonomy): Eukaryota > Metazoa > Chordata > Ceratodontiformes > Protopteridae > Protopterus > Protopterus annectens. Next base: position 1,669,444,586 of record NC_056733.1, on the reverse strand, counting down.
GTACATGTGTTATATCTTTAGGGACATATGTTTGTTGTGTATATATCTATTCATGTATCGTGTGTGTATAGATATATATATATATGTACATATATACATATGTCTGTACATTCCTCATTTCATAATTTGCTTTGGTTTAAGTCTGTGGATATATGTGTGTATATATATATATATATATATATATATATATATATATATATATATATATATATATATATCCATATCATACCTTTCAACTGTACAGATTTTCGCTGAATGTACAGCTGTTTGCCTCTTATCTTTGGTCCGTTTTTCATAACCTTGTGTCTATCTGGCAATTTAGTGGCATATCATTAAAGACTGACATTGGTAAATAATGACAAGCATTTCAGGTTACGACTTCATACCCTTCAGAGAATCCATACTAGTGACACACCTGTTATTCTATCCACTTTCTATGTTTGTTAGGGCAATATCTGGGGATTGTCCCTATTTGTACCAGTTGTTTTCATGGCTTTGTCCAGTTTCGTACTTTACGGGGTTAACAGGTATGAGCCATGTATATATAACGTGGAGAAAACAGCATTCATTTGCTATGCTGTGAGAGGATTACACACGCACAGGCGCACTTAAATATCCTTATTGTGGGTTACATATGTTTAATAGATATTTGTGCTTACGTGGCCTTTCATAATTCTATCCGTAACAGTTACATATCTGTATTCCGGTTTACGGACTGATGCGAAACACACGTTCACCTTTACATATTTAAATGTGTATACAGCATGAACGCATTCATTACACTTTATAGTTATATGTGCAGTGGTCATAGGTCAACTGGGACTGCATTCACGTTGGCCAGATGCTGGAACCACTATTCTATTGGTGTTCTGCCTCATTGATATGCATACCCATAGTACTTAGCTACATCAACATACGCCTCACCGCTTCACTTACAACACAGGCATCCATTCTCCTGCTGGGAAAAATGCGGTACTACATATTACACATTCCCTATTGCCTACTGCTGTGGACCCCAGCTGCATTGTTAATCACTCCAAGGATATGCAGAACACCAAGGCATATAGTCCTGACACATACAGGTCTTTGATTGTCAGGGTGTTCATGTAGTGATCTGGGTATAGGCTTGTCCGCCTGGTGAACGTAACTTCCCTGGCCGAGTTCAAATGTCAGACGAAGTATATGGACAGGGAGTTTCTCCCTATTATGAATTTTTACCTGTGTTTATAGACACAGGTGTTTGGGCACTTGTCAGCAGCTTATTTTGTTGGCAATACATATTATGGGTGGGGTTGTTACAGTCCATCCTCCACGGTGAGGGGTGTTCTCATTCACATTTGACTATTACCTGTATTCAGTCATACAGGGATTATTATTTTGGACATGAAGTGACTACAGATATGCAGTTGTACATTACACAAATGTGAAGGGTTGTTACTGTAAATATGTATGGACCATACCTCTCAACCTCTTAGAGCACCAAATCTGCGCAAAACCTACATGATGGGGGGACAAATAGGGACACATTTTAACTATTGCTCTTACAAACTTAGAACGTTGATAGAATACTAGGTTTTGCATTAGCATGACTTTTCTGAAGGATGTGGAGTCTTAAAAACTCAAACTATTTCTCATTATTTAGTGACGTCAATCCTCAGCTATTTACCAGACAGGTGCAGATTGTTGGAGGCACACAACAGCAATATGAGGCAAAACTCTGGTCATTCTGCGAATATCTGGACAGTTGAGTGGTATGGTACGTACCTCTTTAATACGCTGTTGTGTTCTGACACAGCAGTAGCTCATCATTAAAGACTAAAGTTGGAACGTGCTGACAGACACTTGGGTTTCAGACTTCATACTCTGGACATTAATGCCATGTGCAAACTGTTATTCTATCATATTTCTATGTTTCTAAGAACTATCTTTACAAATTGTCCCTGCTTTTGGACCTTTGTCTCACTTGTATTCATGACTCTGTCCAGATATCTTGCTCACACAGGTTGACAGGTATGGTCGGTCATGCCTGCACACAGTCAGTGTCCCTCACACTGATCAGGGTTATCCTGTTTACGTCAGTGTCTTCCTCACCCTCATAACGTTTGCCACTATGCAAATGTGTGCATTATATTCTCCCTCCTATTCGTGTTGGGACACGTGCGTCACGGGAAGGTGTTTTATCCTGGGTAGTAGGTTATGCATGACCACTTAGGGCTGGACAGTGTCATGGACCTCTACTGCACATTCTGACTTGTGTACAGATATCTACCAGATTGGACATCATGTCGTCATACCCATTCTACTATTTAAACAGGTTGGTTATCCCATGAGGGATATCCCAAAAATTGGACAAGACCAAAACAAGTCAGATACCGAAGATTTTTGTGGCTTTACGAAAATGTGCAGGGGGTTTTACATGCAGCGGATACATGGTTTGCAATCCTGACACTGCCTAGGGTGACAATACCTACTACATATGCGTAGGGGTCACTGTGTGTAGCTGTGTCTGCAACGAACCAGTAGGCCAAGTACGGCTGGATTTGGTGGACGTTCTGGTATGGAGGCGGGTTGTGTGATGTGGAGGGTATGCTGGGTAGGCCATTATGCATCCAGGTGTGTTGCATTTCTTATGGCCAGTTCCATCAGGACCCATCTGTGGGTATGTGACAGTGACATATCTATACATTTGTATTGCACATTTCCATATTCATATGTTTGTGGGATTGTGTTCTACACTATGGCCTGTCTGCTTGTCTTGCAGCTGTTTCTACATGTGTTTGTGTTTCTTTCCACTTCACCTGCTGCCCCCTCATACACCTCCGGTTCACCTTTTCTGCATACGACACAGTATCGCCTTTGAGGATTTTACCATTACCCACCCACCCCTCACATGCAAATTCATCACACCCCATAGATCACTACTTTGGTTGTTGGCCCATGACATGGCCAGAGTAACACATTGACTACCCTACATGTGTCAGGTACCTTTATGTTTGTGTGGACTACCCTGCCATGTTTGCTTTCCACATGCTATACCTCACACACATAGGTACATGCCCATACTTCACTTTCATTACTTGGTTGGTATACCTGGGTACTACCCATTCGACTGTGTCACATACAAGTTCGGATTATACCGCTGACTTCCGGATTTTGCCAGCCTGTTGTACTCATTGGTCGGATGGCACCTTTTCCTATGTCCAAGCTATTCCTTACAAATATCCAACTGTTGTGGACAATGCCTCCCCACAGTCGACGGTTGTGTTTCCACCTTTTCAATTGTCCACAGTGTGACATTTGCGGTGAACACAGCACATTTTACAGGCCAACACATACCACAGTCAGTTCGGCAGATAGAACTTACAATTCTTGCCTATATCTAAGCTTATTCTTGTAGCATTTTGGTGTCTTATTCTGTTTCTTATGACATTTATGTAATATACGTACAGAGAAAAACTGTTTAATGCAACTATTACATGATGTCTATGGAATAATTATGTCCTATAATCTCTGGACATTTGCCATTTTTACAAGTTTGTGTCAGGACACATCTGCCCACAGAGGGACTGTCACTCGCAAAGTGGGACAGGTGGTAATCTTAGTCGACGGTATGGATCATACTGTTCCTTTCGGCCTACATGTGTCCTTATTGTTGTAGCTATTTATATGCTCCTTCTGTTTCGTTTACATGCGTATTCTATTTCCTATCACATTTGGTATGTGAAATACGGACATACCTTTTGTATATGACTATTACATATATGATTCGGACATACGGTCACTACATATATCTACATTTCTCCTCATGTATTTTATTATGGACACATCTGCACAGCTATGTACCCTCCCTCACATTATGGGTGAGCTGGTGACCCTCTCCATTGGGCTGGACGTACCTATTGGCGGCACGCTAACATATGATACATTTCACTTCCACATGGTATAGCTATCAACACTACGTTGGACTACGGGCACACAGTTTTCTTGTCATTTGTTCAAGGGTAGGGACCCGTTATTCCCTACCATGCATTTGTGTTTGCTTCTTCATTTTCTGTTTGCAGGGACTATCTTGCATGCTTTGCATACATTTCAGTATCCACGGACACTGATAGGTGCGATTACTATTGCAGGCGGAATATAATATTCAGCAGTTTAGGTTGCTCATCGATAGCCAACATTGACACTCCTCCATGCGCAACTTCGATACACCCCATGCACTCGTGCACGTTTCCTATGCATGTGGCTGTGGCGGCTGCGCACCTTCATTAATATGCATATGGCGCGACTACTCCATATATACACCGCAAGGCCGGCGCAAGGTTTACGCCGGCCTTGCGCCGATCTTCATGAATCCCGGGGAATATCTACAATGAAATACTGTGTCTTGTTATTGTCAGGCATGCTTTGTGGCCTCTTGCATTCCTCTGTTCATCAATAAATACATAAGTAATAACTACAGTGATATATTGTTCTGTGAAGGCTTGGCACCGGGTTGGCAACTTGACTCCATAAAAACACCACTGCCGATCAATCTGTGGACTGGTGATCCTGGCATCCCCTAACAGGGAAAAGGCAAATGACAAGCTACAGTGATATATTGCTGTTAGTTATTTTCAAGCGAATACACATCAACACATTTGCATATGCACACTCGCGCGTGCGCGAGCGCACACACACAAAAAATCTGTGCCACTCCTTAGTTATCAAATAGGATTATGAAGATTAGAATGTCTGCACTTACTCCTGTCAGATGCATGCAGTGCATTCCATTACAACTGCACTCAAACACAAACTCACACACACACACACACACACACACACACACACACACACACACACACACACACACAATCTCTGCCCACTACTTAGTTAACAAATAAGATTATGAAGATTAGAATGTTTCCAGTTACTCCTGTCAGATGTATGCAGTGCATTCAATTACAACTGCACAAACACACACACACACACACACACACACACACACACACACACACACACACACACACACACACACACACAATCTGTGCCCACTACTTAGTTAACAAATAGGATTATAAAGATTAGAATGTTTCCACTAACTCCTGTCAGATGTATGCAGTGCATTCAATTACAACTGCACACAAACACACACATGCACACACAGACCACAGACACACACACACACACACACACACACACACACACACACACACACACACACACACACACACACATACACACACAATATGTGCCCACTACTTAGTTAAAAAATAGGATTATGAAGACTAGAATGTTTCCACTTACTCCTGGCAGATGTATGCAGTGCATTCCATTACAACTGCACACAAACACACACACACACACACACACACATGCACTCACAAACAAATTGCTTAACTAATATTACTTAACTCTATTAAAAAATCTATAGTCAGCAGCTGGCTGGAAGTAGCAAGTAGCTGAAGGAGTTCATTGTCACACAGGACAGAGCAAATCTGAATTAAAAAAAAGTATTTCATGAGAAAAACACACTGTGTTGTATCTGACTTAGGCACAGAGCATATCTGAATTTAAAAAAAGTATTTCATGAGAAAAACACACTGTGTTGTATCTGACTTAGGCTTCACACTGGCTGAGACTGCTTCCATTGAAATTCAAGATGTTTCAGGGACGAGTCACCTAAAGCAGCCCTAGCCAAAGGGGAATGGTTACTGATTTATTTGTCCAACTGTCCTTCCAGCTCCCAATGAACTGACATTTCTGTCCCTCAGAAATAGCAGGAATACCTGTAATAAGGTGAGACAGCCTTATTTTCAGTGACACTCTATGTCTAAATGCTGGGTTATTTTGAAAACTGTCCAGAATGATGAAAGTAAATTAACTTTTATTCATAACAAATGGTCTTTGTGCATTCACTACCAAGTTGCAAAAATGGGAAAATAATTGTTTTAGTAAATATTGATACAATAAAATAAAATAAAAACTAAATCACAGTTTAAACACCATTTCTTTATCAAATAGGTGCCTCTTACCAGCCTAGTAACATAAGTTACCTATGGACATAATCCACAGAAATCTGCAGAAGGATCCTGTGGAGAACTGCAGAATGCAGTTTGCAATGTTTGGGCTTGTACCTAAACAGAAGCACTGCACATAGAAGTAATGTGGATGTCAACTATTTTTTGTTTAATAAACATTGCTAAAATAAAAAATAAACAAATAAAGCAAAAATAATCATGTGGTGAAATGCAGCATATACATTGTAGTATTTGGACCTGCACCAGAAATTATTGAACTTAATGACATTTCAGTTACTTGCAAGCTAAAACTGACTAAACAGAGATGCAAGCTATTTAACTAGCTATGTTGTGTGAAACATGTGCTGTTGAAGACCTAACATTTGCATTTTGTTGCTGTACCTCATGAGCTTTCACATAATCTCAATGTAAATAAAGTACACTAGCCATAAATGAAGTGCCTCTCTTGTGTTGCCTTGATACATTGCTGATTGGCAGTAGGCAAAAATTGACATTGGTTCTACAATCCATATTACCTGGATGTTGATACCATCTTGCAACCTGCAAATACAACTTTAAACTTGCCTAGTAGAAAACAAATGTAGGGTTTAAAGTTGTAATGGCCCAAGACCCAATCCATATGCATCATCAAAAGACAATGTGCAAGTGTACTGGGCCAACCTAAAGACCAACTTTCCCTTAAAAAAAACTCTGTAAGAAGGATGGCATACATGTATACCTTGTCCTGTTTGAAAGTTATGACACTCAAGGAAACTGAGTTCAGTCTCTCTGGGCCAACACCTTTTCACCTCAATCTAGCATGCAGGCCTTTAAGTCTATATGGACTTAAATGAAACTAACCTGGACTATTAGAAACTGGAAAAATATTTTTTTCCCCAGAGCAAATGTCTCCTGAGACACCAGTAAGTATGCTTCCTAACTTGTTATTTAATTTAATCAAAATAATAAGCGTGTATACATAGATACATACAAACATTTCAAGCATGGGCATTAATGCCCTTCTAGCTTGCCAATATGCCAAAATACTTGTTCCCATAATGTGTCCAGGGTGTTCTTAAAAATGTCTAAACTAGTCATTGCTTTAATGTAATTTGGCAGTCTTTTCCATGCATCAGCTACACTGTCAGAGAACCAATTAGTGCACTTCTCATTCCTATAGAATCTTCTACATAGTTTATCTGATGATTCTCTAGTACTTTTTGATAACCCCAAACATTCCCAGAGATAGTTGTCCCTAAATGCCCTATATACCTGAAAAAGATCTCCTCTTAGATATTTATAAGAGACATGGTACAAGTTCAGTTATTTTAGTCTTTCATAATAACATTCATTTTCACATGGATGCCCTTAGTATTTTTGCACTGGACTCTTTCCAGTTTACTCATGCTTGTTTTCTTATAAGATTTCCACATTGTTATTCCATACTCAAGTTTGGGTCTAATGTAACTAACAAGCAATGACTTCATCATTTCTGATTTCCTAGAATTTATACATTTTTATACAACCTATAGTTCTATAACTATCATCAACTAATTGGTTGATATTAGAAAAACATAGCTGGATCTATTAATATATCCAGGTCCTTAAATGAGTTTACAGTTTCAACAAATGTGTGCTGTATTAAATACTGGCCTTTCAATTTATGTCTCCCAAATCTCATATGCATAGTTTTTTTTATGTATTTATCAGCATATTATTCCCAAATGATCAACTTAGTCAAGTTAATACCCAATTTCAAGTCGTCTACATGTTGACTGTAGAACACATCAGATGAAAAAGTTAGGTCTGGGAAATACAGTCTAACCAAGTAAGGGCCTAGGACAGAGCCCTGTGGGACACCCTGAGTGTAACTAAGGATTTCACATGTCCAGTTGCTGTATGATACTTGCCATGTCCTGTTTGTAAGCCATACAGCTATACAGCTTATCAAGAGTACATCAATACCTAGTTGTTCTAATTTAATGATAAAGTGTTTTGCATATAGCCCTGTCAAATGCTGAAGTTACATCTATATAAATTACATCACAGCACAATTTTTCATCCATAGCTGTTATTATATTGTTATAGTACATCATGTTACAGGAGGTAATAGATATATTTTCAGTATATGCATGCTGATATATGGTTTCAAGTGCCAGCCTTATCCAATATTACCTTCTCCATTATTTTTCCTCAACATGAAAGTAGACTTAAGGATCTATGTGACTCAGGATTTGTCCTACTCCCCTTTCCGTTAAAAAAGAGGTTTAATAAGTTCATGTCTCCAGTCTTGAGGAATCATTTCATATTTATATGACCTAGTACAGAATATATATAAAGGTGCTGTAAGTTCTTGCTGAAGTGTTCCCAGGTCATTGTTACTAATTCAATCTCCTTGCTGTGCTTTGCTTGGATCCAGTTTGCACAGTTAATTGTCAATATAATCTAATTTGATTCCAGTATCTGAGGTTACCTGGATGTCACTAGAACAACTTTTCACCCCTTTTATGGAGCCAAACTGTTTTGCATAATATTTTATAAATATATCTGTAATCTGTTGTCTGTGAATAAATTTTAGAATCTGCACACAGTTTATCAATTTGTGTGTCTTTACTCCTTCCACATCTTACATATCTATAAAAAGGCTTCCTACAATGTTTAAGATGTTTATATAAATTTTCTTCAAAATTTTCTTGATCTTGTCTCACACTATACTTTATCTGTTTGTCCAGCTTGTTTATTTCAGTTTTCAAAGTTGTAGTTCAACCTCTCTTTCATTTCTTATATTTTGTGTCTCTCACCTTAATCAGATATCTTGTTCTTATGGAAATATATTCCCCTGATATTGCATACCTAGATCCTGATGTTCAACATTTATTTTCTGATTTTTTTGCACTCAAACAATTTCTCTTTCAAATCTTTCAACATTCCATCTGCAGTTTTTCCACTGAACACCTCACTCTAGTTAGTTTTACATAGTGACTGATTTAACCATATAATTTGTAATTAATCTTTTGTGCATTGGTTTAGATTTCAGTTTGGCAGAATTATCTAGCAACCTTTATAACCCCATGATTACTGCACATCAATGGTGGTAAGGCTTCACTTGAAGTAACAGTAATTTATTTAGGGACACAAACATTCACTGGGATTCATGAAGCTTGCGCCAGGTGCCGGAGTAGCATTGACGATCTAGAGCCAAATATGGCTGCCGAGCGATTCAGGTACGAGCTGATTCCATGTGCACTACCAGCGTACGCCAGAGTTGTGCAGCTCCCAGTGCATGTATGCTAATTACCCCATGCACAGCAGTGTAGCGTGCAAATGACGATATATAGTCATTCATGAAGTGGTGCAGGCACAGGTGTAAGCATGAAGAAATGTAAACCAAAAAAACAGTTTACATTTTTTCAAACATAAAATCGGAGCCATGAAAGCCGACGAAGCTTACGTATTATAATGTTAATATATGGCAATGGCTAAATATATAGCCAATGGCATAAAAAAACATGCACACCACATAAAAAATAACATTTAATGTCATGGCCACACTAACGCAAAGTAAACCACAGTGCATCTGTGTGCAAATGGGATCACAAGGAAAATATATTTAGATGTCATAAAACTGCAATGTAACACAATTCATTAATTCCCCATAATAGTCAATGGCACGCATGCTACACCACAACCATGGCTCAAGGGTTGCTAAGGGTCTGTGACAGTGTTCTGCATGGTAACTAGGAATTAGTAGTTAATGCCATGCAAATGAGTCAAGTAATACTGAATCGCAAACGCCCCACTGGCATAAGGATGTACCATATGGTGTAGCGGTACAACACCTTGGAGTGGCCTGAAGGTAAACATGACAACAAGAGAGGGGTGCGCCACCGTAGCTGTAAGCACATTGGATCATTGCTAATTCGGGTTGCCTGTTGCTAAGCAAAGCCACAGGATAGGTGTGTGGAAGTAGCCATAGCTTTGCTTAGCTGAGAGCACACAAGGTAACCAAAAGTGCATGTGAACGTGGATGAAAACGTGCTCAAAACCCGGTAAATGGCTGTGTGTGGCACACATCACAGCTGAAACAGGAAGGATATGAGAAGACAATAAGGAAATGCTGCAACATGGTAACTGGAGAACAAATGAGTAATTAACACCTAGGAACTCACAGTGGGCCATTGACAACAGCTAACAAGGCTGCTAGCAGCTACCTGCAGAACAGGAAAGGGGAGGTGCCATACAGCAAAGAAAAGAGAACTGTCACAGCAGAACAAAACAAACTTGCAGTAGATCAGCTACATAACACATTTCCCAACACAATCCTGGGTTGTGAAAGTACAAAACAAATAGCTGGCAGCTGGATGCATGCCTGACAATGGGAGGGGAATCGGGTTGAAGATTGAAGTAAAGGGCAATAGATGTATCACGGCAGCCAAGTGTAAGTCAACACCAAAGGCCCCACTATAGCAGTAACTGCTGTAAAACCAGTAATTAAGATACCCCACAACTGGAATTGCACAAACACACCCAATTACACCAGCATCATCCATTGCACAATAGTATAAGGTGTGAAAGTCCCACACACACACTTGTGTATTCCCAGACACTCTGCACCATTGGTTTATACAGATGGGGAACTATTAATATGTACAGGTTAGGGGCCACCATAGCTTTGATTCACCAGCATGTGTTGGAGACTGACGGTGGTGTGGAGGATAATGCTGACAACCATCTCAGGCACCGGAGGAAGATAAGAGTGTTTAGACCAAGGGTAACCTACCAGGGGCTACATGATCTGGAGATAGTAGTGCGTTACAGGGTGGACAGGGACATCATACAGCAACTTGTTGAGCTGTGCCAGCCATGCCTCAGAGCCAGAAGTAACAGAGGGGAACCCATCCCTTTGGACACAAAGGTATGTGTAAGCTTGAAAATACTAGCCACAAGTTCCTTCCAAAGGCCAACTGGAGATATCATGGGGATCTCACAGGCATCAGCATCCAGGGTACTCCACCAGTTCCTTGATGCCATGTTACCACATGCAATGAGCAGATATACTTCCCCCAAATGCAGGAGGAGTTGGCCAGCAATATTCGTCTCTTCCACCGTGTGGCAGACTACCCGGAGGTACTGGGTGCAATAGACTGCATGCACATACACATCAAGTCACCACCCGGTGAGCAGTGTAGGTGCTACATAAACCGCAAGGGATACCCCTCCATCAACTGCCAGGTCGTGTGCAATGCCCAGGGCATTATCATGGATGAGTGTGCTGGCAGCCCTGGAAGCTATCACCACTCCCACATCTGGCATACCTCACAGCTGTATCAGGTATTTGCCAGGGGGGACATCCCATATGACCACCTAGTGGGGGATGCTGGCTATGAACTGGAAACGTGGATGATGACTCCCATCAGAAATGCACACAGCCATGCAAGAACGCCATAATGAGGCACATGCAGAAACCAGAATCATCATAGAGTGCGTGTTTGGGATGCTGAAATCACGGTTCCATTGCTTGGACACACCTGGTGGTGCCTTGCTGTACTCTCCAGGTACGTGTGCCCACATCTTCATACAAACATTAGTTATGTCTATTGGCATTTACAATACACAATAACAGGATACATATGACTTGTAGTTACCCGACAGTTTATCAGCATGATAGCAAAGTAAAATGGAAGAGCTAGTTAACTATCCATGCACATAAGACATGTAATAAGTGCAAAGGTAGGTACTAGGCTGTCTTACCAAGGGTATTTATAAGCCTAGCTAGAGTGTGTTGGCTTTCTTCACCCCCATATGTTAGTTCCCTGTGTCTCTGAATGGCAGAGGCATTAGTTCCCTGTACCTCTGTCCAGCAGACCCATTGCAGTGATCCCCGGAGTACATGTCTGTCTCCCATTCACACGTCAAGGTTTCCCTTGAAGAGTGCTAGAGAGGGGGCCTGCCTGATGTACATTGGAATCATGTTCCAAAGCATGGGGAGTGTCCGGGTCAGGAATCTATCCGTACAGCACATCCTAGTCATCATTGTGGTTAGGTGTATACCCTAGAGCATGTGGCTCTCAGGGGCCTCTGTTTAGGTGGAGCATATCCAGCAATACTGGGTTGGACATGGGCCTTGTATGTCAAGCAGAGATCACCTGTGAGTATGCGGTATGCAACTGAGTACAGCTGGAGTTTCTTAGGTTGGGGTGCATAGGTCATCTGTTTGAGGTCAGTAATCCTCTTGGTGTGGTGCTGCTGTGGTCTTTCAAGCTGTTGCAGTTATCTTGTAAGGTATATGCCAAATGGGGTGTTGTATCCTTTAATGGGTCTAATAAGTCATGAGTAGAGAGGCACAATGGCCTCTTTTGATCTGGATGTGAACCCATTAGAGATTAGGGGGTTCACGTAGAACGATATTCTAACCACCTTGTCATTATGGGTATCAAAGGAGAGATTGCTATCTACTGGGATTTCCAGATCCCTTATTACCTTTTCTGTATGTGGGGAACTAGCACCTATGTTGTAGTCCGCAGGTAATTAGTTATATCCAAAGGGGATGACTATGCACTTTTTGTCATTCAGCTTGAGGCCATGATATTTTCACCAGGTGTCCGTCTCAGTGCGACCCTTCCAGAGGGTGTCTGTAACAGCTGAGGAAACAATTATGTCCCCTAGTTTGCAGTTGTCTGCAAACCTTTTCAGCCAAAGCCCTCCTGTGCTTGCCTGTATGTCAGAGTATTATATACAGAACATGAGCGGTCCTAAAACTGAGCGCTGGGTGATGCCACTTGTAACTGGTATAAAGTTGGACCTAGGGTATGCAACTCCCATTGTGTGGGTTCTGTCAGTGAGCCACTTTGCAAACCATCACATGAAGTAGGGGTTATTGTTCAGGTGGATGGGTATGTTGAAAATACCAGAATGAAGAATGGTGTTGAAAGCATTTCAGAGATCTGGGTAGGCTGTGTGGACATCTTTACCCTCATCTAATGCCTTGGTAACTGTCTCTAAGAAGTTCACCAGGTTTAGGAGGCATGGTCTGCCCTTAACAAAGCGAAACTGGGAGGGATCAAAGGTTTGGCGGTACCCAATGTCTCTGTGACTGAGATCCACGATGTGCTCCATAGCATTGTAGACCAGGCTAGTCAGGCCTATAGGGCAATAGGTCCCATGGTCTATTGTGGCACCACCTTTGTGGAGTGGGATAACTGTTGCAGTGTACCATTCAGGGGGCACTAAGCCCGATGTAAGGCTATTATTGAACATGGTGCGTAGGTGGGGAGCCAGTACGTTCTGAAGTTTGTGTAAAACGCAGCCTGGGATGTTGTCCGGTCCCATGGATGCTGTGATATTGGCTTTAGAGTGTGCAGCTTTGAGAGGGAGGGGGGAATGGTAGCACTGACCCTGTCTGCCAGGATGTTGGCAATATCAGTTGATTCTGTAATGTTTGTGCCTTTGTGCTGTAACTCAGAGCAGATCTGGATGTTGACATTGAGATATTTGACATAGCTATAGAATGCTTTGTGGTTGTTGGAATTAGTGGTGGTTTTGTTTTCATAGCTAGCTTTGGAGGATCTTATAAGGGATCTCACCTTCTTACTGAGGCTGACCAGGGAGCTCCTCCACACATGGGAATGTACTCTCTTTTGCAACAGTGTCTTCTTCCTGTAGTACAGTTTGTTTATGACATGGAACCACCAGATTGGTGTCCTTAATTATGAGTATAGCGTCTTGGTTCTGTTTGGGATAGCACAATCCAAGCACTTGTTTAAGTGCTTAGAGAGTGCATTTGTGTAGGATGCAGCAGTTGTAACAGTATTGTCCATCTGCATGGGTGTCACGACTTTCACCAGGTCTGTCTTAAGAAGCATGAAGTTGGCTTTGTAGACATATTATACTGTGGTTCCCTTAATGGGGGGGTGGGGTTGGGATGTGGATATCAATGGTGTTCAGCTCATGGTCGGATCAGACCAATGAGGAGTTGACTTCAGGTATGGAACACTGGTCACTCGTGTTGGTAATGCCTAGGTCTAGGATATTGTTGCCCCTGGTGGGTGTGTGGATATGTTGATCCAGGGCATTGGTGTTTATGAATTCCAGAAAGCTTTGAGCTAATGAGTTGGTACACAAGTAGTTTTCTCAGTTAATGATGGGGTAGATTCAGTGAGACTATGCAATGAGTGTAGTGTGGTGCGAATGTTTACTTTCTCCACATGACTGTCAGAGTCAGACTTGGTTGGAGAGAGCTTTACCTCCAGTTTGGCTAGATAAGTGCATCTCTCACAGGTTGTAGTGATGAGTGGTAGGTGGAGAGGGTAGTCTGTGTACATTAGTCAATGTGTACATTGCCTCAAGATGCCCAGATTCATCGGATAGACAGGAGAGAACACTGGCAGTTGACTCTTGGACATGCCTGAATATAAAACTAATTTCCCCTAGATAAGTGAGGGAAGTGAGTACAAGAGCTATTTTACTCCAAGCAAGTGAGAAAGGTATGTACAAAACATGTTTACCTCTAGGTAATGAGGAAGATTGAGTGCTATAGTAATTAGTAGCTTACGTAGTGCTTACAAGTTCTGAACAAGTGCTGAGCATGAATAAGCAATCTAGATAGGGTCTTGTATAAAATAAACACACTGCCCCCCCAACAGGTACACAATCATATATCCATGTACACCACAGGGCCCCTGTACCCACAACTATGCAGGTACAAGCTGCACTCAGGCTGCACGGGACCTGTCCACATCACAAGTTGTATCATACACATATGGCAAAACAAGATGCTCTCCACGTACACATCATGTAAAACATAGCTCCATGTCAGGCTGTGTACACACTGAATGGTGCACCTCAACAGGTATCACAACCCACAAAGGGGGCGACATCACTGATAATGGGAAGTACTGCACTACTACCCTGCTGAGTCTGGTTTGAAAGGCCATGAACCTTGATCAAATAATTGATGTCAGCAGTACAGATGTAGATGACAGTAAGGTTGATTTCACACTGCATATCATACCCTTGCCAGGTCATAGGACATCATCACCCATACTGTGTTCCATCTACACTCGGTATACCAGATGTACATTCCTATGTCACAGGAGAGTTTTGCAATGGGACTGCTGGCAGAACCAACAGTACAGAAGGTGTCTGAATAATACATGCTCATCACACCAGTGGAAGCTACAGTAAGACAGGGTTAATTAATTGTATTCCCCCTCATTGTGGTCCATACCTCACAGACAAACAGAAGGCATCTGCCTATTGAAGTATGCGAATGACTATGACCTAGGAGCAATAGCCGACTCAAGAGTGCTGCGGACAACATACAGAAGGGGCTTTGTGGGTGAGGTGTTTGTGACATATGGCCACAATCTGACAGCTACATATTGCATTGTCACCCCTATGTTAATCCCCCTGTACCCATGAGCTATCACCTATGCAGCAGTCAACATAATGGACACTTGTGTGTAAGGGATGCAGCTGGGCAGTTGTCTTTCCTGTGATAGCTACATCACCACACCTGTCAGGTAGTCATATGTGGCAACCCTAATAATGACAGGGTGCCATCCATGAATATAGAGATCATTGTCCAACCATGCACAACACTCAAGTGACCCATGTCAGATCACATATTTCCTTTAAGGGGAATTGGCCATGTGCAGATGGCCTACTCCAGCCTTCCCATTCCCCATCTCCACTATGTAGCATGATGCATACCCTGAATAAATCCATGTCCAACCCAGTGATGTTGGACATGCTACACGTACACATCCTGATCTCAAACACATACTTCATGGACATCCACCTTCCACATACTGGTCAGATTCTTTTCCCATACATTTTACATAGCCCTGCCATACTATGCATTCCTGTCCGTCAAAGCTGCACATTGCTCCCCTCTCAGACATGGTGTGATGACCGCATGGTAAATGTATTATTAACCCTGTGGATCAGTAATGTGGCACTGCTCCACCTGGCCTCAGAGACCCGCCTGTCAGCTACTGCCAGGTAACCTTGAATCCTAGATTCATACATGGACCATGGCATATAGCCTACTAGTTGACTTTGACTGTAGATGCTATAGTTGATATCCATCCCTGCAAATACCATCTGGCTAGCCAGTGTCCCATGTGTATCACATGTGCAACACAGGTGATACATGGCAGGATGTTGAATTGCTGTACAGTGCCATGTAGATGTATATGGCAGAACACATACATGTAAAACTTTATGTGAGCAAGTATGCAGGGTCATAGGTCATGTCTGTTAAGGCAGTGTAAGTCTTTATATGTGACATATACACAGCATCAAGGCTGACTGCATTATTGTGGACACATTCAGCCATGTGCTGATAGGTAGGAACACCAGTACAGGCAAACGGACATGCCCACATCAAAACAGCATCCACATGGAGTATGAGCAATGTAACCAGGTGGCACGCACACATATATGGTGATAATATCCACTCACCATTGAGTGTCACATGTGTGTGACACATACACGTCAGTGACATGTAGATTTACAAATACATCGATTTAAACATAATAAATGCGATACACATGTATATTCAGCTGTAGATCTGTATGTCTCTGTGAGTTACTGTGACCTGTCTCCATCATTAAGTCTTCCAGGTATATCGCATGCAAGGCTACCCCCTTTTACCCACTTGGAGGATATGGCCCTCATCCCATACCTACTTGACAATCATGATATCCTGTTCAGCCACGTACCACAGGATGCACAGCAGCGGGATGCCCTGTGGATGGAACTTTGCACGAGGGTTAATGATGTGGATGGCCACAACTGCACATACCAGCAGGTGCGCAGACACAGTACAGACCTCATTAGACAGGCAAAACAATGTGTGAATGCAATCGCCAGGGAACAAGGTGCAACAGGTGGTGGACCACCAACTCTGCCCCCACTCACACATACCGAGAAGCTACTGGCCCACCTGGGGACACCTGCAGAACCACATCTACAAGCCTTAGCCGATATTGTGGAGGTGGGTGTCTCTCAACCACTGAGCCTGGAGTTGCCTGGTAAGTCAGTACTTAACCTATAACAACTATATTCCATATAGTTGCATGTGTCACTGTACAATATGTAATGTAACATCATATGCAAGGCATGTATACACACATGCCACGTACTATAGTATGCTACACTGTGTATGCACACATGTGCATACACCATAGTATAGTCTAATGTACTGGTGTATGTGTTAACATGCACATTGCACCCTGTAGCCATCATACAAGCGTGGATAATGCTCATACTGCTGTGTTACTCCTATTTAGGTACCTATGGCATTCTGCTGTGACAGCAGCCCGTTGCAGGTGAGACTGTTATTATTTATCAGGCATCGTAATGCACAGATCTATCTGCCATGTGGCCATTTACAACATGTACACATAATGTATGGTCCTGTCACAATATACAGGTCGGACCTGCAATGCATCACAATGCCTACTCATGTGCAACACTTGAAAACTATGTGAATCACCTCAACAACATGAATCCTCACAGACTGTCATTGCCAGATTTGTGGACAGTTGTGCATACAATGGTGGAGGTGCTGTTCACTGTAGGGACATGTACTACAGATCAGAACTACACATGTGGGGAATACAAACAGTAATAAACAATGGGCTGGAGTATGGCCAGCCCACAGGATTCACTGGTGTGGATCATAGCCCTGCAATGAATGTCACACAATGTGATGTGCTATCTTGACATGTCCATGAGATCTAGTGGCCTGGCTGCAACACTGCCTAACTAACCTGAAAACATATCCCACATACCACCCTTTGTCTGCATAACCCTGTCGTCAGTGGAGCATATGACATCTATGGGTGTATGTCATATGGGACAACACAGACATGTGAAATAGATGCCCGTCACAATAATTTGTCCAACACATGTACACACATGGCCATGGAGGATGGCCAGAGACATGAAGCAACACACACAGTAGACGTGATGTGCTTGTGTGTACACCCTGTCGTACAATGGCTACACATGGTCCAACTATGGCCTTTGTCTAATGGTTATATTGTAGATGTGGCACATTAGACATCCTACAGGCCTGTGCACATTTTGTGTAGGCGTGGCATCAATCCATCACATAAGATGTATTGAACATTTTGAGGGTGTCACAACATGACAGCAGTCACCTGTACAGTATCCACATCAGCCCACAGATACAGTACATTCCCCTTGCTGGTGTTGGACATCAATGTCATACTTGCTCCTCGTGTGTGTATGTGTAGTACACAGTTGTCATGTGGGACATGGTGTACCGACGTGTTCGCCATGTCTGGTCATAGTTGCCAGGCAGCAGCAATATGGTTGCAGTTGTGCAGGGGTGTCATCCGTATACCCTTCAGTGACCTGTGTCACAACTTCCACATCATGGTTTAGTGTGTAGACACCTCAGTAACGTGGGTCACATTCCACAGTATATATGTATTGTGTCTGAACACAGTCATGGCTATGAACTGTGTCTGTAACTCACACTGTATAACAATAGAGACACCTCATGATTCCCTGCAATGGCCATGCACATCAGATAAATGATGTAGTGCGGACAGACAACACTGCAATGGCACACCATTACCCCACTGTATATTTGACAGGACACCATTGTGTTAAACATGTATGCATGTCATTGCACACATCAGCAGATCACATGTCATACTACATGTGATTGTCAAGGTCATATGCCACACATCAGGCAGGTGTACTTTTAACATGTGCTGGTCTACATGGTGTAACACAGGGATGTATGCTAACTACTACTATGATTGTATAATTTGCATGTCATTTGCTATGACACATGCATGCTATTGTGTGCAACCCAGGGATGTATGATAACTCCACTATTATTGTCTGCGCTGCATGCTGTCTGCCGTTTCACATGCATGTTGCATGCCTTCTGTCATATCACATGCATGTGTGTGTGTGTGTATGTGTGTGTGTGTGTGTGTGTGTGTGTGTGTGTGTGTGTGTGTGTGTGTATGTGTGTGTGTTTGTGTGTGTGTGTGTGTGTGTGCGTGTGTGTCTATTATATAGATTGTAATGTACAGTTCTTGTCTGCCCTCAGAGGTGATGTAGGTGTGTTGCCCTTCTGTGGTACATCTGATGTTAGTGTCCACACAGACTCTAGCAGTGATGATGAATGTATGACTGAGGCACAGGAAGAGTTGTCAGGGGCTGACATTGTGCCATTGGTTGCCATTCCAGCTATATCCCGCTAATCCCTGCACTCAGATCCCATGCCTGCACATACCCCATCACCAGTGGCCATAGAGGAAGGACAGTTGGCGCATGGTAGCTTGGAAAGTGTGGGGGCTTTGGAAGGTGTGCCTGCACACCATGGTGTCAGCCAACTGACTGGTGGTGCCCCACACAGGCACATGGCCAGTGCTGCTCATAGGAAGTTCTCTGGCCAACATGCTCCTGCAGGACAGAGTGCAGCAGCTGGAGTCACCAGATGCATGTTTCAGGCTGTAATGGAGGCACAGGCATGTGCTGAATGTCACAACAGAGAGGATCAGAGGCTTCAGAGGGCCGCTGTCCATTCTTTAAACAACAACATCCAGGCAATGGTAAATGCTCAACAGCAGAATGCTGAAGCTTTGGATAGACGGTTGGGTGACATGGTTGGAGTCCTTGACCATGGCATGACAATCCGCGAGCATGAGCTGTCTGTGTTGGAACATCTGGTAGGAGTGAGGGGTCGGGCACATGGATGTAGGCCTGCTAAATCACCTGTTTCAGGTCTACGTGTACGAGCTATCTCACATGTCTGCTCCCATAGTGGCGATAGCAGCAGCAGTGCATCTGGTGCTGTACTCTCCACACCAAGACACAGCAGGCCAATGGCACATGGCCCGGGATGGTCCCAACAGGGACATGGTTCCAGTGGACAAGTGACATCAGACAGTACCCAATCTGCAGCTCTGCCTGGTAGTGCCCGTGCAACCCCTGGCAGGCACAGGTCACATGTCCATGGCTGGACACCGTGAACTGTAAAACCTGGCCTGTACAGTCAGCAGCTGTCAATAATACCCCTGTGTAGGCCAGACACCTGGCAGAACTGTGTGCATACATACACGCACACACTGGAAACATATGTAGGGTACCGTAACACACATATGCATAACATACACACACACCCAATTAGATCAAAGGCCCTAATCCACACACATGATGACATCCTATGGTGCAGCTTAGGCCTCTGGCAAACATTATCACCCTGTGCATATGATAATGCCTGTGCTGCATCCCTGACATCCACACCATCGGTGCAGGGACATGCATATGGTCTGATGCACAGGGTTTACAGACTAGGAAGATAAATGTAGTTTACAATTGTTGAGTACTGTTGACAGGCAGCAGACATACCATGTACTACAGGTGAACAATGCATGCAGTTCGTACTGTTAACAGTATGGGTCTTGTATAACAACAGTAACTGCATCTTGGTCATGATGTTCTGCTGTCCTCCATGTCTAATTGCAAGTGCCGGTGGATGTCAGTGTTTGCAATTACTGTCCGATATGTCAATGTGGACTACTCACAGGTATGTATGAATATACCAGCATGCACCATGTAGCTGCCACATAACAGTGAGAATATCCCATGTTCCAAACACGTGTACTGATCCAAGAGCATGATAGCTGTGTATTAAGCTACTGTGGCTACAGACATGACATCCATAAAGGATGACATCACAGGTACAGTTACATGGAGTGGTGAGGTAAGAGAGCGGTCTAGCTGATTACAAGGGTAGAGGCCAGTGAGAAGTGTGTTGCCTCAGTGGGAATCAGTAATACTCGTTCCCTTGACAGGATGCCAACACACAACTGTACCCACACACTCAGGTATTGACACACATGTATTCAGTGACACAGTAACACACCCACACACTCACGGATTCACCGACACAGTAACACGCACTCGCACACAGTTGCTACTGGTGAGGTGAGAACCTCTACCTATGTGCAAATCATCATTACAGTACTGTGCACCTACATGATGCGCCACAGAGAATACACATGTACAGGTAGTCAGTATGGCCTAAGATCAGGGACATCAACACGGATAGTAGAATGCATCACCTGGCTGGGGGAGGGGTCTTATCAGTTCAGTATGGTAACATACAACCTCACTCCAGGGACCAGACAGCCATACATACACACACACATACACACACTGTGGCATTCAGTATTGAATACACCTATGTCACGCAAATACAGATACCTCACATATGTGAGATACACACCACTGCCTATGTCCTGCTTTCTACATTGCAGTCTGTACAGATGTGTACACTAGTGTACAGGAGAGTGAGTAATAATTGAGATGTATTCCCCACCATACATGACATATATAGACACACATGCAACCACACATGCCAGTACAGTGAATCAAAGACCTGCCTAGCTCATGATATGTATGGCAGACTTACAGCAGCATTGCACGCATTACAAACTGTACTGACGCTTACTTTAGTAACAGTGCTGATATATGCACATGGGACGTCTTAACTGTTAACAGGTGTCAAGTGATTTACCTTTTCTGTAACCCTGACCTCTGTCTAAGTTGTGTGTTATGTCCTTCAATTAACAAAACCATTGCATACTGGTTACACAGGTTATTGTAGGACTACTTGTGACACACCTTTGAGCTGTCCTCAGCAAACATCCATGTGCAAAGATGCCCCACCACTTAGTTATTTCCACACATCTGTCCATACCTGAGGTACATCTTTCCATACAATCAGCATATCACCATATACAGTTTGCAATGTTGAGGCTGCATTGCAACTGCATGATGTTCTAGGATACAAGTCACCTGCATACATCAGCAACTGCACACGCATGTTATCTGAATGAACAATACTACATGTACATGTGTGTAGGTCCTACAATCCTGTCATTTCGGCATGTTTGTAGACATTGCAGTTGATGGACATGTGTAATGACATACATGACACATGGACTGTTGTATGATATGATAGGTGTAATGGGCGACCGGTACAGAGGGAATGTTACCTCTGTCAACATTGATATCACACCTTATGTACTGTTAGCATTCAGCAGCCATGGACCTACATTCCATGTGCATGTGTGTAATGGCTGTAGCCACCTGTTTGCACAAAGGACAACAGCAGCTATGCTATTTACATGTATGCTGTGTGTGTGTGTGTGTGTGTGTGTGTGTGTGTGTGTGTGTGTGTGTGTGTGCATGGCATGTACATACCCAGGGCAGGTACATGTATGTCATATCCATACATGAGGCTGTTTACTGGTGTACAGCAACAGTCATCTGCTAATGTTGGAAAGTACCGAGGGCCCCTGGTATGTGTACAGCTGATCTGGTTACAGACAGTGGTATCATTGCATTGCATAACACATGATGCAACTGTGCCAGTACATGGGTACTCTCTACAGTTGATGTAGAGCTTGGTACAGTCCACTGGTCAAGGGTCACATGGTGGTGTACTCTTATATGTCCTACAACATGTATCGATGTGTGTTGGCGGTCCGAGGGCATGGTGGTGTCTGAGGTTTACATCCTAGAATGCAGCATGTGAT
The DNA here is from genome assembly GCF_019279795.1 of Protopterus annectens. Classification (NCBI taxonomy): domain Eukaryota; kingdom Metazoa; phylum Chordata; order Ceratodontiformes; family Protopteridae; genus Protopterus; species Protopterus annectens. Next base: position 1,669,421,992 of record NC_056733.1, on the reverse strand, counting down.
ACTGTGTCCTGCACATGACTCATCTGTGACGCCTTTTGGTGGGGTACCGGTCAGTACATGTGAGTGGACTTTATGTATGTGGGGACACCACCACCTGGAGCGGTCCGTACCTGTGTTATGGCCCACATGTCTGGTTCTGAAGTATATGGTGGTAGTGCTATTGTGCACTACAGAACCATTAGCTAAGTGTTCCTCACTGCACAGATGTCAGTACTCCCCATTGTTGGATCTACAGTGACCAGCTGTGATTATTGATGCTACACATCTAGCACTGGTTAGCATAAGAAAACAATGCAGTTGTCCTGTAGGTGTCAGGGTGTTATCCTGTGTTTAGGACATTTGCCTTCGAATGGCACTATATGGGCAGATGTGACTTGGGTATTATCCCCACTCCCTTGAATCATGGATGCATGTGATATGTGTCAAAGGCCTGTCTACTGTCAGCCATGTCATTCCAGAAGGACAAACACTGGACAACCTCGTACTTACAGCAGGACATTGTCTCTTTGAGTTTTTTAAGCAGTTGCCACCTCTAGCAAGGCTCATTGTGTTGGGCAAGCAGTTTCCACTCCTAGCAAGACATCACCGTGAGTGGTGATATTGTGCTTAGTATAGGATGATACATCTAAGGTGATGGACAGCAGCAGATGTGCAAAAGACCGGTGTCAAATATATGTAGAGCAGCGTTCCTACTAACAATGACAACTACTAACACCACAGCCCATTACAATGTGTTCTTTACATCTACCTTTAATAGCATGGCCACTGTGGCCTTCCGTGTTTAGAATCAGAGTGCATCCCAGTCAGCTCTGTGCTACTAAGTGTATGAGCATGCCCAGTATAACCTTGTATAGATGGACACATAGTGCATTCCGAACAGCCCTGTGCTACTAAGTGTTTGAGCATGCCCAGTGACACCTTGTGTCAGTTATGTGCCTCTGTGTATGGGCATGGCCATTGTAACCCTGTATAGTGGTAGTATTCATCCATTCCACAGATGGGTATACTCCAGGTCAGGATGGATTCCTACTTTAAACACACAGGTTCACAGGTATGTACATCTTAACTGCCAGCATCCCTGTTAATGTCCGCATTCCTAGAAGGTCATAATGACAGCCTTGCAATGTGTAGTCTGTGTGGCGCGACTCATAAGTATGTAGTATTGTAATAGTGATCTGTAAATAGGCAGGTGTTCCGTTCTCAGCACTGGCATGTGCGTGTGTGTGTGTGTGTGTGTGTGTGTGTGTGTGTGTGTGTGTGTGTGTATGTCTGTCACCATTTGCCAGAGGACTGCAAATTGCTTTTAGACTGCTCACACTCCATACAGTTTGTATATCCACCTTTGGCAGGGCTAATGATGACACCCACCTACAAATACACCTGTGGGAGTGCTGTGTCCCAGTAATCTCGGTAGCGCGTTCTGTAACTGTGTAATGCTGTAGTGTAATAAAGTAGTTAGACTGATGTTCAAATCCCGACTTGCTGTGTGTGTGTGTGTGTGTCCCTCTGCCTGAGGACTGAGTAATGCTTTTAGACTGCTCACACTCCTTACATTTCTTATACCCACCTTTGGCAAGGCTGATGATGTCACCCACCTACAAATACACCTTTGGGAATGCTGTGTCTCAGTAATCTCGGTAGCGCTTTCTGTAACTGCGTAATTCTGTAGTGTAATAAAGTAGTTAGGTCAGTGTTCTAATCCCAGACTTGCTGTGTGTGTGTGTCCCCATCTGCTTGAGGACTGAGTAATGCTTTTAGACTGCTCACACTCCATACATTTCTTATACCCACCTTTGGCAAGGCTGATGATATCACCCATCTACAAATACACCTCTGGGAGTGCTGTGTCCCAATAATCTCAGTAGTGCGTTCTGTAACTGCGTAATGCTGTAGTGTATTAAAGTAGTTAGGTCAGTGTTCTAATCGCAGACTTGCAGTGTGGTGTGTTTGTCCCCGTCTGCCTCAGGACTGATTAATGCTTTTAGACTGCTCACACTCCACACAATTCTTATACCCACCTTTTGCAAGACTGATGATGTCACCCATTTACAAATACACATCTGGGAATGCTGTGTTCCAGTAATCTCGGTAGTGCATTCTGTAACTCCGTAATGCTGTAGTGTAATAATGTAATTAGGTTGGTGTTCTAATCCCAGACATGCCAAGTGTATGTGTGTGTGTCTACCTGCTTGAGACAAGTACAGTGCTTTGTAACGTATGTACTCTCTGTACAAATTTCACAACCACCTTTGTCATTCCTACTGTTTTATCCACCTAGGTATACACCTGTAGGTGTGCCGCAACCCAGTATTCTCCATAGCGCGTGCCCTAAAGGCATATTACTGCAGTGTGATATGGTAGGGGTTTGTGTACAGGACATGACAATTGTGTGTTTGTCTATCAGAGCCTGTGTAGAGGTGGCTGTGATTGTCTTACCACTGGACATGTTTGGGAGCAGATTTTGTAGTTTTCCTATATGGTATCTGTCTTATGACACATTGGCCACCTTATGAGGAGTACAGCTATCAGTCAGCCATGGGACTGTGTTGGCAAGTCATACCCTTACATCTGGCAAAAGGCCTGGAGAACTAAGTATGCAGCCCTACTAATACCCGGTATATGTCCTGCACCCATGTGCCATGCACAAACAAACTTGCCTAGGATATCCCGCTATGTTGCTAGTACCATGCACATTGATGACAGATGGTAAGCATGGTATGAATGCAGTGGCCTGCAGAGGACATGGCACCCTGTACAGTGGTACAATAGGCACATATATGTGGACATTGTGCCTTCACTGTGTTCCACACTGAATACCTGCAACATATGTGGTGCCATCAAATGTGATCCACAGAGACCAGACAATGCTGTACACATGTGCCCTGTATGGACCCATGTCACTGACACCACAGAATACCTGTATCATACTAAACATGCAAGTGCAGGGTCAACCTGCTCACTATAAGCAGGTTTTGCCACACCAGGCCAGTATTGGCATATTGGGGGATAGCAGGCTGTGTACACAACATGTGTCTGCCAAATCAGGTACACCTGTACATGTCATTGTACAGTATTGTGGGACATGCACATCCCAGGCAATGTCCTTGTGAAGGACTATCAAACACAGACATGGCATGCGTTGCAAAGGTATGGCCATACACATTGGTAACCAGGATGTCAGGCCAGATAATGCAGTACTCATCTGTGTGGGACATTGCAGACACTACACCCCTGCAATGCACACCATTGTTGGGTGATGCGATGCCAAGGATTACCCCTCACCCAGCCTTGTACAGCCATCCTGCACAGCAAACCACTACACACCCATGAAGCAATGCATACCTGTATGCTAGTACTGGCACCCTGTGTCTGCATGTTGGTTGTGATGCGTCCAACCACAGCCACTCCCAGTATAACCCTCGTTGGCATACCAACAGATGTCAAGCACTTTCACATGCCCTAGCCCATAGAACCTCCAGATATCTCCTGTGGTGCATGTGGTCCTGTGCATTACAGCAGTGTGGCAAACTAAGTAGTTACATTGTGTATTTCTGGCCCTGGCAAAGGTGTCAATGCGTGTCCATTAGAGAGTGTGGTTGTGGTGACAATGGCATCTGTTCACATGGACAGCCATATGTGCAACACTTAATGTATGTCTACTATATCTCTGTTGCTGATTTCACTCACCTACACACATATATGCTCTTACAGCACAGCAACATGCTGCCTTTGTGGCACATGTAGTAACGTCATGCACATGTAATAGTAATGAGTAGTCAGTCAGGGGTTTGACCCCTGTACTGTTCGGCATGTGGCAGATGATGTTTATGGTTAAGTCTCCAAGCCCTTCCCTGGTGTACTTTGCCTGTCCCACCCACACACTCTGGTGGTTGTGAAGGAGTACACCTGCACAGCAGCAGCATGTGTATTGTAAGTGATGGACATGGTCAGGTGATGGCCTATGCAACTATTGCAGTCATCCTCTAGCTGATTGCATGTGGTACAGCTGTGATGGTGTTCCCATAGCCATCTGCATGATAAACACAGTACACTATCTAGGGAAACATGTTGTTATTTGGCCATGACAGTTGCTGTGAGTGGTACCTGGATGTGATGTTCTGACACGGCATCACAGATAATATCTGGATGTACCGCAATCATTTTCCACAGTGGGAAATAGCCTAAAGACAGGAGGGTGATGTGCCACACATGACTACAGCATATAAGTGTAGCTATGCTGCATTGAGACTACTGCCTGTTTAACATGTGTGTCATAATGGCTATTCTGCATGTTATAATGCAGACATGACAGTACTCTGACCCCCATCTGTAGGGCCATCTGTGAACCGGTCAGTGTGTGCAACCATTTGTTTCCTGTGTTACATACTGAAAACACATCTGTGCACAGCAGAAGCATGATGTGAGGATTGCAGACTGTACATGATGATAGGGATGTGTTACTGCCATCGCATCCCTGACTGGACATGTGTCACATGATTCAGTGGTATGACAGACACTGTGTGGGTTCCCATTGACAAGCCAGTAATGGGCAACTGTCCATAGCTGCAGTCACACGTCTACTACACATTGTACAGATGGCATGCAGTATATACGCATGTGTTGTGCTCCCTCTGCAAATGTATACCATCTGTTGGGTTGCTGGTGATATCTATGCATACTGTCATAGGTAATCCTGTATGCTGTTGTCTATCACTAAGCCATATGTGGGTTTAAAATGCAACACCATAGGCTGAATGGGTTGGGAGGTCCCGACAGAACCTTCTGTCCCACTTCAGCTGACCATGGCACTGGGCACTAGCACATCTGGGGCCCAGCCAAAGACATAAACTTCTGTTGGCTCTGCACCACCTTCTGGTGGTACCACCACTGAGTATGGAGCATGTACCCCTTGGAAGCAGGACCAGACAGATACATGTCTGCTGCCATGCAGTCCCAGACGTGTTGTGTTGGTGGCTCCCTAAGGGGTTCTGAAGCCAGATACACCAGCTCAAGGGTAGAGTTTCACATTTACAGGGTGATGCTGCCCCTCCTGGACAGCCCCCAGCACTGCCTCCTTTGCAGCTGTGTAGGTGCAGTGGCAGTTGCCCATGGCTGGGGACCTCCATCCCACTGTTCCCATGGACGTGTGAATGCCGAACACCCATCCCCATCTGGGGTGTATCCCCCCACATGTGTCATATAGCAACCCTGTATGTTGTCCTTTCTGTGATCCTACCTATCCTCCATGGCCATACCTGCACTCCTTCCCCAACATCTGGCCCTCACCTATGGAAACATAAGGCCAATCAGCTCCTAGGACAACATCTGCCCTATACATAGCTGTCCGTTACACACACGTTCCCACTGGACACATGAAACCCTTGTAATATACATCACAACATACTCCTGTTATCCTCACCCCTGTCCCTCAGGCGCATGATCCTGGTATGCACATCACTCCTACATGGTCCAGGTACATGTGATGAGGAGGACCCCATTCTACACACAACACTACCGGTCCCTCTATTGTTAACCCATTTACCTTTATCATGATGATGATGTTGCACACAGCACCTTGCAAGAGTACTGTTCACACATAATGATTTGACAGCTACTGTTGTGCTAATGTACATTACATGCACAGAGTGATGTATACGGCCAATGTACAAGTATTTGCATGTATGACTGACACATGTCTGTCTGAGGGAGTCTTGAGATCACATAGAGCAACACCACTACATAATACAGCCGTCACTGGTGTTTCCTGTTTCATTAATTTGTAATGCTTTGTTGCCACATGGTATGTTCCTGATACATCTCTATATATGTATTTACCTATATGCTGGACATAAACTCTCACATATACATCTACATGATGGGATACAATCCTATAGTGTTGAATGACTGCGCTGTATGATATGTTTGTGGTACTGTCTGTTGTCTGTATATCTGCCATGGCATATTGGTAATACACATTAGCTGTGTGCGCAGGGTCCTGGTTCCGACCCTTGCAAAGGATGTTTATTTGGTTGTAGGGCAGAACAATCCCATTGGATATGGACAGAGTAAGGCACATAAAAGCAATTGGGAGTGGCTGCGTGTGGGTTTGCGTGGTGTTAAGCACTGCTGACCTCTGGTTACAGCTTCTTACACTCGGTTAGCCTCTACATTGCTTTACCAGTGCAATACTCGCATACTGGTAGCCAAACATGCTTATACCCGCTCGCTCCTGCATTTGCATATGAACCAACATTTGTGCTTGCATCTGTCACTCACACCCCTTGGTGGGAGCAAGGACCACAATATTACCTTGTGATGCCTATTACATCGGACTACATGACTACAGTATCGTAGGGCTACCACCTGTCCCACTTTGAGAGGGACAGTCCCTTTTTTGGTCAGTTGTGTCCTGCAAAAAAATTGTAAAAATGGCAAATGTTCTGAGATTTTAGCACAAAATTAGTGCCTATATTTTATGTAATAGTTGCATGAAACAGTTATTCTGTATCAGAAACACCTAAATGTTATAAGAAACAGAATAAGCAACTAACATACTACAAGAATAATCTTATATTTAGGCAAAGAAGTGAAGTTCTGTCTTGTGTACTGGCCATGGGTATGTTTCAGCCTGCAAAATCTGCCGTTTGTACCAAAAATGTCCCACTTTGGGCATTTGAAAAGGTGGCAACCTTACAGTATCGGGAATGGCTGCCCATTAGGCGATGGCATTGCGTTCGACTGTACAGAATCAGTGGCCTTTCCAGTGAATCAATCATATTTGTGTGTTCCTCATACAATCTGCTCCTACCTTTTGATGCCTATTACATCGGACTACATGACTACAGTATCGGGAATGGCTGCCTATTATGCGACAGCATGGCATTCGACTGTACGGAATCAGCGGCCTGTCCGGTGAAACAATCATATTATTTGTGTGTTCCTCATACAATCTGCTCCCAACTTGTGATGCCTATCACATCAAACTACATGACTACAGTACCGGGAATGGCTGCCCATTAGGTGACAGCATGGCGTTCGACTGTACGGAATCAGTGGCCTGTCCAGTGAATTAATTGTATTAATTGTGTGTTCCTCATACAATCTGCTCCCACCTTGTGATGCCTATTACTTCGTACTACATGACTACATTATCAGGAATGGCTGCCCATTAGGCGACAGCATGGCATTCGACTGTACAGAATCAATGGCCTGTACAGTGAATTAATCATATTATTTGTGTGTTCCTCATACAATCTGTTCCCATCTGGCTGATACATGGGAACTGAGACTCTTCAATACAGTCAAGATGTTGGGTTGTGGGAGCCACATCTGTCGGCTGAGTCATGCTACCACATACGTATTATAGGTTTGCCACTTTTTCAATTGGCCAAGGTGGGACTTTAGGGTTACCATCTGTCCCACTTTGCGAGGGACAGTCCCTCTTTAGGCAGTTGTGTCCTGTGAAAATAATCAAGACATAGCAAATATCCTGATTACAGGACATTATTATATTCTACATTTCATTAATAGTTGCATAAAACAGTTATTTTATATATGAGACTTCTATATGTTATGTGAAGTAGCATAAGCAATTCAAATGTTACTAGATTAAGCTTTTATTTGTGCAAATTTATTTTTTTTATTTTATTTTTATTTAACATTTGTTGACCGGGAATGTCCGACTAGGTTCCACAGCGCCTGTTTTCAGCGGAGGCCCGGGGTGAAATGCTCCAGATGCATGTCTTTGGAATGTGGGAGGAAACCGGAGTACCCAGAGGAAACCCACGCGAACACAGGGAGAACATGCAAACTCCACACAGAAGGCACCCCAGCCGAGAATCGAACCAGAGAACCTCTTGCTGTATAAGTATAATTCTGTACTATGCACGGCTGTAGGTATGTTTTGTCCTGGAAAGTCTGACATTTCTACAGATCATGTCCCACTTTGGCCATTTGGAAAGGTGGCAACCCTATAGGACCTGTATGTAGAGATGTCATACTTTGCAGGGCAACACATACCCACAGCAAGTAGAAAGGAGGGTATTTCACTGTTTTGCCTAAATAAAAGGTTATTCTTGTAGCATTATAGTTGCTTATACTGTTTCTTATAACATTTAGGTGTTTCAGGTACAAAATAATTGTTGTATGCAACTACTACAGACAATATAGGAAATCTTTGCCCTAAATCACAGGACATTTGCCATAATTACATTTATTTTGCAGGACACAACTGCCCAAAGAGGAGTGTCCCACACAAAGGTGGACACGTGGTAACCACAACCCTATTATTCTATCATCTTTCTAAGGTAGTCGACGAAACATGTGCTCTCTCACTAGCAGACCTCTCATATGAATGGGGAAGAATGAACACTGAATCAGGGACACTACATAACAACCTCAGGGACACATTTAGAAGGTTGGTGCTATTAACCTGACACATTGATGGACCCAGAGCATATATGTATTCATACACATTGTCTGAGGTACATGCTGTTTAGGACTCTTACATGTTGTCAGTATTCATTACGTGTATTTCGCCACCTTTCCTCCTAATATCACTAGTTCTAGGAGGGTTTAGTTGGGACTGTGTTAGATTCTGATTCGTAATCACGGACCTCCCTGGTAATCAGGGGCAGTTCAATGATATGGTCCCTATGTGTTCCCCCAATGGTTTACAGACTGTCAAGTAAATGTGCTCTTAAGGTTTGGGAGGTATGGGTGTCTGCTATACCCACATCGGAATATTACTTACATACATGGGGCAGTCCTAATACATGTCTGCCAGCCAACACCTGCATGCCTAGGCCCAAAATCTCATACCCATAGTTCCCCTACCTTCCACTACACTACAGCACTCATCCCTACTGTGGGTGCAGGTGGGTGCAGGTGGGATATGAACACACCCCTACACACTGCCCACTCAACCCGTGTCGGGACACATGTCGTACATTGTGTCAACTCATGTGTTATCAGGCTTACACAACCTACTGTTCCATATACAGCTACATCCTGGTCACAATAGTCTTTACTGGCATTGCCTGGAAGAACAAAATTGTTGGTGTTCCACAAGGGACGTCGCTGTCCATGTTTAAAGTGTACATCTTGTAGATCTCTCCCACTGGTAGTTTTCTGCCTGTGGTATGGGAAGCAGTGTTGTATTTACATTTACTGTGTGTCTGTATGTCTCACCGGCCTAGCTGGGGGGTTGGGAGGTAGACGTTTGTTGACTGGACCTCCCACCAACATATGCCCGGTCTGAACATGTTACCCGTAACTGCTGTAACATAATCTAGGTATATACATGTGTATGTTTACTTAATATATATATATATATATATATATATATATATATATATATATATATATATATATATATATATATATATATATCTATATATATATATATTTACATTAATATATGCAGATATAGCTGCATATGTATTCTTACATGTATATTCATATCTTGCTGTATATATATATATATATATATATATATATATATATATATATATATATATATATATACATATCTATGTGTGTGTGTGTGTGTGTGTGTGTGTGTGTGTGTGTATATATACATATATATATATATATATATATATATATGTCTATATATATATATATATATATATATATATATATATATATATATATATATATATATGATTTTTTATATATATATATGTATAAATTACCTTTAGACCCCACCTTTGACTTTAAGAACACTATTGATAGATATTTAAACAGGGCTTTAAAAAGGGGCATTATTGATGACAAGTTACATAAACAATTGTCAGTGGACATACCCCGATACCAATATTTCTACTTAGTCCCTAAAATCCACAAAACATTGGTACAACCACCTGGTAGGCCAATAGTGGCAGGACGTGGATCATTAACCGAGCCCCTTTCAGAATATTTGGAATTTAAATTAAAACCTTTATTACAAATGGTTAGGGCAAGAATTAAAGATAGCACCGAGTTTTTGATCCTGATGGAAGATTTGCAAGTTCCACATGAGGCTCAATTAGGAACACTTGATGTACAATCATTGTATACCAGCATTCCCCATCAGGGTGGTGTTAGGGCTGTACAATACTGGATGCAACAGGCAGGTACATATAAGAGGGATGAAATGGATTTTATTTTAAATATTCTCAGAATGGTGTTGGAGCATAATGTTTTTCTCTTTCAAGAACAATGGTATTTGCAAAGTAAAGGAACAGCTATGGGGGCAACCTTTGCGCAAGGCTAATGCCGTCCTTGCTCTGAGCTTCATGAATCCCGGGGAATGTCTAGTACATTCCATCCCAGTAGGTTTTTTAACAATCTGAAGCAATCATTGTCCCTGAATATATGTTGTGAATAATTTACTTACTAATGTTGTTGAAACAATATTATTCCAATCTGTTTCTGGTAAATTAAAGTTCCCACCTAATATTATTCTTCCCTAATGTGTTTCATGCAAGAAATGTATGAATTTCCCTAGGTCATCTGCACTTGATTTTGGTGGTCTATGCACTCCAACAATGGCTATATGTTCCACAGTTGTCTCTGTTGTCACAGTTACACAGTGTATAGTAATGGTGTTATCAGTGAACATGTAATAATCATAGTTCTCATAACTATCTTTAATTCCTATGATAACATCCACCTAATTTTTTCATCGAATGTCTGATACACTAAAAACATTTATACGCTGACAGCACTGGTTTCAAGTCATTGTTCTTTAACCATGTTTCACAAACAATAACAACATCAATCGTGTGGGAAAACAGAAAATTTTCCAATAAAAAAAACTTTATTATTAATGCTCCTAGCATTAACAACCATCAGAGATGCAGCAGATGTTGCTATCTGTAAACTGTTACATTTTTAACCTGGCAAAAATCTATCCTTCTTCTTCTTTTCCTGGTTAGGGGTCGTCTCAGCAGATCAGCTGGTCTGCTTATGATTGGCAGTGGAGTTTTACAGTGTTGAGTTGCCAGCCCAGCACCTGACCTTCCACAGAAGGCACACACACACTCACACCTAGGGCTAATTTAGAGTGTCCAGTCCACCTGCAGCATGTTTTTGGGATGTGAAAGGAAACCGGAGCACCCAGAGGAAACCCACACAACCACAGAGAGGACATGCAGACTCCACACAGAAAGCACCCTAGCCAAGGATTGAACCAGAGAACCTCTTGCTATGAGGCGGCAATGCTAACCACTGCATCACCTTGGCCTCCTGGCAAGAATCCATCCTAGTGTTTGTCAAATCTTGCAAAATATCTGCTGCAAAAATTATCTTCTCTGATCTTGACAAATGCATGCCATCCTGTCTGAACATATGTGTGCCCCAAACTAGGCTTGAATGATCTACACATTTCCATTTTTTAAAACAGGACATTTTTCCATGTAGGTATTTACCCCAAAGATCTTTTCATTCACAGTGACCCGTCTATCCTTTCTATAAGTGATTTGCGAAAAAAAAAATATTCTAACACCAGTAGAAGCTATACTATCTAAGAGGGCTGTCAGTTCCCTACTAATAGTCAGAAAATCCTTGCAGATGAGATCATTTGTACTGATATGAATAAAAACAGATCCATTCTTCCTTACATTAAGGCATTACAAGGCTTGTCTCACATCTTATATTTTTGCTACTGGCAAGCATAACCCTATTTCATGTTCATTATCCTCTGCAAATATAAGTATCAGTCCATCTATTACTCGAAGCTCAAATTACAAGAATATCTTTGCTTACCAGCTCTGAAGAATCTTCAACTTCTAATACAATAATATCTGCTCTATCAATTGTTACAAAGGAAAGATCTTCATCACCATTAGTCTTATTAATCCTACACTTTTCTTTGTGTATTAAATTCTCATCCAGCTGGCATTGTAAACCCACAGCTTGAGCCAAGTAGTCAACATCTGTCTTTATCTTCTTTTTCTTACAGTACTGTTCCTCGGTCCTTCCACTTTCAGTTTTGATTTCTTCCTTTTCACTTGCCCTTTGCCTCTTTTTTTCTACCTTCTCTTTTGGAAAATATGATGCCTTTTTCTGTAGACTGAAGGTTTTCTGATAGAAAAATATTATCATTCCCTGTAATCTGTATGTTACATAACAAAGCAGTGTCCTTTTTAGTATGTATTCTCTTTACTTCACAGACATTAATCGGTTTCTTGTTCTTCCTTGTTATTTGTTCTGAACTTCTTCCTTTCTTTATTTTGTTGTTTCCTTCTAAGCAATCTGGATCCTTAGATTGCTGAATACTTGCTTCCAGAATTCCTAAGTAGTCAGGAGCATCATCTTGTTTCATAGGCATTGAAAGACCTTTACAGATAACAGACACGTCATTAACTAAATGTGTTCTATTTGCTGTTCTTCTAACATTATTTATCTCACCAGTCCAGTCATTAATATATGAAACAACAGTTCTCTAAGCTGTGCCAATTGCACAAGTGCAATCATCATCAAGTCTAGATTTACTTCTAACAATGATAAGCAAACTATCCAACCTTTGACACAAGGAATAGAGATCACCAGTGTTATCAGCTAACTTTAAATATTCATAGCATTTATTACACTGTACGGCATATTTGTGCATTAGCAAATCATTAATTGTATACTCATTTAAGGAATCCATATTCAGCTGCAAACAAATAAAATATTGTAAAAGAAAAGAATAATCAAAATCAGTAACTGCAGAATTCAAAGAGAACTTCAGTCAACTTCTATGACAAAAATCACACAAGCAATATATGACTAAATGCTAAAGTTAAGTACAGTAAAGTTGTTTTGACCATACCACTCCCACAAGCCAAACAAAAGCTTGTACTCCCACTTCTTTTTAACAGTAAAGATAAATGAATCACAAACCAAGGTAGGAATGCTTAAATATGCTCTGGAATTTCCTCTCTGCAGTCTGTGTGAATTTATAGCTGTCTAGGCCCCTTTGGGATGTCTAGAGCTTGCCTGTCTAAAAACTATCCCTTTCTAACAACTAACAGTGAAATTAAAGATAAAAAAACAAAATATTCTTACCTACAAACACTGAAAAACAGTGATAACAATCAAAATATAAATGCAAATAAAAATTCTATTACCAGCCAACTCAAAAATAAATCAGAAACCAAGGTAGAATTGCTTAGATATGCTCTGTATGATTTAAAACATGTTTTAAAGTTATTCTTCAATATATAAAGAGCACAATTTAAAATGAAAAGATGATAAATTTAAAAGGGCAGACCCAATTACTTTACTTAAATGGTCCTTTCACATTGATAATAAGGCTACTGATAAATTGGCTGCACTAAATGAAAAGTTGCTAGTTTAAAAACAATCAGCCAGATTCAATAAAGCCTGTACCGTCTGTTTATACAATCTGTTGTTGTGCCGCAGTGCGCACATGGTAGCACACATGGTAGTGGACTGTTTTAGATTACCTAAGCAGTTCTACACAGTGTTTAGAGCTGTGCAAACAAGGTAACCACTGTGGCATGCTAATTACAGCAAAAGCAGTTGAATTGTATGCTAATCAACCAATCCAAGATGGAGAAGCTATTCAACAAACTATAAAGCAAAAATGTAGATTCAGTGCTGGTTTTCCCTGTGAATTCCAAAATCTATTGGAATACAGCCAGGGAAAGGATTCTACACAGAAACAATGTCAGGGGCTGCTGTTGCTTTAATTCATGTGTATGTGCAACAGGCTGAAATATATGCTACTGCTACTGTTGCTAATAGACCAAGGCCAAATAGTTGAAGAGTTTTCAAACCCCTGTTTAACTTATCACAATCTACATGACATGGAAATTGTAGAGCGCTACAGGGTGGAAAGAAACACATTAGAGGAACTCTGCAAACTCTGTCATCCTCAACTCAGAGCCAGGGCAAACTGAGGGGAACACATGCCATTGGAGAAAAAAGTATGTGTAACATTGATAGTTTTAGTTACAGGAACCTTTCAGAGACCAGCAGGGGACATGCTGAGGTTGTCACAGGCATCAGCATCCAGGATCATCGATCAATTCCTGAATGCTATGCTCCAACATGCTAGTGGCACCATATATTTTCCCCATACTCCTGAGGCCAGAGCCAGAAATATATAGGAGTTCTACCCTGTAGCACAATGCCCTGAAGTAAATCATCTTGAATGTTTGTGCTGGTAACCCAGATAGTTAACACAACTCATGTATCTGGCACACTTCCCAACTGTATCAGATTTTCAAGAGGGGGGATATCCCACAGGACCATTTACTGGGGCAACAGAAATACACATACACTTGCTGAAGAACACCATAATTATGTACATGCTCAAACCAGAAATATCATAGATCATTTGTTTGGGCTGCTGAAGTCACAGTTTTGGTGCCTAGATACATCTGGAGGAGCCCTGTAGTACAATCCATGTACATGTACTGAAATATTCACTGGATGTGCCATGCTATACAACATGATCCAGAAAAAACAGCTTCAGCAGGATCAACAAGGGGAAGGAGCATGCATCCCACCACTAATGGCAAGCTCCACACAGCCACATGTAGTTGAGGAGTCAGAGAGAGAACTAGCAGCTGCTTTGGGTGTAGGCAAACATAGTTTGCTCAGTATGCCCTCGCATTGGTTTAGAGGCAATGTATAGCACACTGACTCACCACCTAAGGGGCTAAAACCTCTTTACTATGCACATATGTATAGTAACATTGATGCCAGGCAATGCTCACAATGTTTACCTACCCATGAAATGGCTGTGTACTCCTAGCATCAGACGGAGTCAGCAATGAACTAAAACTTTTGCAACTGCTGCATTTACAAGGTAAGTGCTGAACCTGGAGTTGTCACCACTGACAAAGATTTTATTTGGCTTACCATGTGCAGTTAATGCTATATTTCCCCTGGATGATGGTCCGAGAAGAAGTTAAGCAAAAATTAAGGACAACGTCATCACAATTAACAGTAACACAGGGAGGAAAAACCTTTTGCCTTTTTTATGTCCATTAACTATACATTCAATAAGAACTTGGATGACAAGTCCAACTTAAGCACATGTGTAGTCAATCAGAATGTGTTGTTAACTGTAGCAATCTACAATCACCCCAGCAAACCAATTTATTATTAAACAGAAATAACTTATTCCTGCAAATATTTTACCATGCAAGAGCAGTTAACAACTGAGATGCACAAGCCTATCTGGAAGCTCCTCCTGAGACATACTTGCTGTCCCTGAAACAGTACCACCAATGTCAAGGACATGCTGTTCTGCACTTTCGTGGGAGCTGTCTGGATCCCTGACAGTGTACAAGAACTCTTCATTTGCTGTTAGTGGTGCCTTTGTAGCAGGTCCCCCACTACCTAATTGATCACAAATCACTACAGCTGCTCTCCTCCATGTGGATGAGATCATGTCAATGGCCCTATGATGCACCTGATCATATGTCCTGCTGTGGGTGCCTGCTGCATTCACAACTGTAACTATCTGTTGCCAAATTTGCATTTTGCTTGACATATCTCTATATCTCCTCTCAAGCAGAAAGGCACAATGTCACCTAAGAGCTTCCAGAATGACCTGATTCTCAGGGTCACCGAAGTGGGCTTTTTGGGGATTGAGATGCCTGAGAGCCATTATTCCAAGATGACATAAAACACAGCAGAAGATTAATACAAGTAGGTACCCCATAACTAAAAAATGCATGTTTCCAGATAAAACAGAAAAGGTAGCATTTCACTATTACCCACCTTTATCACCATTACAACACCTTTATGAGCATCACACTGAACACTGGAATGCCTCAAGGATGTGCCCTGATCCCCTGCTGTTCACCATGCTGATACATGACTGTATCACTAGATACAACACAAGTCACATCATTAAGCTTGCAGGTGATACTACAGTGGTGGGTCTCATCAGCAATGGTGATGAAAAAGCCTAAGGAGAGGGGGTGAGCCAACTGATGGTCTATTCTGACAACAACCTGGCTTTCAATGTGAATGAAACAAAGGAGATAATAGTAGAATTCAGGAAGAGATGCAAGGCTCATTCTGCACTCACAATCAAAGGAGAAACAGTAGAAAGGGTGAAGAGCACTGAGTTCCTGTAGGTGCATATTGTTAAAGACTTGTCCTGGTCAATAAACACTAATCACATTGTCAAGAAAGTGCAGCAGCATCTACACTTCCTAAGAAGGCTAATGAGAGCAAAACTACCACCTGCAGTTCTCACAACCTTCTACAGGGGTACCATTGAAAGCATCCTGACTAGTAATCTCTTGATGTGTTATGGAAAGTGAATGGTTTCAGATGGCAAATCTCTCCAGAGGGTGGTGGAAGTGGTGGAAGGAATTATCAGATCCACACTCCCACCTATGCACGACTTCAATCTGCTCAGTGCCTCAGCAGAGCTATAAAAATAGTGAACGAATGCACTCACTCTGCCCATGGTTTATTCTCATGTTTGTCTTCAGGCAGAAGATTCAATAGCTTATGTTGCAAAAATATCTTGTGCAGTCTGAATGACAATAAAGTTCACTTTGACCTTACCCACTGGAGAAACATAAAACAGTAAAGATATCTGAAATATCAACAAAAGGAATTGTGCGGTTGTAACATATTACATTCACACACAAAACAAGGCTGGATGAAAAACAAGGTGAGTAACAATAGCAACATATCCTTGTTTGTGCCAAAATAGAAATGCAGCTTTGCAACCACACCCCCAAAAGAATAGGCAAATGACACATTTTGCTAACAAGCCATCAGTGAAATGCTAAAAATGCTATCAAATGAACTGTCCCTGAAACATGTCTACAGATTTAACACAGAACATTCCATTTTAAAATGATGTCAATCATGTATACCTGTGAAATTCCCTGACAAACATGGCCATGCCATCAGTAAACTTCTATGTAATGCATACAGATAAAAGTAGCATTTAATGTTTTTTTGTCTTTTTGTCTTTTCCCAGTTAGGGGTCGCCACAGCAGAACACCAGTCTGCTAATGATTGGCAGTAGATTTTTTTATGGTGCCGAGTTGCCAGCCTGATACCCAACCTTCAGCAAAGGCATGCCTCTTTACGCATGTCTTTTGGAGGCTACTCGACTGCAGGGAGGACATGCAGACTCCACACAGAAGGTGCTCCAGCCATGAGTCGAACAGGAAAACCTCTTGCTATGAAGCAACAACTCTACCGCTGTACCACCACGGCTTATTAATGTAAATATATATAATATTAAACAGATTTTTCTTAATTACATTTCGGCATATACTATTATATAGCTGAAAAATTCAAGCATACCTTCTCAAGGTCAGTAGTCTTCTGTGAAGATATATCCCAAAGTAATAGCATCTTCTGTGTTCTCCACATAAAGAAGTCTTCGCACCTTCAGGTTCTCTAGCTACATGGTTACCTCAGAAATGAGCAACAAACATAGAAAGCTAAGACAGAGCTGAATTTTTACAAGCAATAGTCATAAATGGTTGCATGGTCACTCAGTGCACTACATCTTAAATTAATACATGTACAAATGACTGTCATTTTGTTTGTTAGTATTGTGGATGATGTTGTAGTTGATTATATGCAGAATTATTTCAGTTCCCTGTTGCAAAGCTGTTTGTGTGGCAAAGAAGGATAAGGCACCCTTACTGTCTTTTGAAGGTTCATTGCAGTGAGAGTTCAAATCCAGACCTATGTAAAAATATTTTACGTGCACTATTTTTGTAGTGATTATTTCATAGACAGCTTTTCTTCAGTTCAACTACTTTTCCATATTGTTTATGTATGTATGTATTTATGTATCTATTTATTCTTTTGCCAGTGCTTGCTCGATGCACGGCTTAGCACAAACAAGGGAAATGGAAAAAAAGAATATCAGGTTTGGTTGTACTTATCTCATTTGCACGATGCTTAGCAGTGCAGAAATCAGGACTAGTGGCTCATCAGATACTAGCCAGGAAACCTGCAGACAGGGCATTTATAAAAGTGTAAAGGTCAAAAAGGAAACGTAATCTTTGCTTTCCATTGCACACCACCACTAAGTGATGCTGTGCAGCTGTTAGCAAGGTTCTCCTACATCAGCATCCATCAGACACCTGGAGACAGGATGCAAACAGTCAATAACTGAAAACAGATACATTCATTTAATTCTGTGGGCACCACACAAACACTCTAAATGGCATTGCATGGTGGTTAACTCAGAGAACTTAAGAATGAGTAGGAAATTATGGAATTGTTATGTAACTAGTCCTGTATCAGCAGGTGTAATTGTAGGGCTGGAATAAAGATGGTCCTGGGTTCTACTATAGGGTGTGCAACCTATTTTTTTACTCTTATGACACTGCAGCTTATAGCAATGAACTGAAAATATACAAGTGTTATTTCAAGATTCTTGTGGCAACAGATGCAAGTGTAGGGCTGCCATACTCATGGCCCTGGGTTCCAATACAGGATATTCCGGGCATTTCTACTGTTGTTCCATTTCCCATTATATTCATTCTCACTTATAATTTTACATAGTAGAGCTGATAATGAATTATGTGTATAAGGGATAAGACAACCTTACTGTGTTTTTAGATGTATGACTGAGGGTATATTGTCTACTATATTTCTGTAAGTATAATTCTGCTATCTGGACTTGGATGGTCTTCACAATCAATTAAATAAGACATATACACAACTGTATCTATATGCAAGAACCTTGGTAGGTCACACACACATAAGTTTAACACCTCAAACTGTCAGCTGTATTTATGATTGATTCATGACTATGTCTGAGCAGCACTTCTTCTTTGGTAAAGATGAAAAATCACAACTGTAGATGAAAATGTTTTGTTCCTTATGCCTAGGTTTAAATCCCACACTTTAAAAAACAATTTTACTAGTGCATAAATCCAAAAACAAATATGTCAGATAATGACATCTATGCCCCCAGGGCAATGACTACAAACACAATTCACCTAACAGTAACCTTCCAATTGTCAATATATATTTCCAAGCTACAATATCAACACCATTCCAACTAAGGTCAAGTGTCAGAATAATCCTCCAATTTCCAAAATTGTTCTCCTCCCTGCTTCGCACTACTGCTCTCCTATTAACATTATGCAAATGCGGTTTGCATCATTGCTCAGGTTTGAGCACAACCAGTAAACATGATAAGAATTGGGAAATCATTAGTTACCATTGCTCTAATTCAGGTCATAGACTTGTCTGGAATTAGAGGTGAAGGTGTCCAGTTTAGGGCACAGATCTGGGGTTTTCAGGAATCCAGGATATTTATCAGATTCCTGGTAAAGTGCCACAGCCAAAGGCTTCTGCAGTGGAGGATATTTTTGCTCCCAGTGCTACTGGTATCCCATGTCCTGGAGAACAGCATAGGCATCATTTTAATGACCTACAGAGGTGCAAGAGGGATACCCTCAACCAGTGGTTGACTGAATTTCAAAGTGCTGACATCCCACAGCTGTGCAAGTATGATAATAAGAAAGTATTTCTAAAACACAGAAAGCTAACTTTAGCCAAGACTGGTATGCATAATGCTTCTCTGTTCTTTTCTGTTCTTTCCACAGTTAATGTTGAAATAGATCTTAATTGCTGGGCTCATGTTGATTGAATGGAGAGAATGAGGGAAGCAAGTGGTATGTATGCAGCATGAGAGAAGTATTATTTTAACTTTAAAAGTTAAAGACAGATTTGGGTTTTCTATACAGTTTTAACAAATTGTTCATGCACATCTTAACTGTAAAAGCAAATATGTATGCATTAGTCTGTAGCACAATCCAGTCTTAGGAGTCAAGTATAAGCCTGCAGTCAGAGGTTGTGGCTTCAAACACCACAAGTAACAACTATACAATACTGCATTTCTTTAAAAATATTATATAAATTAAACTCTATACAAGAGGCATAAATGCCCTGCTGTTAACTGTAATAAGTATAACTGGACCAGGTATGTGCAAAATATATGCACATTGCAAGGATTACTTTCAGCAATCCGTAGTTATAGTGTGTAGTTGTTAGGACATATGCTTAAATGTAATATTTCAGATAAAATACTTGTACTCCAACCCTTATCTCTTTTTATTACTTTCTATTGTGTTGTGTCAAAATGTCTCCATGTCATCCATCTGTAACAGATCACTAGGCCAGCCCCAGTGGGTCAGCCTTCTCCAGCTTCACTGGCTGCAGCACCGATTCAAAGCACATCTGGGACCCAACATAGCAGCACTGCCTCTACTGCCACTGCACTGCCTTTGCCCTCAGGAAGTTGGTGCTGTGGTACCCTCTTGGAGTAGTGGCAGAGGTGGGGATTTCATCACACAAAAGGAGATGCCAGGATTGGTGTGTAAGGTTGTGTACCGCACCATTGTTGTACACTTACACTTGATGGAGAGGCTGGTCTTCCTCTTGGTACATAGGAAGAGAAGATGTCAAGCACTCCAGCTGCCAGCAGAGTAAGGGGACAGTGATGACAGTCCAGTGGGTTAGGAGTAGATTCTCACTGTCTCCATGTTGGATGGGCATGAGCCTGGGTTGTCCCATCCCTCATCCCAATCATGGTGTCCCACAAACTTTTGTATCCCTCACCATCCCTGTGTCTTGTCTTGTTTGTCTTTTTTGTTTGCATTTGCTTCCTCACATATCCAACTTACCTGACCCAGAAATACGAATGTCCTTTACCCAATATTCCACTTTTATCGAATAAAAAAAATGGGCACCTGTCCCACAAAAAAAAAAAAAAAAAAAAATATATATATATATATATATATATATATATATATATATATATATATATATATATATATATAGTCCCATACATAGCTCTCTGTTTCTTCTTGGCATATGTGATTCAATCCATTTAGCTATACACCATGATTATATTGTTGTCACCCCTCCCTCTGGAGGTGACAAACCAAACTTAGCTACTATTCTGAACATATTTTCATTTTTCACTGTTGAAGAAATGGATAGCTTTATTTTCATCTTACATTGTTGAAGAAATGGATAGCTATGGTTCTTTTGTACCTCTATCTTGCACATTCCTGTATTGATTTCCCTTTGCACTTCCTGCTGCTTGCTCCCCATTTCACCACTTTCCTATCTACCCCATTTTAACACTTCTAATCTGGTCAGAAAATAGAATCACATACAATACACATAAGTACCAGAAAAAACAACAGATCCTTTCGCTTTTTGGCCCCATATGTTTGCGCAGTGTTTGGCTTCGCTCACCAATGCCAAGTGATGGTGAGTGGCTCTACAATGCTGTGGTTACATACGCACAATGCCACTTAACACAGCTGTGTTAGGTTAACACATAGTAACACATGCTGAATGTACTATAAAGAATAATGTCATTGCATTATCACTGCTTATTTCAAAGTATTAGATACACTTGGATTCAAACCCAGAATCATCTGGGCTCAAAAAGAAATATGTGAATATATTGACACCTTCTGCCATAAAGTCAGCTATGCAACAGATGTGTCTCATACACTCAATACTAACTCTCAGAGTTTTATCAATGTGCCCCGCATTTGCATACTGCTTAACTACGTGCAAACAGGGGAAGTAATGGAAATGTGTATCTCGTATGTGCAAACACCTTGTCAACTGTCACGCAAATCCACTGCTCACTCCTAGACTGTGCAAAGTCAATATTAGTATGTATTTGTACTGTTTACTATCCATTTACTCTTCATGCTATGAAACTACACATGGAAACATAACAAACTGAAGGCCCTACTAACAATATGTCACATATTTACAATCCAGCCATATGTTACCTCCCCGCATGCATTGCAACCTTGGTCTCTTAGTACTTGTTCACAAATATATCAACTACACTACATAAATTAATAACAAATATTGTGTAATATGCAATTCACATGAATCTGATAATATGTAGAAGTAGGACTATCTTTGCAGCTGAACATGCCTACACATCCATTTTATGCAGGCCTCTGAACATCTTCTCTCCAACATCCATTGCTGATGTCATCCACTATATAGTCTGTGTACCTTAGATAGGTAGGGGGTTCTTTTCTCACTCCAGTCAACTGTGTGTGTGTACATGTGTGTGTGTGTGTGTGTGTGTGTACGTGTGTGTGTGTGTGTGTGTGTGTGTGTGTGTGTGTGTGTGTGTGTGTGTGTGTGTGTGTGTGTGTGTGTGTACGAGTGTTAGTGCACTTGCTTGACATCAGAGAGAGCCATAACAACTTCAACTCACTGTTCACAACTAAAAGATCTTTTAAACACTAATGTAAAACTCCACAGTTGGACAATATAGTCCAAAATTTTATTATAAAATCCACCAGACAGTAAAGCACTTTCATCTCTTAATACAGACTTATTCAGACCATTAGAGAGAGCCTTTTACACCAGCATATGGGACTCTGCTATTACCATATTCTTCTCAGCAGACAATGTTGATGTCATCACTTATGAAGTCTTGCCTGAGACTCCCCAAATCAGGCTTGAGCTGTGGTGCTTGCCTTAAATACAGAATTCTGTTGGTGTACTTAAGTAGGGCTTCTGTTCTCACTACAGTCAATGTGTGTGTGTGTGTGTGTGTGTGTGTGTGTGTGTGTGTGTGTGTGTGTGTGTGTGTGTGTGTGTGTGTGTGTGTGCACTTGCATAACATTAGAGAGACCCTTTTACACCAGCATGTGGAGCATGTCTATTAACATATTCTCCTCAGCAGACACTGCAAATGTCATCAGCTATATCTGATTTGTGGATGTGCACTATTGGCATAAAGGCAGGGTCAGAGACTGGTCTGGAGGCCAGGCAGAAGTCACCTCATACTATACACTACAGATTACAGTGACATGGCTTTCAGTCTATCCACATATGCCATGGCATGGTTTATGGGCCCCATGTTTTCATGATATGAAACCCCTGTGATCTCTGCAGCTGATACAACTGTCTGATGAGGTAGATGAAATAAGAAGCATTATACTCTATTAGTGTTCTGATGAGGTGTGAGCGCAGTGTTGTTATATAATGCTCAGATATAAATATGATGGTGTGACTTATGATGTGCACCACATAGGCTTTCAATAACACTGTGGACTTTTGGTGGTTGACGCTCAGATTCCTATCTATGTATGTTCCTAGATCTTACATCACTGGCTTTCAGCATAGCAGGAGTGCTGTCAATGTTGTAATTAACAGGCATTTCCACTTTGCAGAAGGACAAAATAAAGATACAATTTTGCATTTCATTGTAGACTGTGTAGCTTTGTCACTAAGCATTTGAATGTGTTTGCACCTCCTATACTATGTTATCATCATTAGTTATCTGAATGATTGCACCCAGTATGCAAGAATCAGTGACATGGTAAGTCAAGGGCCAAATTCTTTAGCCTCAACCATCAAGAAATAGATTTCAAACAGTAAAGGGCCAAACACAGATCCCTGGGGTATGCCAGTGGGGACAGTTCGACAGGTTGATTCCCCAACTTTCACAGCATGTGCTTTATCAGTGAGCCAATTGGTTACCCATGTAATGATGTAAAGGTTAATCCCCAACTGGGAAAGTTTTTCAACCATACCTGCATGGGAGATTGTGTCCAAACCCTAGGCCAGATAAATATAGGCAGTATGCCCTGTCTTACCTTTATCCAGGTATATCATATAGAATCAATGGGCTGTGGCAACATCACAGATCACCTATAGTGTGACTCAGCACACACACAGACTATGTTCTTGTAGTAGGGTGTACATCAACATGCATTCATCTGAACTGGGGGATAGCATCTGATACATGCATGTATAGACACATCCTGACTCTCCTCAACTGTGAGGTAGACCAACATGATATCACAGACCTTTTGCAAATAGACACTAGTAATATCCCATCTGTGTGCAACAGACCTGTGTGAGTTGTTAATATTACATCATGTCTGCTCCATATGTTAGATGCCCTCAAAGAGGTCATTGAGGCCATGCATGATGACAACACTACCATCCTTTTAAACTTGACAAGCTCAAGGCATTTGACACAAATCCTCACTGAGGTATTCACTCATTCTCAGATGTGGCCATAAATACCTATATCACCAAGTGTGTAGACCACTGGATCACATATGCTCAGAATGCTCAGAATTAGTTCAAAATGATGTGAAAATGACTGAACCTACACACATTGCCAACATACTGGCTGACAGGTTCAGTGCAAACTTCTCCCCCCCTCCCCCCCAAAAGGAGAGATATCTATTCCAGAGGATAGTAGCCCCCCAAACATCTCCAACGCCCAGGTGAGAACTGCCCTCACTAAGGCAAAAAACACAGCATCCATGGGACCGGATGGTGTCCCCGGCTGTGTGCTTCATGAACTCAACGAGGAATTAAACCCACAGTTAGGACAGCTGTTTAATCTTAGCCTCACCTCAGGATACGTACCCAAGGAGTGGCGGACGGCGACTGTGGTCCCACTTCATAAGGGCGGTGCCTCCACAGACCCTGGAAATTACCGCCCCATTAGCTTGACAAGCCTTATCTGCAAAGCCATGGAGAGGATCATAATGGAACTCATAAATAAAGACATAGGAACTTGCAGACTTTGGATCCAACCCAGTTTGGCTTTGTCAAAGGCAGATCCTGCCTCTTAAACTTGGTTGACTTTTTCGAGACAGTCACCAAGGCCATTGATGAGGGAAAGGCAGTCCATACAGCCTACCTCGACCTGGCAAAGGCCTTCACACAATACCCCACTCAGGTATCATCGAAAAACTCATCAGCTTGAATGTAAACCCATACATCACAAGATGGGTTGCAAACTGGCTAAGTGACAGAACCCACAGGGTCAGAGTTGCTGGAGCCATGTCAGACTCAAAGCCTGTCACAAGTGGTGTCCCACAGGGCTCAGTCCTGGGTCCACTCTTGTTCGGCATCTACTTTTCTGAAGTACAAGCAAACACAGGAGGGTTATGGCTGACAAAGTTTGCAGATGACTGCAAACTGGGCGCCATAGTCGAAAACACATCTGACACAGATATCCTCCAGAAGGGCCTCACAGAAATGGATAACTGGTGCCAGAGCCATGGCCTGAAGTTAAACGCCAAAAATGCATAGTCATACCCTTCGGGAAAAACAAGGTTACCCCTAGCTACCATATAGGTGGCAATCCACTGAGCACAGAAAAAGTCATCAGAGATCTGGGGACCCAGGTTGACAGTAGCCATTCGTTTGACACTCATGTTGCTAAAGTAGTTAGGAAAACCTTCTATATCACCCACCTGATCATGAAGGGATTCACATCTAGATCAAGGGAGGTCATCGTCCCCCTGTACTCATCACTCATTAGACCTATGATTGAGTACAATGCCCCGTTATCTGACCAGACACCTGCTGCAGCTTGAAAGGCCCCAAAAGTTCCTCACCAAAAGGATAAAGGGTCTCAAAAATATGTCTTATGCTGCCCGACTGAAAGAACTCCAGCTCTATTCAGTCTCATACCGCTTGCTCAGAGGTGACCTGTGCCTGACATATAAGGCCATGTCAAACCCAGATTTGATGAATATGCTTCACCTCAAAAAATCTAGATCCCTCAGAACCACAAGGGCGGGAGACTTAAACCTTGACATGGTTATAAATAGAACGTGCTGGAGGGACAGATTCATCACCCACAGACTCCCTATGCTGTGAAACAAAATCCCGGTACATGTGAGGCAGAGCACCTCTCTGGCCTTGTTCAAGAGGAATCTTGACCAATGGATGGGAGATTGCAGATATACCCCAGGGATTACTTCAGTGTCACTGCTTGACAGAGGCACAGCAAAATGATAGGCATAGTTTTTATTCAAACTAAAGGGGTGGCAAAAGCCACATAACTATGGGCTAGGCTTATAAATGCCCTTGGGCAGATAGCCTAGTATGAACCTATGAACCTATGAACCTATGAACCTATATGTGGTATCTAAATGTGTTGAAATGTGTAAAGTGACCTATATCTCAGGTCCAATGATAAGATCTGTGCATCAGCGTTGTCTGCTAGGCCCTTTCCTGTCAATTATGTAAGTCACAGACATCACTAATTGACATACACATCTATGTCCAATCAGCTGTCTGAAGGACTACAGATTGTGGGCAAGCATTGAGTCCAACTGTGATATTAGTATAATACAGATAGTATCACAAATACCAAAGATTGCTTCCATAGCCATGCCAACACCTGCAATGAAAGAAAAACATAGGGGGGTTGTTACATCATGAAACCAAACACACAACCCAAGGATAATGTACACATCATACCCTATAACCAGACCAATAGGTATGTGACCTATGTCCTGGAGTAAATGGTATGTGGAGCATCCACCAGCATGTGGCCACAGTGCTGATTACTCACTTGCATGTAACACAACTACTGAGTATGTGAAGGGCATTCGCATCACAGGCCATAATATCTTCACAGTTCACATCTTTTGTCACATCAGTAACTGACAACAATGCAGCCTTCTTCATGTACCTCCCTACACATCTTCCAGTGATGTGTAACTGAAGTGCACCACCTTTGTCACAGTGAGCTGTCACACCTGATATTGGCCACATATAGTATTCTTTTTGTTGCTAAACATTACTGTTTGATGGTACAGAACCCCCATCAAGTTGCTATACCAGATGCATGTGTGACACCTGTTCTGGTGATGTACACAGTACATGCATAGCTGTTTGACAACATTGAAGGTGGGAGCAACGTTCATGATAGTATGGATTGTGCCATACATATATATATATATATATATATATATATATATATATATATATATGCCATGCACACCAGTCAACTAGCTTGTATTGATCATAATGTCACATACAGGTATAGCAGTGTCCTTTCTAATACCTCCAGTAGATGCTACAGTGTCAGGACAGTATGAATGATTACCCTCATAGAGTGTTGACATGTCATAATAGTAAACCACGAAACACCATCCCAAAATAACTAAGGCAAATCCATAGATTGCAAAAAAAAACAAAACAAACAAACATGACGAAAGGTAGTAAGTCCACTGGTAAAATCCACAAGTTTAATTGAATGTAAGCGCTTTCGTAATGATCCACATTACTTCTTCAGCCACATTAATAAAAAACAATGGCCACACTTATGCTGTTCCCATGCTTTGCTTAATTACTTAAATTTATTTAAATTAAATTCATTTTTATTTCATTTTTCTACTGCATAAGTGTGGCCATTTGCTTTATTTTATTGCATTGCATTTTTATGTGAGTTGTGATATATCTTTAAGTTTGGATGAATGATGGATTTTTTTAAAAAAATTTGGAGGGTTTTTTGTAGATTGTGATTGGCTAGTTCTAATTTACCAGCTGTATATAATGATTGGGATACACTATTTTCATTAATGTGTCTAATGAAGTAATGTAGATCATTACAAAAGCGGTTAGACTCAACTAAACTTGTGGATTTTACCAGTGGACTTACAACCTTCCGTCATTTTTGGTTTTGATTTTTTGCATGTCATAATAGTTATACAAATGTGTTTGTGCAGAAACATATCTGATCACTCAGAATCACATATGTTATGTCAGAGACATGGTGATTACTGGTGGCATTATTCGGATATTGTCCATGACTGTGAATGCTTCTTTTACTGTTGTCATTGAGCCTTTCCTGTGTCCCACCTTTTGTAGACCTCTGCTGAGATTACACTCATATTCAGCAAATCAGTTTGCATAGCTTCACAATACCTAATTGATGTCATCTGCATTGTTTATTTAAAGATGCTTATCTCACAAAGAAATCTTCCTTATTATGTCACCTTGTGCAACAGTCAGATAATACACATTTTCACTGCGCAGTGCATACTATATTAATATGTGATTGGTGTTCCTGCTACAACTGTTTTCCATTGACATGTCCTTATCTGCTGCACATTAAGTTGTTTCACCTGTCCTCATTCCCTACAATTCATCTGTGTGTTTCTATTCAATATACAGACTTCCCCTGAGTCTTTGTTTTACATGGCATTTCATGTATGCTAACATATCATTTACACAGCTTCTGTACAGAATGCCTGGAATAGGATTTCACAATGCTCTCTGCTGTATACACTCTCCTGTACTGTGTTAGGACTGGTATACATTCATTTAGCCGTACATTACCTTGTCGACGTGCGAAATGTCAAACACAGTGCAGCAGGTTCTCATATTTTCAAACCTGAGAGAGACAAAACACACAATACCCCCCCTTTTGACCCATAGTAGTACTTCTTTAGCTGGTAGAATGGTCAAAAATGTCGCATTCGATGTTTTGTATGACATTCTGACAGTTTGCCACTTTAAAAATCGACATTCTGGTTTGGAAAAACAAAGCTTCGGAGATTGTTTCGTCGACTGAATACATGTATACAGTTTGGACCATATACATAACTATCCCCCGGATTCATTATCCTTCCATGCAGGACTCACTTAGTCCTGCACGGAAGCAGATGTTTAGAAGCAGAGTGGCAGTGCATCTAGCATAGTAATGAAGGCGTGCTGATTGAGCTCCTAAACGGACATGGAGCATGTACGAGTGCAGGGTGCGTGTCTGAGAGCAGAGCTCTCACAATATACGCACCCCTGCAATCAAGAGCAGCAGTGTAGGAATTAGAATGAGTGAGACGGCTCACAGGTGTATACATACCTCCAGCAACATCATCCCAAGTGTACAAGAGCAGTAGTTACAACATCTAAATATGAAGACTTTTTTTTTTTTTTTTTTTTTTATGAAACAGATCAAATTTAACCATAGGTGCACAGGTTTGCCCATCACTTAGCTATGGTTAATGCAGCTTAAATGGCACAAGAGGATAAAATGCAAGATATATGCAAATGAAGCAGTACAGCACTAGTTTAGTGTGCAGAGCTTCGCCTTACGAGCAGTCATTTCTGGTTCAAATCCCACTCCAGTACAATCCATTTTCCATGTCAAATCACTGTATGATCAATTTATTTGGTTGCATAACCTACAACATAACATATTTTGTGAACTGGAGCACTGCAGTAAATGCAGATCTGAGGTGTCATTTTCATAATGTTGCAAAGTCTACCGATAATCACAAGTGCCCCATGCAGTGTATGTACAAAGGATTCAGGGATACAAATGGAAGATAAAATGTGTAATGAATGATAAATCTATACAGGTGCCAAATCCACCACCTGCCCAAGAACCATTAGACATCACTGTCTAAATTAGTACAGTGGTAAGCGATTGTAAGCATTAGTAAACAAGAGTAAGCATAGTTGAGCAGTAGAAAGTGGGAGTAAGCATATTTAAGCAACAGTAAGTGGGTTTAAGCCCGTTTGCATGGGGGAAGCAATGTGCACATAGGTTAAGCAATACTGAAGCTAACTCACTGTATGCATACTTAACCAGAGGTTAGCATTGCTTACCTTTGTGCAAACCCATGCAAACCTGCTTACAATTGCTTAAAAGTGCCTTAAGCACTCTGTATGCATCAGCCGCTGTTCTGGCCAGAAACAAAATAAACAGCCTTTGAAGGTCTTGAACCAAGGACCCTGTATTGAGTTATCACCAAACAGATCCTCACCATAGGAAATACAAACTGAACATGTGAAAGGAATCTATATACAGTTTTATATTGTATAACCAACTACAGGACATAAATATGTGAAGTGGAGTACTGCATTAAGCCCAGATGTGAGGTGTCTGTAATAAAGTGTTGAAATCCTCTTATAAACACAATGACCCCATACAGTGTATGTACACATGGATCATGGATACCAAACACATATATAACATGTAATGAATAATAAATCAATGCCACAATGCAAATATAATGCAACTTAAATATTAAACAACGCTAAGCATTGCACAGCCCAGCTTAGTAGGTGTAAGCAATGTTTAAGCCAGCTAACCCAATCTGCCCATTGGTATACCACTTTAAGCACTGCAAACCTTAGGTAAGCATTTTGCCCATAGCTTAGCCTTTTCAAAACCATCTAATCATAGAAAAGTGTGGGAAACTGGCCCTATTTAAACCCAGCAGGTGGAAATACATCTCATAACTGGTTGTAGCTTCCCCTTGTAGGCACTATGCCTGGAATGGGAGAGGGTGTGCACTTTCGAGTGCAGCGCTGGGGCATCCAGGAGTCCAGAATCATGGCAGGACTCCTTGTGAAAGACCATGACATGAGACTGCTCCAGGGCCAGTAACAGGGTTCCCAATACAAAGCAGAAGCCTGGGACCATCTTACCTATGACCTCACCAGTGCCACTGGCATACCCCGAACTGGTGAGCAGATCAGGCATCAGTATGCTGACCTGAAGCAGCAAAAGGGGGATTTCTTGGATCAATGGATCCAAGAGGCTAGGAGCACAGGGCAAGTCCCAGCCATGTGTAAGTATCAGTCCACTACCTGTTTAATAATTGCCAGCTCGTGCATATTATGGATAGGTATGGCTAAATATTCCTCTTATGTCTTTCACAGGCAAGTGAGCGGGCTATGAACCAGGAGGTCCATGGATATAGATCGGTACACTTGCGATGCGAGGCAGGTTAGAAATACTCTTGCATGTACTGTCATAGGAAATAAATCTGAAAGTAGTAGTAAGTTAATTGCCTGTATAAAACCCGTATTGTTTAAGGCATGTACTCCTTACATCAGAGAATATGGCAGGAAGAGTCTCATATAGTGTGTATGTAAATAAAACCATAATAGCCTGACAATAAAGGTCTAAATGCTGGAGTGCATTTGTTTACTCTGGTATCATATGGTAATGTAGATTTGCAATCAGATAATAGTACTGTTGTATTAAGCACTGTTATCCACACTGTGCTACATAAATAAAATGTGTAGGAGTATCTGTATATGACTGTAGTAATCCCAAGAGGTCATATAGTACAACTGAGAGAGACTTAGACAGAAAACAGTGAAAAGACAGACAACACAATCCAAATAGCACACTCAACCTGAGACGTGAACTGTTGAATTTTTAGCACACACAGCAATAGTTTGAATCCTGGGAATGGTAGTAGGCTGTATACAGAATCATACCCCACAACTGTGCAGATATGTCCAGAATTTCCATAAATTGGCCCATATCTGCTGGCTGTCACCCTGTCCCCCTGGGAAATCAGTGGGATAATCCCAGATGTTCAGGCAGCAAACAAGAAATACAACTGATTTTCAGACATCTATAAGAACAAACCTGTCACTCTAGCAACTCCCCAAAATGTTATGAGAGTAATAAGCCAATTATGTCACATCTGCACCCCCATGCTGTCAAGCTGTGACCAGAGTGTGTACAGTAACAGAGTGAGACATATGTAATGCTAATGTGGAGTCTGGTAATTTGTGTGGCAGTATTCAGGTAGTGCTAACAAACATTGCTCCCACAGGTCTGTCAGATATGAACACTGTACCTAGAAATAAAAGATTGATATCCTGTACTGGTACTGTTTACTCTGGTATTGTATGTCATCATTAGCATTGCAGTTGCTCTGAATAATAAGGTATTACTCATCACTGTCACCCACACTGTGCTACATAATAAAACTGTCTAGGAAATCCTGTATCAGTGTGTTGTAATTACAAGGTCAGAATGTAAAACTCCAGGAGAATTTTAGACAGAACTCAGATAAGAGATACACAGCAATATCCATATAGCACATTCAACTGTGATGGACAGTGTTTTATTTTTAGCAGAGACAGCCATGGTTCGAATCCTGGGAGTTGTAGTAAGCTGCATGCAGAATCATACCCCATAAGTGTACAGAAATGTCCAGAATGTCCAGTTAATCGGCCCATATCTGCCAGCTGTCCCCCTGGCATATCAGTGTGCTAATCTCTGACATGTAGGCAGCACGTCATGTCATATAACTGACTGTCAGGCCTGTACATGTTTGGAAAATGTCAATGAAAACAAAACCTGTCATTGTGCAATTCACTAAAGGTTTAAGAGGGCAATAGTTGAAATATGTCCCGGTTCACCTACATGTGATCAAGACATGCCCAGAGTGTGTGCAAAAAGAGATGGACAGGTATGTGCATAACATCAAACTGGAATCTGGGAGTATTTGTAGAAACAGTTAGTTATTGTTAACAAACAATACCTCCTCAGCTATGCCAAGTAAGAGGTGTATACTGCAAGTAAAACCAGTTCATGTATATAGTTGTCGACAGCCATACCACTGTCCAAACTAAGGCAATAGGGTAGAGTACTAACACGTGTAAGGTACAGATAACACCACTGACTAGGAAAGTAATGTGAATTACAGGAATATACTAGTTGATAATTGACACCCCCCCACCATATCTGCAACTATAAACTAAATACACAACTCAATTGGTATGTGCTGACTTAACTCTAATGTTGGGACATATGTCCTATTGTTCGATAATTATTTAAATCTGTTTCTATGCATGTGCTATGTTGAAATACTCCCACATTGGTGGCATGCTGCCATCAATGTACCTGCATGCTGTTGTAATTACCACTGTGGTCTGATATTACCACTGTGTTCTGCTTACTATGCAACTGTTCAACTGTTCCATATCTGGTGTTTGGGTTAATGGGAATATCTATGCATGCTGTTATACCTAATCCTGGAATGTGTTGACTATTACTAACCCACATATGTTAATATAACATAAACACCATAGCACGTATAGGAATGCGGGCCCTGGCGGACCCACCTGTCCCACCTCAGCTGGCCATGGCAATGGGCACCAGCACATCTGGGACCCAACCCAGGACCTCCTCGTCCGTTGGTCATGCACCACCTTTGGGTGGAACTGCCTCAGGGGATAGGGCTCACCCCCAACTGGGAGTGAGTGCAGACAGGAACCTGTCACCCATTGCCAGGTCCGGGTTGTGTTGTGTAGGGAGCTCTGCAGGGAGGTCAAAGACCTGCTATGCCAGCTTGAGGGCCGTGTGTTGCAGCTAGAGGGTCGGCCTGGCTCTCCTACTCAGCCCCCAGCACAGGCACCTTTGGGGCTGTGAAGGTGAGGTGGTGACTGCCCATGGGTGGGGACCTCAGTCCACTGTTTCCACTAGGGGGCTCATGGGCTTCCGATCTCCCAACACCCCACCCCATCAAGGTGTTTACCTCCCACGTGTCATATACCACCTTTGTATATGTCTCCTTTGTCTTGTCTATTAACCTACCCGACCTACCTCCCAAATATACCTACTATCCCTCCCCAACATCCCACTCTCATCTGAAAAAAAAGGGCAATCTGTTCCCAAAATAAAAATCGCACTCCATACATAGCTGTCCATTTCACACACGTGTCCACTGGACACATGTAATCTGGTCTAATTGGCTTAACAACATATTATTATTGTCCTCACCCTTCTCTCAGGGGTATGAGTGTCCAAATCTATGTCCAAATTCAGTGTATATGCACAGCTGTTGCTGTAGAGGAAATGGGCAGCTATGGGCCTTCCCTACACCCTTCCTGCAAATCTTTAGCTAGTTTACCTACTGTCTTTCCCTCTTTGCGCCCCTTTTTCACCACTTTCCTATCAAACCTTTTTCATTTTGTTTAAAGAAATTAGTGTTGGGGTAAGTGGGAATAAGCACTTTTAAGCAGCAGTAAGTGGGTTTAAGCCTATTTGCATGGAGGAAAGCAATGCCTACACAGGTTAAGCAATTTAGAAGCTAACTGAGTATAAGAAACTGTAACCGGAAGTTAGCAGTGCTTACCTCTGCGCAAACCCGTGCAAACCCGCTTTAAACTGCTTAAACGTGCCTTAATCACTCTGTATGCAATGGTCCTTGTTCTGCCCAGCAACAAGATAAACAGCCTCTGCAAGCCATACCATAGCCACAGTGATTCACCACTAAGTCATGTCAGATATACATAACCCTGATGTTTTTACAAGCATATCATCCAGCACAGGCATCCAACAGTACAGGAAATGTATTTAAACATGTAGATGTATGTGTGTGTGTGTATATATTTATATCTAAATAGATATATACATATCTATGGTTTACTATCACATGTTCGACAGTACTGTGGCCGAAAGTGAATTTATCCGAAGAAAATTTTTGGAAATCACAACACAGACCACAGTAAATGCCGAAGTGAGCATTTCAGTGAAGTTGAATGTCGAACATTTCAACTTCACTGAAATTCTCTTAGCCACTAAACATATTTTAATATGTTTTGCAGGGGGTTAAGCCCCCCCTGCACCCCCAAATGGGGGGCTGGACCCCCCCATGCCCCGCTACTTATATATACAACTCCAAGATTGCACT
This sequence comes from Protopterus annectens, assembly GCF_019279795.1. Lineage (NCBI taxonomy): Eukaryota > Metazoa > Chordata > Ceratodontiformes > Protopteridae > Protopterus > Protopterus annectens. The sequence goes on along the minus strand of NC_056733.1, from coordinate 1,669,387,781 downwards.
ACACTGAGGAAAGGGTATATTTCCCAATCCCCACTACAGTGTGATCTGCACTACACTGTCAAACCTTGTTCATCAATCTAGTACTTGCACTAATGGTTCTGCTACCTGATTTACGTACATATGTTGATCGCACACAGTGCCCGACAAATCACAATACCGACAGTTAAAAAAACAAAATGTTTGCTGTTCCACACAACACACACACAACACAAGCACACCAACAACCTAAAAACCTACACTACACCTTACACACAACTATCTATGCACTAACCTTAACTCAAACCCTAACCCTAAGGTACGTCACTATCGCACACTTACCTTACCAGCACCCTAACCCTAACACACTTCATCCACCCCTAACCCTTAAGTCCCTCACTATCGCACACTTCCCTTACACACACCCTAACCCTAAATCCCTCACTATCGCACACACACCTTACATGCACCCTGACCCTAAATCCCTCACTATCGCACACTTACCTAGTCGAGCTCACATGTTTTCCATGTCAGTGTTTTCGCTGTCGGGATTTTGAGTTGTCGGTTAACTGCTCTGTCGGTCTTCTGGTGTCAGTGATGTCAGTGTCAATCTTCCAAACTTTCGTTCTAACGTAGGGAACCCATATATATCTATATCTATATATATATATATATATATATATATATATATATATATATATATATATATATATATATATATGGGTCCCCTTTAGTACACTGACACGCCAGAAGGCCGACACTCTAAAGAAGGAGACGAGAAGACCGATGATGCAGATGATCAACAAGGTGAGATCCCGATGGACAAAACACCGACATGGGAAGGTGTGAGCTCGACTCGGTAAGTGTGCGATAGAGTGCAGGATTTAGTGTTAGGGAGCGGACAGGTAAGTGTGGGATAGTGAGGGACTGTAGTTTTAGGGGTGGGCTAAGTGAGTTAGGGTTAGGGTGCAGGTAGGGTGAGTGTGCGATAGTGACGGACTATATGTTTAAGGGTGGGTTAAGTGAGTTAGGGTTAGGGTGCAGGTAGGGTATGTGTGCGATAGTGACGGACTGTAGGTTTAGAGGTGGGTTAAGTGAGTTAGGGTTAGGGTGCGGGTAGGGTAAGTGTGCGGTTGTGTCGGACCTTAGGGTTAGGGTTTGGGTTAAGGTTAGTGCATGTATAGTTGTGTGTAATGAGTAGTTTACGTTTTGTGTGTTGGTGTTTTGGGTGTCGGTGTTATGGTGTTCGGTTTTGTGCGTTGTTGGTATTGTGTGTTGTCGGTCTTTTGGTGTCTGTGTTTTGGGTGTCGGCTTTGTGGCGTGTCGGCGTTGTGATAGGGATCTATATATATATATATATATATATATATATATATATATATATATATATATATATATATATATATATATATATATATATATATATATATATGTATATATATATATATATATATATATATATATATATATATATACATATACATATACATATGCATACATCTATAGATATACATGTCTAAATATATATATATATATATATATATATATATATATATATATATATATATATATAAGCACATATATATCTATATATGTATATACAGATATATATCTATAAATATAAAAGAAAACATAACAAATACATATATGACCACAGGCACCGTTAATGGGGGTGTGGGCACCCAAGCTACATATGTCTTGTATGTATTGATATTACCCCCCTCGCCCCACAGCCAAACACGTCTGCTCTGCAATATAATGCCAACTGTTGCAAGTCTCATAACCAGGATTGACACAACATGGGCATAGGTGTGTAACAGGCTTATCTGCAATCTGGCACTATATATACCCCCCTCCCAATGTTAGGCTGTGTCCATATGTGGCACCTGTCTTTGTTGTAGCAAGGCAGAACAGTGCAGCTGTGCAGGAAGGAGAGTTAGAGATTGTGGACCTGATGTCTGAATGTACCCCCATATAGAGCTATAGATTCCCATATGTATATATATATATATATATATATATATATATATATATATATATATATATATATATATATATATATATATATATATATATATATATATATATATATATATATATATATATATATATATATATATATATATATATATATATAGGTTCATAGGTTCATAGGTTCATACTAGGCTATCTGCCCTAGGGCATTTATAAGCCCAGCCAGAGTGTGTGTGGATTTCACTACCCCTTAGGATGAGAATACTATACCCATTAGTTTGCTGTGCCTCTGTCCAGCAGTGACACAGAGATGATTCCCGGGGTAAACCTACGATCTCCCATCCACTCGTCAAGATTTCTCTTGAACAGAGTCAGTGAGGGGCTCTGCCTCACATGGACTGGGATTCTGTTCCATAGTGTAGGGAGTCTCTGGGTGATAAATCTGTCCCTCCAGCACGTCCTATTTATATCCGTGTTGAGGTTTAAGTCTCTTGCTCTCGTGGTTCTGGTGGATTTGGATTTTTTGAGGTGGAGCATGTCCATTAATTCCGGGTTGGACATGGCCTTGTATGTCAGGCACAGATCACCTCTGAGCAGATGGTATGCGACTGAATAGAGCTGGAGTTTCTTCAGTCGGGCAGTGTATGACATATGTTTGAGCCCCTTTATCCTTTTGGTGAGGAACTTTTTGGGTCTTTCCAACTGCTGCAGGTGTCGGGTAAGGTACATTCTGAATGGGACGTTGTACTCAATCATTGGTCTGATAAGTGAATAGTACAGGGGTACAATGACCTCTCCTGATCTGGATGTGCATCCCTTCATGATCAGGTGGGCAATGTAGAAGGTCTTCCTAACCACTTTGGCAATGTGAGTGTCAAAAGAGAGGTTACTGTCAACTTGGGTCCCCAGGTCCCTGATAACATCGTCCGTGTTTAATGGATTACCACCTATGTGGTAATTAGGGGTTACCTTGTTTTACCCAAAGGGTATGACTATACATTTTTTGGCATTTAGCTTAAGGCCATGGCTCTGGCACCAGTTATCCATTTCTATGAGACCTCTCTGGAGGATGTCTGTGTCTGATGGAGTGTCAATTATGGTGCCCAGTTTGCAGTCATCTGCAAATTTTGTCAGCCACAATCCCCCTATGTTTGCCTGCACTTCAGAAAAATAAATGCCGAACAAGAGGGAGCCCAGGACTGAGCCCTGTGGGACACCACTCATGACCGGCTTAGAGTCTGACATGGCACCAGCAACTCTAACCCTGTGGGTTCTGTCCTTGAGCCAGTTTGCAACCCATCTTGTGACATATGGGTTTACATCTAAGCTGGTGAGCTTTTCTGTGATGCCCGAGTGGGGTATTGTGTCGAACGCTTTTGCTAGGTCAAGGTAGGCTGTGTGAACTGCCTTACCCTCATCAATGGTCTTAGTGACTGTTTCGAAAAAGTCGACCAAGTTCAAGAGGCAGGATCTGCCCTTGACAAAGCCAAATTGGGTAGGATCCAGTGTCTGTAGGTCCCCAATGTCTTTATTTATGAGTTCCATTATGATCCTCTCCATAGCTTTGCAGACAAGGCTCGTCAAGCTTATGGGGCGGTAATTTCCAGGATCCGTAGAAGCACCGCCTTTGTGGAGTGGGACCACAGTTGCCGTACGCCATTCTTTGGGTACGTATCCTGTAGTAAGGCTAAGATTAAACAGCAGCCTTATGTGTGGGTTTAGTTCCTCATTGAGTTCATGTAGCACACAGACGGGGACACCGTCCAGTCCCATTGATGCTGTGTTTTTTGCTTTAGAGAGAGCAGCTCTCACCTGGGTATCTGAGATGTTTGGGAGGCTAGACTCTGGTGGGATAGATATTTCTCCTTTTGGGGGGGAGGGAGGGGAGAAATTTGCACTGAACCTGTCTGCCAGTATGTTGGCAATGTCTGTGGGTTCAGTGATTTTTGTATCATTTTGGACTAATTCTGAGCATATCTGGGAGTTTCCACCCAGGTTTCTAACATAGCTAAAGAAGGCCTTATAATTGTCTTTTGTGTCATTAGCAATTTTTCTCTCAAAGTTGGCCTTGGATGATTTTATGGGTGATCGTAGTTTTTTGCTAGTAGTGATCAGAGATGCCTTCCCTTTTAGGGATTTTGCTCTGTCATGTAGTAGCTTTCTCCTCTTGTTGTAGAGTTTGTTTATGGCTGGGGTCCACCAGACCGGGCGCCTGCCTTTGGTGGAAAGGGTCTTGATTTTATTAGGGATTGCTTGATCCATACATTCCTGGAGGTGCTCGTAGAAGGCATTTGTAAGGGTTTCAGCAGCTTGGGTTGTGGTTTCCACTGGCTCGGGGGCCTTGAAGGATACCACTCCAGTGTTAAGAAGTGTGAAGTTTGCTTTTGAGAAGTTCTTTACTGTGGTCTTTTTTGCTGGGGTTGGGGACGGGATGTGGATCTCCAGTGAGATTAATTTATGGTCTGATCTCACCAATGAGGGATATACTTCCGGTGTGGAGCATTTTGTCCCCATGTTTGTGATGATCAGGTCTAGTGTATTTTCTCCTCTTGTGGGAATGGTGACTAGTTGTTCCATAGCATTTGAGTTTATGAACTCCAGGAACCTTTGGGCTAGGGTGTTGGGGCTTCAGTGATGTTCCCAGTCTATGTTTGGGTAGTTAAAGTCACCCAATATGATGGTGTTTGGAGAGACATTCATACTCTCCAGTGTCTTCAGGAAGGCTGTGTGGGTTTCCTGAGATTGAGAGGGTGGTCTGTAGCATGCTACAAACTGTAGGGCAGTTTTACCTATGGTTAATTTCACCTGGATGGTCTCCGATGCTTCGTGCATTGCCACTAACCTGGAGGTGTGGGTATCCTTTATGAATATGGATACTCCCCCTCCTTTTGTGGTTCGGTCTGGATTTTGGGGCCAGAACGCATGATATGAGGTATAACCTGATAGTGCTGGGGTGCTCTCAGGAGCCTTGAACCAGGTTTCAGTCACAGCACAGACATCGATGTTCTCCATACTGAGGAGGGCTTCGAGGGCGTGCATCTTGAGGTTTAGACTTCTGGCATTGAGCAGTATTACCCTTTGTTTTTCTCCATTTTTGTTTTCTAGGGTGGTAGGTTTATCATTTGAGCCTTGCCTAAAAAAGGCACTATGGGGGTGGCAAGAGCCTTTGCCAATATCCAGAAGCCCAGGGGTGACAGGTGCAAGCCATCCCTTGCAAAGCAGCGTGGCTTGTCAAGCATGTCATCCCAGGCAGACAGACATTGGATCCCCTTAGAATGACACCAGTAATTAAGCCAATTATTAAAGCTGATCATTTTGTCTCTGTATTGTGGCAGCATTCTTGGTGAGGGTAGGATACTGCTCAGGGTCAGGGTCATACCGGCCTGGGCTACATAATCTGAGAGCTCCTCTATGTCTCTTTTCATGTAGTCCAGGGAGGTACATCTCAGGTCGTTCACAACGGCATGGACAATGACTGAGTCATACTTGTACTTGCTGTGGAGTGACCTGAGTGCTTGTGTTATGTGGCGGATTCTAGCGCCTGACAGGCAGCTTCCTGTGATCTTTTCCTTGTTCAGTCTGGTGAGTGGGACGTCAGTGTGTCTGACTATGGAGTCACCTATAACAAGTGTGTCAGGCATTGTGTTTGGCCTTAAGAGCTGTGACTTTAGCACACTGACTTTGAGAACTATGTGTTGCATGTCTTATGTCTTGAAATGGCAGTTCCTTTGGTGTCTGCTTTGGAGGCCTCTGTAGTTTTGGTAGATTTTTGATCAGTGCCTCTGAGTATGTCTTTGTGTGTTTATGTGTTTGTTTTGCAGTTGTGATAGTTCTATGTGAAACTGGGTTTGTGGTGTGCGTGGTTTCCTTCTCCTCCTGTCTGGTCTTGCCAGTCCTGAGTTGAGAGAGGTCAGCCTCCAGTTTGGCTATATAGTTGCATCTCTCACATGTATTTGTGTTTTGTGGGAGAAGGAGTGGGTTGTCTGAGTACATGAGGCAATTGTAACATTGCCTCAAAATGCCCAGATTCACCAGCTGAACAGGAGAGGACGCTAGCAACTGACCCTTCGACATGCTAGAAAAAGTGAAAAAGTTTGCTGTGTAACTGAGTCAGAAGGGACCTATAGGCAAATGGGTACTCAAGGGGATTCTAGGCTAATGTAGTACTTTGTTTAGTATATAAGTACTTTACCTATATAAAAATGCTTTAGGAGCAACTGCTGAGCTTTTGAGATAGAGAATAGACTGTTTAGATTGCAAGTAGAGAAGTTCTAAGGGAAAAATTGAAGAGCAGACTTTACGGAGCCAGAAATAGTTTAACCTTGTTTATCCGGCGCTGCCCGATGGTGCTCTATGGGCAACTCCGCGCTAAATCACGCAAAAGCACGCTAAAGCGGGCTTTATTACAGGGGGCTGAAAAGAGCTAGGAATTGACCCAAAATGTCCAATAGACTACAAGATTCTGGCTGGAACCACTCCTCTAGGAACAAATAGGCTGCTCAGTGCTCCCCACTTCCACTGGTGAACAAAGATGCTTCTTTTTATCCAAATAAGGATATGGAATAGCACAGGAACCAAGACAAAGCCCAGAGATCAGCAAACTCTGAAGACTGGCTATTCTAGTTCAGTAAGGCGGGAAAACAAGATTTTTTTTTTTTGTTTTTGTCTTTTTTGCAGAAAACAGAGGAAAAACAGACAGTAAATGCTATAAATGCTTTTAAACGGCTAGTGCACTTGAGTTTGTTAGCCTACAGGTAAAATTAAGCAACAAATAACTTTTTAAAAGTGCAAAACAGTTAATCAACACAAAAACAGTTTAAATAAAATGCAGAGCTGTATAAACAGGCGAAAATGCAGTCGCTAAGCAGTAAATAATCAAAAAGCCAGAAAAAAATACTTAAATCATGAAAAAGTCACTCTTTCGCTCTCTGCTGCTTGTAGAACTCTGCAGGACACCACGAGGAGTGGTGCTGAGTTGAATACAAGCGAAAAAGCGCGCTAAAGCGGGCTTTATTACAGGGGGCTGAAAAGAGCTAGGAATTGTCCCAAAATGGCCAATAGACTACAAGTTTCTGGCTGGAACCACTCCTCTAGGGACAAATAGGCTGCTCAGTGCTCCCCACTACCACTGGTTAACAAAGACGCTTCCTTTTATCCAAATAAGGATATGGAATAGCACAGGAACCAAGACAAAGCCCAGAGATCAGCAAACTCTGAAGACTGGACTATTCTAGTTCAGTAAGGTGGGAAAACAAGATTTTTTTTTTTTTTGTTTTTTCTTTTTTGCAGAAAACAGAGGAAAAACAGACAGTAAATGCTATAAATGCTTTTAAATGGCTAGCGCACTTGAGTGTGTTAGCACTACAGGTAAAATTAAGCAACAAATAACTTTTTAAAAGTGCAAAACAGTTAATCAACACAAAAACAGTTTAAATAGAATGCAGAGCTGTATAAACAGGCGAAAATGCAGTCGCTAAGCAGTAAATAATCAAAAAGCCAGAAAAAATACTTAAATCAGTTATAGCAAATACAGTTATAACAAATGCTCTGAAATATACTGTATATTTCCAAAATGTTTGAGAAGGACAGTCAGAACACAAGAAGGTTCAGGCGAAAGAGAAAAAAAAAGAAAAAGTTTTGTTTTACTTTTTGAAAGGGAAAAAGGAGGAACAGAAGGCCTTATCAAATGTTCTCTCTGTATTAGGCAGAATGAGCTAATGACACTAGACTGGGAGGTGTGTCACAGTAGGGGCGGGCAACTGCAAAGCCACCAAGTATAAGAGCAAGACACCAACAGAGAGGGAGGGTGGGACAAAATAGCCTACAGACAGCAAGCACTAGAGAGACAAATGAAAGTTTTTAAACAGATAAGGATTTGTGAAGATACTGAATAGACAAAGTGCTTTATATATATTAAATTTTAATATATATATATATATATATATATATATATATATATATATATATATATATATATATATATATATATATATATATATATATATATATATATATATATATATATATATATATAGATATATATATATATATATATATATATATATATATATATATATATATACATATATATATACATACACACACACACACACACACACACACACACACACATATATATATATATATATATATATGCGTATGTCTACATATATACAAACACACACACACATATATGTATGTAAATACATGTCCCTTATATTACCAACACAGTGCTGCATGCTATGTGTGAGGGAACAGCACACATAGCAATACAGATAGATATATACAGCTGTAATTGTGTGCAACATGGATGGGTATGTCTCATATGAACCTCTTGGGACCACATTGCCCTTGTCTGTGAAGTAGGGAAAGGGAATATGGGGAAGGATAGCAGGTATATTTGTGGAGGTGGTTTAGGTTGGTAGATGTAGAGGACAGCATAGAGGGATGATATATGACACAAGCAGTGGGTAAACACCCTGGATGGTGTGTGTGGTCTGTGATGCGGAAGCCCCATGGGCCCCCATATGGAAACAATGGGAACAAGGATCCCACCCATTGCTACTCACAACAGTAGTCCATGGTCCTGAAGGTGCCTGGCCTGGAGGCTGAACAGGAAGAGCATGTGGACCCTGTGAATGTGTACTGGGTACCTCAAGGTGCTATAGCACATCCCACAAGTGTCTGTGGAGCCGCCTATGGAACATACCTTGGACCTGACCTCAGCTAACAGGATCATGTCTCGCTGTGCCCACAGCGGGGGACAACATCCCCTGAGGTGGTTCCACCTGAAGATAGTGCTGAACAAGTAGATGAGGAGGCCCCAGGGTGGGTCCCACATGTGATGTGGCCTGGTGACATGGCCAGATGAGGTTAGAGGTGGTTCTGCTGGCTACTATTCCATAAACATGCTATCGTGTCACTATTATATAACATATTTGGATAGTAATATCCTACACAATCCTGGAACATGTCCAACAGCATGCATATATATCCCCAATAACACAGAATGACAGATGAGCAGCATTCACATAACAAGCATACCACATGCATATATGGAACCATAGTGGCCCTAACAATGGCATTGCATGTGAAATAGTCCATAACAGGCCAGCAATAATAGTGTCCACAAAGGGAACATGGCTACAAACACATAGCACAAAGTGTGGTGCAATACAATATATGTCCCACTGGTAGGTAAGCTGTAGCCATACCTACTGAGTTGTGTGAACAGTTTGTTGTCACTGATATGGTGGAGGGTGTGACAGAGATGTGTATTAAGAACTATGGTAACCTTGTTGTATGAGTTGCTCAGACCTGTTTCCATCTTTATGTCTTTCAGGCAAGATGTCCCACAGCCATCTACCTGCATATTCAGTGGCAGACAATGAGGTTGTGCTGAACCACCTAATACAGTACTATCCTGTTCTGTTTGGCAGGGCCGTCCATGAGCAGGAGGAGCAGACTGCCCTGTGGAATGATCTAGTCCACAGGGTCAATGATGTCACCCTGCATAACTGCAATTATGAGCAGGTCTGGCATCATTGTTCTGACCTGCTTTGCAATACCTGTCAGCATGCTCCTGCAGTCAGGGAGGTCACCTCACAATGGGTGAGGGTCATGCAATCAATCCCCCTGACACATGTTGAGGAGCTCCTCACCAGTCTCATGGCACCGGCCCACCCACACACCCAACAACTGGCAGAAACCATTGTGGAGGTAGGTGCTACCCACACACCAGCTGAGGAGCGTGCAGGTAAGGCCACAGGGCACATCAGTAGACCACTGTTGCGTATGCATTCACATCTGTACAGGTAGATCATGCATATGTGACATGTTATATATATATATATATATATATATATATATATATATATATATATATATATATATATATAGCTTGCTGCTGCATAGTAGTAATAAACAGATGTGCATAAGTGGTGATATTGTGGACTTGGACTGTTGATGTACTGTAATGCTGCACCCACACTGTTGCAATGTCACAGCTGTGGCCACTGACATCGCACCTTTCACAGTGTTATGAAGGTCCTTCTGGTATACCACCAAGGCAACAGCCTGTAGCTGGTGAGTAGGGTGTATGTTGATGCTTGCCAATACACCGGGCATGTAATGGCTATGGTATATTCCATGCACACATCTAACACACTTACCCATAATGCATGCTTTACATGTTCACGTATTGGTGCTGTTAAATGCACTGCATCACAGTGGTGACCATGATCGGGTATCGGAAGGGTATGTCAGACACCTGCAAGATAACTAACATCCTGTCATTGCAAAATGTGCCCACAGTGATGAACATAATGGTGGGACACATGGCCTACAGTCGGGACATGTGTGAAACATCACCCTTGCACAGTGCAACAACAGTGTATATACCATTATTACAATGGCAACTGTTACAGATCTACACTATGGCATAACATATTACTGTGGTCCACATTATTAGCTGGAACTAGGCTGTAACATGTGGTGCTCAGTGTATGGGACACTGCAAACTGACATACATGTGTAGGCCATACTTGTCAAGCATCTGCAAAATGGCTGAAGGTGGGAAGGGTGTGCCAGCATGACACACCAGTGCACTGCAGCAGGGTTCTTAAGGATGCTAAAAATGGCTGTATCTGCACACAGTCAGATTCACGAACTGTGGCAGATGTAACCCTACCTCCACAGCAATAGTGACGGTAGTGTGTGAACACCAAGGGATGTGCACATAAGTAGACCTTGCAATCATGCAGAGTTGGGAGACATGTGTAGGGAAGACTGACCATACACTGGCAAATGCAGATGCCCCATGCTAGTAAACCCCTGCATGAAATAATGACTGCTGTAGTACACATAATAATAGGTGCAACAAACCATCATGTTAAGGGCGTGCACACATATGCACCCACAGACTATATGCATTGCGGTCAGCATCTGAACACCTAACATATTTCTTAGACAATGCATGTGAATGTACAGGACATATGGCACATAGCAGGCTCATGTACTGTTAATATATGCGGTGATGTGGTCCCATGCCAGATCAAGGAAGAGTGCATCATATCAGTAAGGGTATGTACACTCCCCATACCCACAGTATGGTCTGACGGTTGTCAGTGTAATAGTATTGGATTGGTCAAACATGCTGATGTTGAGATCTGTAAACCAGACATCGGGCATTCACAAATGACATCTGTCCACATATCATGCCAGGTATGAGTCACTGAAAAACATAGGGGCTGTGAGCATTAGAACATACATAACTGACACAGTACTACACATTCAGCAATGGGTTGTGCACCTGTGAGGTTTGGTGCACAGTACATGGCAGGGTGCAGAACAGGTGCACAGCAATACTTGTACATGGGTGCAGTGTTTTCCAGGGGAAGGGGCATCACCTACTAACACAGCCCATGCATCACACAAATGTATACTGTTGCTAGCATGGATTGACTATAGCTGCACTGCATGCTGTTGAGTACCATATGTTATGCATGTTGCAAGATGGGTAAGGGGAGGACTGTCTGCACTATCTTTGTGCAACCTCACCTGTATGTGTGTCTCTGTGTGTGTGTGTGTGTGTGTGTGTGTGTGTGTGTGTGTGTGTGTGTGTGTGTGTGTTTGGGTGAGGGGTTATTTTGTCTGTAAGTGCAATCTGATGGAGTAAAGGGGTTTGATGCATGTAGGATGTGTGTGCGTGCATGTGTGTGTTTGTGTGGGTGTCCATGTATGCATATGTGTGATTGTGGGGTTGTTCATATGGCAGTACTTCCCACTGGGATCATGCAGTACATGGACATGGACTGACACATGAGACACCAGGCATACTTGTCTGATATATAATCACAGGACAGCTGATAGTATAATCAGGTCTGTAGCATGGAACATGCATTGGGAGGGAAAGTAGACAGCAGGTATACCCTTAATATGGGAATCAGCAGAAAGGTGAACTACAACCCATGTATTAAGCACTACAGATGCATTGGGGAATTAATAGACAACACCAGGGAGTGTATCCATATATTACAGTTGTCACATGATAGGTTGATTGAGCAGCAGATCTTGCATGTACTGAGCAATACTTACACATGACACTCCAGTGCATGACATTATGGAATGAAGGTAGTAGCCCCTAACATATAGGAGCCATGTTCACAATATCCAGACATACACAGGGTGAACACTGAATGACAGCAGTTAAGCCTTGTAAAACCTACTCCACTCAGGTCAAGGAGGTAATGGAGTAACAGGTGTTGTGTTGTGATCACTTGTCTAGGCATTTAGAGGAATGATACATTAATGAGTGGTATTAATGAGTGTATGTTACCAAGTGTGATGCAGGATGTGGAACTTACGTGAATAAACATGGGACTGTCTGTAAACTCAGGGACAGGTAGGTATTAAGGTGGGGTGTGTGTGTGTGTGTGTGTGTGTGTGTGTGTGTGTGTGTGTGTGTGTGTGTGTGTGTGTGTGTGTGTGTGTGTGTGTGTGTGTGTGTGTGTGTGTGTGTGTGTGTGTGTGTGTGTGTGTGTGCGTGTAAAAGTGTCTCCCCTTCAAGTTATTTTGCAAGTGTTTTCTGTTCACGGCATGGCAAAGAAATTTATAGGGGTTACTGGCAACCCTAGATGTGCCACGTTACCAGGAAAGAGAGAGATACTGGATTTAAGTGATTTATGCAAGCTCAGGCTCAACTTGGAACATGTAAATATCCACAAATGAGTAAGAACAAGATACAGACATAGCATGAGGCAGCATAAGCATGGCAGCAAAGTAAACTAGTTTACCTGTTAGTGACAGCTAGCATAATTTATAGATAGTAAAGCTGTTGGGATACATAAACTCTGACTTTTCCATCCGATTTTCAATAGAGGTTAAGCCTGAATAAGCCTTAGATCGCAGGTTTCCATTAGGCAACCAGTGAGGGCATTCTAGACCTTTGAGATATCCATGGAGAGAGATTTTTTTTGTCCACCTTGAGTTTACTTCCAAGTGATGAGAGCAGAACTGTGAATTGAGTTAATCTCAGGAGACTGGTTTCCTGTTTAAACTGCAGTCTGCTTCCCAGGAGTGGAGAGTCTTTATGGGCATTTATAGATGGGGTTGTGGAGGGTAATTCCACTTCTGCTATCCATGGAGTAACTAAAGAAGCCTTTTGCATTTTGGGGGGATTTTAGAATAATCTGATAATGCTTTAGAAGAATGTTAATCTGGAGAAGTTTTTTTTTTTTATTTCAGGTGAATATGGCAATTGTTCCATATACCAGCCCCCCCCCCCATCTGCATCTCGTTGTTACATATTTTTATTTTGACTTTGCTGTTGTCCATGAGCAATCTGGTGATTATCTAGCCTTTATGTCATGCCCTGTTGTCTTAAGAAAATACCTGCTGCACTAATTTGATACTGTTGCGTACTTACTATTTCCTTCTGGTTGACTAACAGTATGTTATCAAATTTAACTATGAAAAAATACATCAGCATCCTAAATACTAATACAAACATAAATACTAATGTTACTTATGTTCATATTTTGTTATTAAACAATAGATCATTTAAGTTTTTTGAAACCTTTCAACTGCAGTCCCACTGGTACACCCAACTATTTACTCCTCCTGTCTGTAGGGGTTAGGGGAGCAGGGTCTGATGTAAAGTTGCAATTTTTAACTAAGTTAGATTTGAAGATAGTCAGGTACATATTTTGCTTTGCAGACAACTGTAGTCCGAGATTAATTATTTAGGAGTAATATCTGTCATGTCAACAAGTCCAGTTTATGTTGCAATATAGATTTAGTTCCCTTGATCCTATATTTGTGTTATTGCCAGCCTTGTAGGTCTGCAGTAGGTCAAGCAGGAGCAGGTCATTTACAATTTTGTAGGACAAGCATAAATCACAGCATAGAAGTGTTTTTAAGAAGTAGGGTTTTTTATAGGTGTGGAACTTGCATTAGTCACCATGGTGATTTGATTTATTTTAGTATGGAGTAGATTACTTAATTATTGTATGTATTTATGCATCTTAATAATTGTTTGTTTGTTTATTCAATCATATAAGCAGTGAATTTTCATTTGTTGAAATGGTTCTGATACCAGATGCATTTTCATTGGATGTGGTGTGGGTTTCGATGCTATTTCAATGAATGTGATTTTCAAGGGCAGAGAAGTTTTAATGCCAAGTCTATTTTCATTGAGACAGTATTGCTTTGTTTAGCAGATGTCAAAATAAAACCCAAATCATTGTAGAAGTAAAGCAGTATGCACATATTAGTGTTTATGGTAAATGGTACAAAATTGCCAGGTAATGGGACATTGGAATGGCTGCAGGGGGTCAGTGGTGCCATATTTTGGTTGTCTGTTCTTCAGTTTGCATTTGAAAGTTGATATCCCACAATTCCATTGGAGTGGGTGAGGTTACATAATTATGTGTGCAAATTAGATGTTAATGAACGTACAGATTTGTACATATTTTCTATGGGCCTTGTCCAGATTTTTATTTTTTCCAGGTTGAGTGGTATGCTGGGCTGAATTGTAGTATCTGTTACCTGTATGGTTGATGGTGACAGTGGTCACCATAAAGTGGTACATGGGACATACACTTGGTGTACCATGGTGTAATGACAGTGTATACAGCACCCACATCCCACAGTGGATATTGTACTCACTGGAACCCATGATGACCCTCTGACATTCCCACCATCACACATTGCCCACGACTGGGATACAACCCTTTGTATGTCCCAACAGTGATACTACAGGGATATGCATTTAATGCACATGCCACAGGCATAGTAGGGTGTTGCATTGTCATGCCTCACCTATGGGCAGCAACAACACTATCTGTACTACTATGTGGCGATGCGTATTGTAATAGGAATATGTGGCCTTAAAATGCTGTACCCTACAGATATACAGACACGCACACATACACACACTTGCCAGAACTCAATGGGTATCCCATGCCTATCGACCCATTTGTACAACACTGTTTTGCTGGTACTGCAAGGCTCATGTAGCCATTAGGGAGAGGAGCATAACAGGGTCTATGTAATGTCTGATACAGAAGCAGCCACATCTGACTATGGAAATGAGAGTTGCAGTGGTTGTGAAGGCCCTCATGCTATTCCAAACTACAGGTGTACTAACACACAAACACTGCTATCCTCAGTAATGCACATGTACACATGTGTCAGTACAGGGGTGCATCACTGCAGGTGGTCATAGGTGTGTACCTGGCTATTGTCCATGGAGAGATGGGTCATGTAGGGGATGTGTGTACTGTGGTATCATGTCACCTGCTACGTGTCAGCAGGCAATCTATCGACATACACCACTGTGGTGACCCACAAGGAGAGAGTGACATGCATCAGCCAATCCTCTGGGTGCCTTCTGCAAATGGCAACTGAGGTGATCCAGTTGACATATATGCAACATGCATTACAACACATGGTTAGTGTCTGTGATGGAGACCTATACCCAAGCATGTTCTGTTAACTATGGTAGTGTAGTGGAGGTACCCTTGGCATGTGGTGCATACAAGGTGTTGTCTCCTATATGTGCCAGTTATAACACAGCTGGGCAGACATGTCAGTGTCAGTCAAGCATAGGTTGCCTGTATGTATGGGACTGACAGACATCAGCTTGGCAAGTAGCTATACAGAAGAATGAATGTGTCAACAGATATACATTTGACAACAATATGTATGCCATTAATACATGCTGGAAGCCCTCACTGACATGTGCTGTACAGACAGTAGGCTACAGTTACATTCCACATGTCAGATCATTATCCAGTAGGGGATATATACTGTGACACAGCTCACATACCAGGAACACAATAGTGAGGCCTCAGAGTCCAGCTATACTTGTAGTCAGTGCTAAATTTAGCACTCTACACTTGCCTGGGAAAGCACTGTCAACAGTAGTACAGTCATGATACACTATATGCTAGTGTGACAGCACATAACCTGGGTTACTACCCTTGTATGTAACACATTCACATGGATAACAGTGCTGTACAGGTCTTATATACTTGTGTGTCCCAGACATGACACTCACATCGCTTGCTACTGTAATGACAGCAGATAGACACATGTATTGTACGTGGCATTTAATACACTTATTGCAGATGTCATTAACCTGCTATGTTATCAGACTGGGATGTGAGCACTGGTTACCAGGGATGAGCCATGCTTAGCAGATGTTAGCATTGCTGCAATGTAACAGCTAAGCAGATTTGTGCACTGGTAAGCAAAGCCTACACGCTGTAAGTGCCCGTACGTTTAACCATAGCTTAGCACTGCTTAGCTTCATGCAAACCCACACAAATGTGCTTAAACCTGCTGAAAACTGCCTTAACCACTCTGTATCCAGCCACCCTTTTTCTGCCCAGCAACAAAATAAACAGCCCTTGCAGCTATTGAACCATGGACCCTGTACACTATACTCACAACAGTTAACCACTACGCCATGACAGCTGTGAAGAGAATTGTTTTTCCAATATATATGTCACTACACATATTGAATAGTATTGAACAATTGATTTGACTTCCGCAGTTGTGCAGTACTTGTTATTGATATTACTGTTGCATCACATATGTTGTTATATCTAAATGTACACATATCAGATACATATGGTGAGATACATATGGGAAGGTATACACAACATATATGCATATGTGTATGTAGATATGTATATGTGTCTATATGTGTCTATATTTATATAGATATATGAAGATAAATATATATATATATATATATATATATATATATATATATATATATATATATATATATATATATACACACATATATATGTTTATTATATATCCAGAAAATGGAGTGGAGTCCTACCTCAGCACCAATAGTCCCAACCTCTTAGTGCAAGGGGATGTCATGTATGTATTGCAGGCATATATGTCACTTATTGCTACTGTAACAGGGGTTGTCTTAACAGACATGTTTTGTGTGGGAGGTCACATCTGCTTTTGACATGTGCGGCAATGGCTACTGACAGACATCCTAAGGATATCATAGTACAGTACCACGGCTAGCACAGTAATGATCCTGTGGACTACAGCAGTGATATGACCAATATATGTAGACAGTCTGGCACTCTGTGGTCAGTCCAGAGGTGTACACAAATCCCCTTCATGTGAGACATGTGGACCATGCCTCACAATGTGGATGTTAATAGCCATGTACATGGGTATATCACATAAATACTGGACTACATATGCCCACACAGTTTATGCATTCACACAAGCCAGTCTGTCCTGACACATAATACCTGGTGGTGCAGAGGTCACATGGCTACATACTACCCAGTAATTAGTGGCATATGTCTGTACAGAATCCCTCTGCTTTGTCAGAAATGCACAACAGTTATGATGGCCTGGCAGCAGTATGTCTTGCAAATAACTAGACATAACAGCACACTGGGTAATTACACTAGGCTGCTAGGCATGTCACAAACCACTGTGCAAACTGCAGGCAGACTGCCACAACACTGGTTTACATTTTGTATGGGGGAAGGCACATGTTCCTGCAATTATAGCAGGCTTCACACACATGTCACAGCACAGAGCAACAGACATCTGTGAGAAAGTGCATACCCACAACCAATATGAACACAGGCACAGCCACATATGGTATGCAAGCTTAATATGACACTATATGGACTGCCTGATAAACACCATCCTCATATGTGCCACTCACACAATAACCCTACATACACTGGGTCATGACACAGTGTGGTCCGATGCCTGTCTGTGGTATGGGACACGTGTGAGTCTGGGCCTACAGACATGTGAGCCAATAGGGTACCATACACTGGAGCAGCATGTAAAATCAGATATAACAGGACCAAGAACAATGGCATCTACCACAGTCTGTGCACAGCCCAAGGTATGTATGGGCAATACACATACTGTCGACAATCACCATAAGTACACAGACCCCAGTACTGTGCACACATCCGCAGAATGCCCAAGTTATGTCCTCAGAAAAAAACCCTACTATACATAACATGTCTAGCAGTCTGATATCTGACTGGCTTGTTATCAGGTATGATGTCAATAAAGAATAGTGTACAGAACATATGCACCTCTTACTGCATGACATATGTGCAAAGGTTGACAGACTTGTGGCTGGAGCTACAAACACTGACCCTGTATTGGCATGATGCTGTGATAGCCTCATACATTTACTGTCGTACCAGGGTTTGTTGTGACCTATGTCCTATGAGAGATATAAAGTCAGTAACTCTCATGGCTGTCACCATATACTGACTGCAATCCTCACACTATGCTACTGCAGTTCTCAGATAGGTGTTTTGTGAGTAACACAAGAAACAAAAGGCTCCACACACTGCCCAGACTGCAGATAACCCTACAGATGGGGATTTCCTCAAACACATAACACTGTCATGACAGGTATTAAATCATGTAGACCAGCCATATCCAAACACACTCTGTTAAACCAAAATTACTCCAAATGCAGAAGAGCAACACTTACATTCTGTAATCATGTCTGGCACATCCCCCTCCGGTCTGTTGGCCTGTTTCCACAGTGTATGTCATTAGAGGTAAATCCCAATACTATCTGTGATGTTGTTTGCCAAATACCAGATTTAGGTCTGGCTCACAATGAATGAAAAGGCCCAACACCAACATGATATTCCTCGATATTGGAGTGTGTTTTCATGCAATTGGCTTTGGGAATGTTACCACAGCTTTTCCACATGCAATCAGCTAGAGTGGGGGTATCACTTACAAAACACAAGCTGCTGCCTAAGCAAAGCAGGTGTACTTCTCCACATCCACCAGTGAGGGAGTGAGAGAGACAGACAGAGATAAAGTAAGTCAGGCAGGGGGTGGGAGAGTAAAACCTAAGCAAGTGTGTGTTACACACCTACTAGTGCAGAGTTTCAAACCCCTGACTGACTATGCATTGCTATCACATGTCTATACAATTATTGCATGCACCACATAGCTTACATGTTAGGGAGCTGTCTAAAGGTATATCTGATGGGGAGTGACATCTGCAACAGTGATATAGTAGTGAAAAGGTAGGTGTAGTACATGTGCCTATCCAAATGAACAGGTATCAATGTAAACACAACCACACTCTCTCAGGGACTCACACACATTGACACACTTGGCAAGGTCAGGAATAGACTTCCTAACTAACTAGTTTGCCACAATACAGTAATGTGCAGGTATCACATGCACCACAGGGGTTATCCGGATGTTATATGTGCAATGGGTATGTGAAGGTGTCTGACATCAGACAGCATGCTTCAGTAGGCCAATGGGAGTTGTAGTGAGTGTGAATGTGGTTGAAAGCATCATACTCCACACACACAGACACAGGATGCCAGTACTGAAATGCATGGGTGCATTGCTTCATGAGTGTGTAGTGTTTGCCCATGCCAGAAGGATATGCAAGGCTAAGTGAAGTGTCAACCTTGGCCTCAGGCCAAATGACAATGGTCTGCAGTGTGGCTCAGGGGTGTAGTGTCTGGATTGGCCCACACAGGTGGTATTGTATTCACCATCCAGTCACCTGGATTACTATTGTGTGTGGCCAGTGCTGCGCAATGCTTGCCATGTATGCGTTCCATAGTCCATGACATGGACAGTGTCTGGGATGTACCCATGTCCAACATGCATGTTCAGTGACATGTGGAACTGTACCTGGGGTGTCTGGCCCATGTTGTGGACACAGATTGTTATCATCCGATGTGCCAGTCCTGGCCTCATGTGGTGGGAACTGGTAATGGACACCATGTTGACCTTGCACCTACATTGATAGCATGATACAGGTATCCTCTGGTGTCAGTGGCATCTGTCCATACAGGGAATGTGTTTAAGGCATGGTATGTCCTTAGTGGGTCACATTTGATGGCACCACAGTTGTTGCGGGCGTCCAGTGGGGAACATAGTGAAGGCACACTGTCTGCAATCATGCACCTATTGTAGTGATGGGACAGGGTGCCATGCCCTCTGTAGTCCACTGCAATCACACCATGGTTACTATCTGTGGGTAATATGCAGGGTACTACCAACATAGCGGTTGTTGCCTAGGCAAGTGTGTTTGTGTATGAGACATGGGTTGACAGTGTTCTCTGGTTAATACAAGGGTTGCTTACTTTGTTCACCAGGCCTTGATGTTACATGTAGGGGTATGAATTGGCACCCCAGCCTCTCAGCAATTTTACATATGTTATCCTTGTAAGGTGGACATTGTGACATATAATAGGCCCACCATTTAAGAAATTTGCAAAACCTGCTCCACAATAAGTCCAGTTGTTACACACTCACAGCCACCTCCACACAGGATACAAATGACAAACACTCACAGCCACTTACACACAGGATACAAATGACAAACACAGTTGCCATGTCTGGGATGATATGAATGACAAACACAGACACACACAGAGTTGCCATGTCTGGGATTAGAACTCCTACCTAACTAGTTTATCACACTAAAGCACTATGCAGTTATAGGACATGCCACAGAGATTACTGGACTACTTTTCCCCCAGGTGTATTTCACTGGAAATGACATCAGCAGGCTTGCCAAAGAAGGGCAATGAAGGCTGTAGTAACTGTGAATGGTCTCAAAAGCACTGCATCCTACACACACATCTATGCTTGCCATGTCTGGGAATAGAACTCCTACCAAACTACTATATCACACTACAGGATGCACCATGGAGATTACTGGACTACTCCTTCCCCAAAGGTGCATTTCACTGAGAATGACATCAGCAGGTTTGCCAAAGAAGGGAAATTGAGGTTGCAGTGACTATGAATGGCCTCAAAAGCATTGCTCCCTACACAGACAAACATCCACACTAACCATGTCTGGAAATAGAACTCCTAACTAACTAGTTTATCACACTATAACATTACACAGTTATAGGACTCGCCACAGCAATTACCGGGCTACTCCTTTTCCAAAGGTGTATTTCAAAGTGAATGACATCAGCAGGCTTGCCAAATTAGACTATTTGGATTATAGTGAGTGTGACTAGCCTACAAAACATTGCTCCCTACATACACACGTGCCATGTCTGGGATTAGAAGTCCTATCTAACTAGTTTATCACACTACAGCATTAAGCAGTTATAGGACATGCTACAGAGATTATTGGACTTTTCTTTCCCGAAAGGTGTATTTCAAAGTAGATATCAGCAGGCTTGCCTAAGTAGGGCATTTGAATTGTAATGAGTGTGACTAGCCTAAAAAGTACTGATCCGTACACAGACACACACAGTTGCCACATCTGGGAATAGAACTCTTATCTAATTAATATATCACACTAGAGCATTACACAGTTATATGATGTGCCACAGAGATTACTGAGTTAACCCTTCCCTAAAGGTATATTTCACAGTGACTGACATCAGCCTTGTCATAGTAGGGCTATGGGGAGGGCAGTGTGTGTGCATGCACCATAACCCATTCATCTAGAGGTAGATACACCATACTCAGGCACACACAGGTTTATATTCTGCAGGTACATGTATACAACTGCTAGATGACTACTGATGTGTACAGTCATGATGCACAGTTAGCACTAGCATCACAGAGTCTATAATGCTGAGGGATACCAGTGGCTAATTTCTATGGTGAGTGGCATTTACACATCATGTGGTTGTAGCCATCTGGTTGTGTGCTAGGTGGGACAGGCCTAATGATGGAAGGCTCTTTGTCACTGTCACTCCTTTTCACACATCTATGTATGTGTACTTTTGGCATGTTATAGTGTGTTGTCCTTGGATATTTGTGTGTATTCCTATCCAGTGTGTGTGCAAAGCATGACTGGTGCATACTGAGGAGGGTATGCATTAATATCTGCAACTGTCAGATATGTATGGTCTACTGTTGTTGCCAGACATGGGCTTCATTTGTTTAAGTGTGTGAGCATGCCCAGTATGCCCTTTCAGTATGTTGTTGTCTGACATTGCCTTCATTTCTTGTAGTGTGGGGGCATGCCCAGTATGCCCTTCTGTATTGAATGTGTGAATCCATGCCAGGTAGATTTTACTCCAGTGCAGACTTTTGTGTTCTACACCAAACTGTTTCTGCAGGTTATCTGTAGATCAGTTGGCAATATGGGGTCAAACTGGGCAAGGGATAGTGGGTACTGTAGGTAATTGTGTCTGCACCTCTTCTGCTACATAATACTGGTGTTAGCAGAGATATGCATATGTGTAGTTTTATACACTGTGATGATTTATGTCCTCAAGTACTGTCAGCTAGACAATTTTGCTCGCAGTGATGTCCTGGAGAACACAGGGTGAATGCAGCTGTGTCCAGTATTGTGATCAAATGCCTACATATTCCTGCAAACTAATGCCATTCCGGAGGGGGAGCTGCAGACACTTGCTGCTGGGTCTGTGTAACTGGTTCAGCACCTTGGTACAGTGGTGGCAGAGGATCCCATATTTGTACATCCATCGACATGACAGTATGGCCTTATCTTGCTGTGGCAATACCTCACAGCTGTACAGATTCACACAGGTTACCCAGAGGCAGGGGTCATAAGTCAGGACATTACTCCTACTGTGGTGTACGGGCAGGTTTGTAGCCACCCGATTTTGTATTTGCAGCCAGGGATAGTATGTACACATGGCTGTGTTTCGGATTTTGCACATTCCATGCTGCCCATGCTCCCACCCACCCTCTATTATTCTATCCTCTTCCATACATTATGCAAACATTCTCTGATACTTTCCCTATAGTTATCACCTCATCACAGCAGTGTATTAGTGTTGGTCCACAGTTCATGCAGTGGGATATGGTGGACATGTTACTGTGGTTTATCCACATGGCCTTGCATATGGGTTATGTGGACTGTGTTATGTTGTTATTTGGGAGTCCATGACATAACATACATTGGCAGTACAGGTGAGATGCAGTCCTTTGGCAGAGGACTGTAGGCCATTTAACCAAATGAAAGCCCCCTAAGAGGCAGAACCAAGTCCCAGTATGAAAAAACACCGCACTGACACGAAGCTGTAAATAAATCCTCTCTTTAATTTGTAATATAAAATCACATAAAACCATATGAGGTTAAGCGCTTTCATCTACTGCCGTAGATTTCATCAGAACCACTTACACAATGTTAACTTGCCTTTTTATGTAGTATCTACTTTCATCAATTAACATCTCATTAAATAATCACATAATTAAGCTCATTACAATAAAATCATCAACTTTTTAAAGTGCACAGTGCTGGATTCCCTCTATGTGAACCTATCTATTTACATTTAAAAATATAATACTTTAAAAAAATTCATTTCATGTGCATGTACTAACTTCCATAACACTATCTCCTAAAATACATGTAATACATCTAAGTCTTTAAAAACTTCATCTCTTATGTGTTTATTAACACTAACTTTAAGTTTCTTTTATACTAGAAATATTTAAAATACTGTTTCCATACCTCAAATCTATTGTGTAATTAATTATGTACCTTCAAGGGTTGGGCTTATCACCTATTGTCTATCTAATATAGATTTTATAGAGATATATTCATTTAGCCCTGGGTGTTCAGAAGCATTCAGTTTGATTTGCCAACGGGTCTCTTTTTCTAATAATTTCTCCTTTATGTTACCTCCCCTAGGATTCACCTGGACCTGTTCTAGAATGCCAAACTTAAACATCCTACACTCTTTACTGGCCTCACAATGTCTCCATAAGGCATTATTCACATCTTGCCTTTTCATTCTATAATAATGCTCATAGATTCTATTTCTTAAGCATCTGGATGTCATCCCTACATAGTAACTTGAACATGTAGAACACGTAGCTAAATATATAACATTTTTAGTTCTACAGTTCCCCTTACAAAACTTAACTGTTGTTTTCTGAAAATTGTCCAATGTGACACTACTAACCCCCATGATGTACTGACACTGGTTACATCGTCCACATTTGGTGGTACCTCCCTCACTTTTACCAGAAATACCCATCATATTATTTAACCTACTCTTTAAATTCTGTCCATTCCTATATACAAATGCTGGTCTGGGGCCTACTATCTTATATATATCCTCATCTGTTTCTATTATGTTCCAGTTTTTTACTATTGTGTCTTTGAATTTGTTCGCTAATGGCGCATATTGTATAACACAAGCTCTCCTATATTCAATACTTGATTTTTTGGAATATCCAAAACCATGCTCACTCCCCAGTATAGGTTTGTATTTTTTACCCCACTCTTGTTTTACATATTCTACTACATCAGACACCATTCTATCAGGATACCCTCTATCAATAAACATTGTAGCTATGTTATTTAACTCCACTAATACATCCTCATAACTTGATGTCATCCTGGCGGCTCTAATGCATTGTCCTTTAATAATACTTTTTTTCTGATACTGGGGGTGGCAACTATTATACTCTAAATAGTCATTACTAAAAGTCTCCTTCCTATAAAGGTTAGATTTAAACTTCTTGCTCTCAATGGTAATTTTCGTATCCAAATATGTAGGCCATTTAGTAGTGATGCAGGCCAGTTGTAGCAGACCATTGCATTCTATCAGTACTACAGTACCAGACTGCCATACAGTATATTCACCTGGGGTGACAGGGTAGTTGTGGTAGGTGTTCATGCCAATACTTTCTATCAGTATTGGTTAGGTGGTGTGGATGCTGGTATGGTGCAGCTTACAGCTAGGGACACACCTGCATGGGACAGCTGCACTGCATGCTGCATACTTTCGCTATTGCCATACACAGGTGAGGGTCATATTGTACCCATTCCCAACAGCAGGGATAAGACCGGAGAGGTACCTGTGGGTGGTGTTTGGGTGAGCTGTGTGCATGTGTGCTACGGACACTACTTGCATCTGACTCACAGATATGCATAGGCCATTCCACTTATGTTGGCTTGTGCAGGGACATCAGCTGTTTCTCAATACATCATTCCTATGACCTTTGTGATCTGCGAGTGTTTGGACAGATGACATCGGTATTCCCTACTACAAGCCCAGATAATGTGATGCAAACCTGTATGTACATATCCAAAAGTGTGTCCATTTCATGGTTACACATTATACACTCTCTGCCAGGGGTACTTTCCCCTGTGTACTCCTTGTATATCTGGCCCAACAGTCATGCAATGTCCATCTTTCAGATGGTGACACATATTACCTCCATACATTTACAGTGGCAAACTGCTAGAATGTGTTATACTGGGGAGCACTGTGTTTGGCACTGCAGTTGTGAGGACTTGGCCCTGTCATTGGCAGTACTGGGCAATGGCCTCCAGGTCAAACCTCACCATGCATACATACTGACCACTCTCACACAATATGAAGCACACACCAACCTAACACACGCAAACCTGCATATTGTACAAATGCTAGAATCTATCCTGCTACCTTGGCCACCTCATGTCATCTGTACTCCACTAGTATTATACCTACACATACATGTTGCTACATTTCTACATCGGATTGGGGGGGGGGGGCACACCTGACTGTTACTACATTTCTGCATAGGATTGGAGGGGCACAACTGACTGCTACAACATGTCTACTTCGGATTGGGGGGCACACCAGACTGTTACTACATTTCTACATAGGATTGGGGGGGGCATACCTGACTGTTTCTACATTTCTACATAGGATTGGGTGGGGCACACCTGACTGTTACTACATTTCTACATATGATTGGGGGGGGGGCACACCTGACTGTTCTAACATGTCTACATCAGATTGGGGGGCACACCAGACTGTTGCTATAATTCTACATAGGATGGGGGGGGGGCACACCTGATACTTGTACAGAAAATGCTATGACTGTACTGGTATGTCAGGTACTCCATTTTATTCTGCATTCTAACCTATCATGCTGACTAGAGGCAATTCAGTGTACTACAGGGCTTAAGATTGATAAGCCTACATATCAGTTTCTGACTTCTTACCCTTCAGAACTAACATCCTACTGCCTGACCTGATGTAGTGTGTCCGTGTAGGCCTGGGGAGGGGAGGTTACCCAAAGTCATCATTCAGAGGCCTTAGCAGAGCCTTTGTTTGTGTTTGTCTACACCTGTCCCACTGGCTGAGACTGTTGTTGGGTATGTGAACCTCCCTGACTGGCATGTGTGTGTCATATCAACACACATGTGGCCCAGCACATTTCTTGCAGTGGGATTTGTCACCTTGTGTATTACTGGCTACTATGTATGTGGCACCAGTATTTGTTACAGGTATCATGCTGCCGCTATAGATGTCTACTATCTGTTGGCATCACATTCAGCCACCCGATTCCCTTGCATGGTCACATCCATAGCATAGATAAAAGTAACAACACATACTACTTTATTCGGCAATTGGTAGGTTGATTGACATACCTTGTTGGTGTGCCAGTACTGAGGATGGTGCTGGAGGGCTGCCTATGTCAGATGCACATAGTATACTCCCTATACATGGTTGAGCACAGGTAGTGTCATGATTGGTATCCCTTTTACTGTATGTGCGAGTCAGAGAGAGGTGTCATTCCCTGGCTCCCTACTGTGTATGTGCTATGTGTTGCCTCTTTGCCAAGGCCAGGGCATACTGGGCATGCCTCCTTCTGCCTACTGGGGCAGGCTCAGGTTGTTCCTCCTCTGAGTCATTCTGTGCCTGTGCAGGCCTTGGCAAAGGTGGGGGGCTGTGTGGCCCTGTCCCATGCTGTCCCTGCTGCAGCTGTTAACGCAGGATGATATTATGTAGCATTGCACATATGATGACAGTTTGGGTACATGTAGCTGGTGAGTACTGCAAGGCTC
Organism: Protopterus annectens; assembly: GCF_019279795.1. NCBI lineage: Eukaryota > Metazoa > Chordata > Ceratodontiformes > Protopteridae > Protopterus > Protopterus annectens. The sequence goes on along the minus strand of NC_056733.1, from coordinate 1,669,361,032 downwards.
CACAGGATGTGTCCAGACACTGGAACCATGACTTGATCATCCCAAACACATGCTCTTTTATAATTCTGGTCTGTGCGTGTGTGTCTGCCTCATTATGGAGTTGTTCAGGTGTGTGAGCATTTCTGAAGGGGTGTCATCAGCCACGGCTCCAGTGCATAACCAGCATCCCCCACTAGGTGACCGTAAGGGATGTCCCCATTTGGAAATCTATGGTACAGCTGCGTCAGATGCCAGGGGTGGGAATCATGATAGCTTTAGGGCAGCCAGCACACACATTCATTATAATGCCCTGGGCATTGCACAAGACCTGGCAGTTGATGGAGGGGAAGCCCTTGCAGTTGATGTAGACCCACCGCCCCCTTACCAGGTGGTGCTTTGATGCATATGTGCATGTAGTCTATAAGGTATTCTGCTATTTGGTGGAACAGACACATATTGCTAGCCAACACCTCACATGTGTTGGGAAAATATATGTCCTCACCGGCATGTGCTGACATGGCATCCAGGAACTGGTGGAGTACCCTGGATGCTGATGCTTGTGAGATCCCCATGATATCCCCAGTTGCCTTTTGTAAGGTACCTGTGGCTAGTATTTGTAGGCCTGCACATACCTTTGTATCCACTGGGATGAGTTCCCCTCTGTTAGTTCTGTTTGTCAGTCGTGGCCGGCACAGCTCAACAATTTTCTGTAGGAGGTCCATGTCCACCCTAGAGCATTCCATTATCTCCAGCTCATGTAGCCCCTGGTAGGTTACTCTGGGTCTGTACACTCTTCTTTGTCTCCTCATTGTGGGTTGGTTGACAGCATTCTCATCCTCACCACCCTCAGCATCTTCCACATGTTGATGTATGATAGCTGCCGCAGCCCCTATAATGTTGTTGTTTTCGTTTGTTAAAATTTCCTCACTTGTATACACCGATGGAAAAGAGTATGTGGGAAAAAACAGAGGGAAAGGTGTTTTCATAGTTTGTAGTAGTGTTCTGGGCTGGGCTGGGCTACTGCCTGTGTAATTGGCTGATTCTGATACATTTCACCTGTCAGCTATGCTAGTTCTCCTAGATTCCCATTGCCTTCCTGTTTAAGCCTAAGGGCACGCCGTGCAAACAGAGTGATAAAATGTGCACAGAGCTGCTATTTCCTGGTTTACTTTTTTTTCCCTTTAATTCCTGGAGTGTGGCACGCACACCCACTTAGGCAATGTAAATAGTGCTAGGCAGCCTCAGACACACCCCCTTTGCTAAGCTAAGGGCAAACCCAAGTCACAGGGTTCCAATCCGCAGACAGTATGCCTGACACACACTCCTATGATGTCAGCTAACTCCTAGGCTTGCACCAAGCTATTCCTGCACTTACACTGTTGGATGCTGACTAGCATTGAGGGGGAAATCTGGTATTCAGTATCATTCCCCTCATTTGCATAGGATTGCCTGGTGATGCATAGTTACAGGTCCCACACTGACCCTCCCCCCTTAGCAATCACTATTCACTGGCCCTGTTGTCTTCTGCTTGTCCTTGAGTATAATGGCAAAATAGTGATTTTGGTTAGAATGCTTATTTCAGGTTATTTCTTTTTATTTTTTGCCCAATCCCATTTGCGTGCCACTGCTCTACACTTAAACAGCCAAAATCGGCAAAAAAAAATTAAAAGTTATTATTTTTTTTTAAATGTTTTCATTGCCAATGACCATATATTTGGCCATTGGCATGCTTTACATGTTATATACGCCCTTTAGATGGAGCTGTCATGGCTCCGTTTTGTAGTTTGCAGAAATGTACTCGGTTACTAACCAAGTACATTTCTGCAGATTACACTAGTCCTGCACAGCCAGCTGCCAGCTTTGTGGATCGCAAATTCACCTCATTTGCATATTTTTAACTTGCAAATGGAGTAATTTGCATACGGCAGCTGCATCCATGCAGGAATAGTGCAGGAGAGCGTGTGTACATCCCTGCAGCTTATTCCTGGATCGCACGGCGGACATATTGCCTCCTGGAGCTCCTTCACTGTTCCTGCATGCCATACATGTCTTGCTGATTCCAGGGGTATATGTTAAGTCCTGGTAATTATTTTGCCATTCCACACAGTCCCACTAACCTACTATGCTCTGAGGTAAACAGATTTGCTATCTGTGTTGGACAATTGATCTGAAAATCTGAGTTGTCTATATCCTTTCTCCCTCATTTTTAGGTTTAGGAACACTATTGATATGGATAGTTTGGTTGCAGTAAACTTGGATACCACTTTAGGCATAAAAGAAGGATTAGTTATCAAAGAATGTGGAAAATAAAAGAAGGGGAGCTTGCAACTTAGATATCCCTGCAGAGGTCTGAGCAATCAGTAAAACCATTTTCCATGTTGAGATACTCAAGCCAACCAGATTAGCAAGATCAAATGGAGCAAGAATAGCTTCTATAACACAACATTAAGATTCCCAAGAAGTGACCACTTGTGCAAAATACCTTTCAACAACTTTTTAACACGAGACTGCATTGAAAGAGAGTGGCCAATGGGCAGACATGCTGGAATGGCTGATAAATGAATCTTGGCAGAGGAATAAGACAGGCAATATGATAGTTACTCACACAACTATTGTAAAACCAGAAAACAACTAGTCCTGAATTGGTGATTGTTATGCTGTTGACATCAGCTAGAAAACCTTTTCCATTTGCTAAATGCACGATTTTCTTGTAGCAGGTTTCTTGCCCTCATTAGTACCTCTGCACATCCTCAAAAAACAAGTCCCTACAAGCAATTATGACTCTATCATACAAGCAGTCAATTCAAAATGATTGATGTTCAGGTGTAACAACCATCCCTGGTCTTGCATGAGTAGATGCAGTCAGTGAGGCAGCTTATGGTCATTGTCCTTGGACAGTTCCAAAGTAAGGGAAACCACAGTTGCCTGGGCCAGAAGGGAATCACCATAATGATCTTGGGAGATTCCTTCTGAATCTTCAGCTGTACCTGGATATTAATGAGAATGGGGGAAAAGCATACAGGAACATTCCTGTTCAAAGAAAAGAAAAAGGCATATGCCTTCCAGGCCTTCTTGCATGGAGTACTGGAACAGAATTTTTCCAGTTGATTATTCAAAGTGGAGGCAATGAGGTCTAATAGAGGAATTTCCCACATATGGATCAAATCCTGGAAGAACTCCTAGTCTAGTTTTCATTTGTGAAGGTCTTCCTTGGTCCTGGTCAGCTTCTCTACCACACATAGTAAAAAATGTATAGTCATCCCTTTTGGGAAAAACAAAGTGCCCACAAATTATCACATAGGCGGTAACCCACTTAGTACGGAAAAAGTCATCAGAGACCTGGAGGCCCAAGTCGATAGTGACCTCTCATTTGACACCCACATTATCAAAGTGGTTAGAAAGACTTTCTACCTTGCCCACCTTATCATGAAGGGATTCACATCCAGATCAAAGGAGGTCATTGTGCCCCTGTACTCCTCCCTTATCAGGCCCATGATTGAGTACAATGCCCCATTTGGTATGTACCTCACCCGGCACTTGCAACAGCTAGAGAGACCCCAAAAGTACCTCACCAAGAGGATCAAGGGTCTCCAACATATGTCATATGCTGCCAGACTAAAGAAACTCCAACTCTATTCAGTAGCATACCGCCTACTCAGAGGTGATCTGTGCCTGACATACAAGGCCATGTCCATTCAGGAATTGATGGACATGCTCCACCTCAAAAAATCCAAATCCATCAGAACCACGAGAGCTAAAGGTTTGAACCTCAGCACAAATATGAATAGGACATACTGGAGGGACAGATTCATAACTCAGAGGCTTCCCATACTCTGGAAAAGAATCCCAGTTCATGTTAGGCAGAGCCCCTCACTGACTCTCTTCAAGAGAAATCTTGACGAGTGGATGGGAGAGCATAGGTTTACCCCAGGGGTCATCTCTGTGTCACTACTAGACAGGGGCACAGTAAACTAATTCTATTATGTAAGGGGGTCTTCACTGTGTTACTACTAGACAGAGGCACAGTATTCTAAATCTATTCTGTACACTTTTGTACCATTACATGGGGTGGCGAAAGCCACATCACTATGGCTAGGCTTATAAATGCCCCAGGGCAGATAGCCTAGTACCAAACTATGAAACTATGAAACAACTTTGCTCTGACAGGATCTATGATGCCTGTAAAGTTAGAATGTGCTGTGAAGCTACATTTCAAGTTAAAGTGGTTAGTTTGTAAAGGCCTCTTTCAAATTTGCTTATTGATTTACCACATGACTGTTGTATTGTCTATGACTACTTAAAGAGATCCCAAGTACCAAAGATATTTCAGAGAGTGAGTGCCTTGATCACAGCAAGCATCTCCTTTACAGTTATGTGCTTTTGTCAGTCCTTGGTGTTCAGCACTCCCTGCACTTTTATTCCTCCAGAAACTGCTCCCAAGCAAATTTTAAAGTGTCTATGTTGAATACCTGCTTTGGAGCAGGGAGGGAGAAAAGGAGACCTGGATTTAAGGATATATGTTATCTTGACCAAAAGATTTCTCTTCTGTCAAACCCCAGCACTGGTATCTAAAAAAATAAAGGGTGTTGCTGCTGGGTCGAAAGAGATTTCAGATATCATTGTATCACAGGGCTATCAGGAGAATCATAGATGCCATGAGACCCAAAATCCTGAGTTATTCCCTCACAGTGGGTGAAGTCTGAGTGTAAAACCATAGAAATTGATTTAGATAAATATACTTTTTCCTGTGGAAGAAAAGATCTTTAAATGGAGGTGTCTAGTTGACATCACAGGAACTCTCTTCTGTCTGAGGGTGTCAAGAAAAACATTTGAATGTGATCTTGGAATCCTAGTTTGTGCAAGAGATCTCTAACCCAATAAACAGATTCCTAACACCTCAAATATACTCTGTAAAGCTAAACAAGTCATCTAAATATGGTAAACTGTGGATAGCCTGTAGCCAGGAATGAGCTATAATCAGAGCTAAACATTTGTAAACTCTCTTAATGCAGTGGATAGTCCAAAGGGTACCGCAGATAACTAATAGTATTATCCAGACACAAAAATGCTTAAGAAAAATATGAAATATGTATGAATAGAGATGTGGTGAAAGCATCTTTAAAGTCTTGTGTTGCCAGGAGAAAAGAAGTAACATGTTCAGAAGTGACAACATTTTGAATTTTAGCACTATCAGAAATAGGTTTAGAAATGAAAGATCCCAAAATGGTCTTCAAGGATTTTCTTTCTCTGGCACTAGGAACATCCATGAATAAAACCCCTTCCTCAGCTGTAAAGGAGGCAATAGTTCTATCACTCCTTGGTCCACCATGTGATAAAGAACAGGAGGAAACAAAAGAGTTTGATCTGCAGGATGAGTAATGACTCCTATAAAAGGAGGAATTTCTTCCCACTGCCATCTCTAATGGTGAATGATTTTCAGAACCCATTTTTTTTTTTAAAACAATCTGTTGCCAAAAAGAGAAATGGAGACTCAGACTTTCTGGAAGAGTAAATGGGCCAGGGTGGGAGGGGGTCACAAGAAGTCTTGAACAGTCATTCACACTTGTTGGACTGTCCTTGGTTATGGGAGGTTTGAGACTTCATTTTGGAACCTCCTTGCCATTTCTTCTTAAATGTCTGTTTACCTGAATTCTGTTCAGGCTGTACATTCTGCTTTTTTACCAAAATTGAATGAGGAGAAAGAAAGTCCCTTGTGCAATTTGGAAAAGGGGGGCTAAAATGCCTTAGTGATTCCCTGGATCAGCTTGCCACTTTCATCACACATTTTGACAACATTTGCAGCAATCTTTATCTAGGGGAGAATTAAAAATCACATTTTTTTACAATATCTGGAAGGTTATGAACATGAAACAAAGCAAACTTTCTTAAAAAAGTGTCAGTGGCCATAGATCTGCATGAAGTATCAACAGAGTCATACACACACTGCAAATAATGAGTGTTTACATGTGCAGTAGAAGTAATTAAGTTATTTAAAGCAACTCTTTTTTAACAAGAAGAAACTGTCAATGAAATGTTCCTTATATTTTCAAAATCTGTCAGAGCAAACAGTAACTTATGAGGATGACAATTCATAATTCTGAAATTCAGAGTTGCAGAAGAATACACTTTTCCCAAACCTACCAATAACTTCCCATCCTTATTAGAAAGAGTTGGACTGGAATTAACTAAGTGTTTTTCAGCAGTGGAATCAACTAAGGCTATAGCTGCTGGGTGTGGTTTTGGAATAGTGTATAAAAATTTAAAAGACTGAGGAGATTTATATATCCTGTTTTTTTAGGGACAGTAGGCTGACTATCAGGAAAACTGAAGGCACTAAGACAGGTTCCCTTCAACACATTGCATCTCCACAATATTTTACCCAAATTCATCGAGACAACTTCACTGAATCTTCATTATATCAAACTCCTGGAAGAACAAAAACTAACCCTGTGAACAGAACCACTTTGCCACCATGGTCAGCCTTGCCCTTTCTCCACTGTAGTGCGATCTCTGAGTTGGTATATTTAGTTAGAGAGGTGGGGGGCAGATCCCTCCGCATCTGGGGGGGGTATGAGGATGAAGTCCTCCACTTGAAGGATTTTCTTGTTTTGCCGTTTGTTGTTTTGCCCTGGTGATTGAGTGGTTGTTTACCTGGGGTTAGTTTTCATTGTTCCAGGAGTTCGATATAATGCAGATTCAGCAAAGTCATCTTGATGAATTTGGATTCGATATTGCAGAGATTTGATGTTTTGAAGGGGATCCACTGAAACACACATCCTCCAAAGCAGACAGGACAGGAAGAATGAGGGTAGGTTCTGGAAAACCCTTCAGTTAAAAACTCATAGTATTTTCTGAGAGACTGAGAAACCTCAGTGTTCACCTACTTAAAACCCTGGGACATTCTGGAAATAGTCTCAGAGAAAGAGATCCCTCCATAATGAGAATCAGAAGCTGAGCGCTCCTGTGAGTCTGATTCAGGAATCTGTGGACAAAACTCTGAATCCATCCCTGCATCTTCCTGTTCAGATTCAGAATATGGAACCTCTTCAGGAAAAGTGGACAAGACAAATCAATAGCCTAAATGAACCCCTGAAATAGTCTCTTTAAACTACGCCTATCCAAAGAAATGTGAGGAGGGGTAGATACATGACTGCTTTTCTGTTACTTTTTGACAGAAAAAAATAGGACCGACTGTGCTACTACTGGCAGCAGCTATTTCCCCAGGGATGGGTAAAGCACTCTGACACAGCAGGCAAACCTTTCTTGATCCCTCTCCCAGACAGACAAGAGTGACTCTCCCTTGCCAACTGAGTGGACTTCATCAGCCACAGATGTTGTGGCTAACCCCATGTCCATAGTGGCTCTATGTGCTACACCAGAGGGATCTGGGGGAAAAGACAAGTGGTCTGAAGTACAACAAATGCCCACAGCAGAATTGTCCATCTGCAGCTGAGGCAAATTGGTAACCCAAATGCCAATTAACTTTAGCTTTTTGTGGCTAGAAGAAGAACTGATGGTCTTTTCCATGATCAAACCAAAAAAACTGTGCCTCTTCCCCATGGAAGAAAAGCAGAAAATGCTGATAAAACTACCAGTCCACAAAACGAGTTTTTAACAGAAGAGAACACTCTAAAAAGCAATTTAAAATACTATGGAGCCCCAAAATGGAAAAAATATTTTGAACTTTTCCACAGAAATTATGGTCACAGTACTTTTAAATTGACTGAAAGAAACAAGTGTTCTGTTTAAAAGGACATTATAGTCTTGAGACAGTTTGTTAAATAAAAACACTCCTAGCTTTAAAATAACTTTCCTGGAGAGGAAAGTAATAAATAATCTGTCTAACAAAGAAAAACACAAGTTCACCTTTGATCCTCAAAAGCCTCCGAGAAGAGTATTCTAGAACAACAGTAAACCTCTGAAGGGTATCATGCCCAAGCTTGTTGTTTAGTCAGCTGTCTTGACCTGCTTGACAGTTTGGACATGTAAACGTTGCCCTAAACCTTTGGAAGATGTATATCTTTTACATCATTGGCAGGATATAACCCATATACTTAAGCCTACTGCAGCGCTGATCAATATGAGGAATATCTAGAATTTAAGAATCAGTATATTCTCATCATTCTATAAAGTTTGCCAAATGCACTCTGTTAATTGGTGGGAAAGAACTAAGAAGGTTATTGATACTGGATGTACTGTTACACTAATTAAGGAATCAACATTAATGTGGTATGGCTCAGATGGCTAAATGAGAGCAGCAATTTGTGAAAACTCTGTGAATGAATACTTTTCTATGACAGAAAATGTAATAAAAAAGTAAAATTTGGGGATAGTTGTTAGCTAAGTTTATTCACTAGTAGTCATAGGAAATATTTATAGTTTCCAGTTCTTCAAAAGCTGTAATTTGCCTGTCAGAATTCCAATTGCTTGGTTAAGAGAGAAGAGATTTCAACAAGACCAACTTGAGAAATGGCACTAAGGATTCTTGTTAAAAAAGACATCCAGTCACTAATAGCTAGTATCCAGAATGCGTTACTTAAAATGATCAACTGAATACTAAGATGGAAAATTTCAAAAAAGAGTCCAGAAAGAAGGTAGAACATTTAGAAATTATTATGAAGTAACAAAATGCACAAATCAGTAGTATGGACAAAACATTAAATGATCAGAAGGGAGAATAACTGAAGGTGAGTCTCAGACTAAATTTCTTTTAAAACAAGATAACTAGCTCATAGGTAAAGTTAATGATATAGAAAATAGACTGAGATAAAATAACATTAGAATTTGTGGTATACATGATAAGTATAAGGGAGACAATATAATAAACATCTTAACAACCTGGCTACAAAAAAACATTAAATCTACCTGGAACTTAATCTTTTGGAATTGAAAGGACACATAAATCACTGAGAGCACTTTTGAAGATGGAAAATTCACCAACATGTTCAATTATAGTTACGTTTATGCCCAGCTTAGAAAAGATCAAATATTTAAAACAGCATGGTCCAACCCACCTATTAAAATAAGCGAACATGTAGTCAGATTTTCCAAACACAAACAAGGTAATGGTCAGTAGTACGTAGTCTCTGGACACTATTTCCAAAAATATTCGCCACAAATGTTCTTTGGATGTGTTTGTGGCGAATGTAGTCAGATTTGACAACGATTATTCCAGTAAAGTAATAAGTAAAAAAAAATCCTGTTTGCCACTGATTAAAGAACTTAAAAAGAACAACATTAAAGCCACTTTGCAGTTTCCTGAACGATCAAATTATTTTTTCTGAAGGAGCTAAACTATTTAACACACTGGAGGAGGCATTCACTTTTCTCAATAAAAATAAAATACTTAATACTACCGAAGACATTGATGGGAACAGTATATGCCTCCAGAGCCAGAATGAGCTGAATTCCTGGAAAACTGTTTTTAAAATTAAAAAGCTAAAAACAAGTGACTTTTATTCTCTGAACCAATAGCTTTATCCTTTACGTAAAAGGTTTGCATTGGTCTTTAAGCTTCAAAACATATGTATGTATGTATGTATTTATATTTTAAGCCACAATATTTTTCATGATAAAGAATATAAATATTTAGTTTTTACTTTTTTATTATATTTACAGTGAAAGATATATTTAATTTCACTAACATATAAAGATATTTCTAAATGTTAAACAAATATTTTCTGTAAGAGAATGCCATTAAATATAAGCAAAAAAGTGGTAACTTTAGGACTATATAAGTTAAGAATTGTATTTAATTTGTTTAATTTTGCTTAGCATGTGCATTGCTGTGTTAAATGGGGAGCACTACAGAATCCTGAAAGCCCAAAATCCTGAAAACCAAAATCCTGTGACCAAAATCTCGAAAGTTCAAAATACTGAAAACTCAAAATACTGAAAACACACAGGATACCAATACTTACTATATTCCAGCACAAGTACATATAGAAACATATTATCCTTCAATTATATGCAGGGGGGCAAGCCCCCCTGCACCCCCCACATACCCTACTACTTAAATATATCAACTCAGAGACTGTACTTCACTGTACTACTGCACTTCACTGTACTAAGTACAATCTCAGAGTTGATATATTTAAGTAGCAGGGGGTGTGGGGGGCACAGGGGTGCCTGCTAATACTCAGTGAAGAGTAATATGGTTTGTGTTTTATGTGTTTCTGTATGTAGTTGTGCTGGAATATAGTAAGTGTTGGTATCCTGTGTGTTTTCAGTATTTTGAGTTTTCAGTATTTTGAGTATACAGTATTTTTAACTTTCGAGATTTGGGTCTCAGGATTTTGGTCTTTAGGATTTTGGGATTTCAGGATTCTGTAGCATTTGCATTAAATGAATGTCAGCTCTAAGTAATATGCTAATTAGACATGTTAAAGTGCTAGTGATTTTGTTTTCTTTGTTTATGTGAACACATTCTTTCACAGTTTGTTTATGAAGCAATTAACACTTTAAAAAGCTTGAGAACAAAAGAATGCTCTAGTTGTGAGAAGATGGTTGATTCTGACTTACCTTGCTTCCCGCCTGCTCCTTGAGTTGTTTTGAAAACGTTTAAATCAAAGTTTATCACTTTGGTAAGTATCATCACAGTGGTAGTATCCTACTCTAGAGAAAAAAAAACTGAGCTAAAGCAGAAAGAAGGATTTTTTTTTTAAATTATATAGTGTAGGTAAGAAGGAAAATATTACCAACAATTGTATTACAAGAACTAACAAATGGTAAGGGAGAGATTACCAACAATGGTAAAGAGAAAGTACCAAACAATAAAAAGGGAAGAAAAAAAGAAAATACCAACAATAGTAACAAAGATTTTTGTTGAATATGTAGATTAAGGGAGAAAAGACATTAGTGAAAAGAGAAGTTTTAAAGATGTAGATATAAAATATCACTTATCTTTAAACAAACACTTGAGAACTGCAGAGGCCACATCTGTACACAATGGTGGCAAATGAGATCTGGAGTAAAGAGGGGGATTTCTGCATTACGGATAAGGGAGGAACTCAATAACTTGTACTATCCATGAGCCATAAAAAACAGCCAAGGCAGATCTGAGTACTGGATAAAAAACACATGTTGAGGAATGAATGAAAACTAACAACATCAGATTCAGTGGATTTGCCTGTTGTGAATAGGGCTCAGGATAAATTTTTCCTGTCAATAGAACTTGTAGAGACATGTAAAATAATCCTATGAATAACTATTCACTAGAGTGGAACTTAGACCTGTGGATATATTGAAGTAATTGCAACATTTAGACCTACACATGAACAAGTACCTAATAGGATGGAGTATTGACCTTGACAAAGTATTGAATTATGTTAGACGTCAAATGACAGAACTGAAGTGTGAGTTTCTGAACTGACTGTCTTCTGTGAAAAGTTAGTTGACAAAATCTGAACATGTAGAAACCAGTTATAGTATGTGCTATGAGTGCTGCTGTATGTATATCTGCATGTGTATGTATATATATATATATATATATATATATATATATATATATATATATATATATATATATATGTATGTGCGTATATAGATACATAGATGTATGTGCTAGTGACCTGGTCAAATAAGTGTCAACTGAATATGGTTGACTAGGCAGCCAATTGACACTTATAAGAGATCACACAAATCCATGAGTTGGGAAATTTGCCTTTACCCTGTGTATGTGTGACCTCAGGGTTAGTATATATAATTAGCAGGGGGATGTGGGGGTTGAAACCTGCCCTCACTGCAAAAAAATGATGGTCTTTTTAATTTTTTTTTTAAAAAAAAAGATAAGGATTGCATGTGCTGAAGCTGTTCTCGGTGCATGCATTTTCCACATTTTGCCATTCACATTGTGCCAGACAACAATGAGTATTTTAAAAAACACAGATGAAAAACAAAGAAATGAAGAATCCACAACAAATAGCCAGTAATCCAGTAAAAATAAGATTTAATAAATAAGCAAAAACTCTAACACCTCGGCTTACAAGCCTTCTAGGAGATAACACACATAAAAATAATGCCATTATATGTTACTAACAATTAGTAACAATTATTAATTATCCAATAAAACAAACAATCAAAGAACATATTTATAAGAGATTTCCAATTGCATTCCTTGTTCAAGCCAGTAGGTGCCATGGTACCATACTATAAGATGAAAATAGTTTCTTTATATAATAATTTATTCTTTAAACAAGTCACATTCTCAGCTGTAACATGTTCTAAAATGCAGCCTTTTAACTCTGTATATACCCCCCATGTACAGCATTAAAATGACAAACTACTGGACTTGCCAATTTATTATTTCTAATGTCTCTTAAGTGTTCCTGTAACCTAATCTTAAAAGTTCTTTTACTTTCACCAATATAAAATAGGTTATAGGGACATTTAGAGTGTAAACCACCCCTTCTGTATTACATGTATACTCCACTACCAATTTAAATCTCACATCATTATTTTTTTTCAAAAGATTTAACCACATGGGGACATATAGAACATCCACCACTTGCCCACATTTCAAAAGTACTCACTCTTTTATTACATTCTACTTTGGGTACTCAGAATTTATTGTGAGTCAGCAAATCTTTTATACTTCTTCCCCTCTTTAAAGATATCTTTAAAGATATCAAGGGGGTATGCCATCATTTCTTAACACCACCTGTGCCCTTTAAAAGAAATGGCCAATAATATTTTACAATATCAACTATTTCTGTGGTCAGTAAATTAAATACATTTACAAAATAAATTTTACTACCATCACCCCTCAAATGGTTAGACAGCCCTACCTCTAAATCTATTTTTTTTAACTTCCTTCCTTTTATTTATACAATTCAATTGGCACAATTTTTCAAAGATGTTAGTAATAACCTCCATGATATACCACCTCTGTCTAAACATAACACAAGTACGACTAATTTCGTTCTCTAAAGCTTTCCTCTCACTACATAATTTACTGATTCTCAACATTTCTCCATATGGTAGAGCATTCAATAAATGAGAAGGGTGACAACTACTACCATCTAAAAAATGCCCTTCATCATTAAATCTCCTGTGTACTCTGGTAAATATCCTATCATTCTCATAACCTTCTAGAACCACATCCAGGAAAGTAACTGTCTTACCTCTCTGCAGTCCATCAAACCCAAACCCAAAATGGTTATTATACACTTCACAAACAAAAGTATCTACTAATAACTCACCCCCTTTACATAAAAAAATCAAATCATCAATTAATCTATAATAAAGTATAACATGTTCTTTAAAAAAATCAAACTTATATAAAAAATCAGTCTCAAATAATCCCATTACTAGGTTAGCATACATGGGAGCAAATGGAGCTCCCATGGCTGTACCCTGAATTTGCTGATAAATAACTTGATTAAATTAAAAAAACTTGATTAAATTAAAAAAATATATCAACTAAACTAAAATAAATCAAATCAATAACATAACAAGCTACCGGGCTATATCCCAGAAAATGCTGAGTGCCTCCAAGCCCACAGAGTGTTTAATATTTGTCTACAAACTTTTAACATCTAACGTAATCCAATAAAAATCTTTTCCACAAGTTACAAGTCTTATTTTCTCTAAAAAGTCAAATTAATCTTTTATATAAGAGTCTAACTTCACTAAAAATGTTGTTAAATATGAATGCAACATTATCTCCACATTATGTAGAAAATAATTGTTAGCAGCTACTATAGGTCGACCAGGAGGGGGCGTAGTAAACAAAGTATTAGCTTATGGGTGTGCACACTTATGCAACCAGCTTATTGGACATTTTTTATTTTTTATATTTTTTCCCGTAACAGATTTATTTGTTTTTCAATTGAATTGTACAGGTTATAGGCCACATTAAAGGTGGGAAAAGTTTTGAAATGATTTACTGTGGTCTCATTTTTTATATCGCAAAAACCTGGCATTTTAACAGGGGTGTGTACACTTTTTATATCCACTGTATGTGTGTGTGTGTGTGTGTGTGTCTGTTTGTGGTATGGAATAATGACTGCAACAGGGCTAGCCACGTGGTGATGTGAACATCAGCTCTAGGTGATGTGACACACTGATTCCATGTATAAAATGGGAAAAAAGAATTTGATGCAGATACACATGCACACGCACACACACACACACACACACACACACACACAAATATCTATATCTTTATATATATATATATATATATATATATATATATATATATATATATATATATATGTATATGTATATGTACTGCAACACAACAAACTGAATCCAGCAAAAAAGCATGTACATTAAACTTCCAGTTATTATAGGCTGACAACTCAAAAGCAGCACACTGCAGTTTCACCAATAAAGGCCTCATCATTCCTCATAAATAAAAAAATATATCTAAACCTATACTTAAGCACAGTGATGACAGGCCCTTTAACTGTGCTAGCTAGAAGAATCAAGTAACATAGTGGCAGGTGGTCCTGTTACAGATACAAAACCATAAACTTGCTAGTAGGTCAGAGTTAGTGACTGAGACCTGCAAACATGAATATTTACAGCCCAGTGCCCTGGTGTGGAAAACAAATTTGTGTCATTTGTATCTGAGAAGGGTCCTGGAAGGATTCTTGAAGGATTCACATATACCAGAATGAATAAAAAAGGCAATAAGTAGGGCATCTGAGGAAAAGGAACTGTACGTTTTAGTGCAGAATCTAGATGGATTAGTCATGGCTATGTAAAAAGGAGAAAATATTTTGGTTTATTCCTGTCAGTGGAACTGCAAAGAGAGATGCGCTGTTGTTATGAGGTCCCTTTATGTATTGTTCATTTACTTTGCCAGCAACTGTGCTAGAAACACTTCCTACACTGGAATATCGCATCCGAATATAAAGAAATAGTTAGTGGGATTCAGAAAAGTGTACCACACTATAGAGGCCTAATCTCAGAAGGTTTATATGTAATGGTAAGCCTTTCTGATTCTTTAGACAAGTCTGTTGTAGTAGTTTACCATTTCAGGGGCTTTAACATAGAGAACAGTCTCAGTGGAGAACATGTATGCTAATCCAGCATCAACGAGAGTGGCTAATGCTAAATGACCATGTGATCTCCCTCAGCAATGTTTACAGGAGTCCACTTTACTCATCCAAGAACTTCAGAGAATCATGTGGCTGACTGACACAACTGAGGATGAATGAAGGTGTGTGTGTGTGTGTGTGTGTGTGTGTGTGTGTGTATGTGTGCGTGTCTCTATATGTCTATGTGTTTGAACGTGCACATGGGTGAATGTGTGAGTGTTTCTGTGACTCTGTGACTGTGATTTTCATGGTTTGTGGTCAAGGTTTTGATGGCAAGTTGTCACATACTTTTTAGAGAGCTTGGTATAATGGAATAGTACATATCATTTTGCAAGCCCAAGCATGAATGGAGAGTTCACATTTCACAGAATTGCAACTAGCTTTAATTGTATTTTTAGTGTAGTAATATTCTATGATAGGCACATTAGGTATGTAACTGCATGACTTTGCCAGTGCCATGTTGGATGGGTTGTGGGTAATTACAGCAATGTATTGGCATGAAGATTAGACCTTTTACTAGACTTCCAGTAAATTACATTCATTTCACTTTCAGACAATAGGATGCTTTTCGATCATTGTTGGTAAAAAGCAGACCATTTTGCATGCCACTTTCAGAAAACGTGTGATGATTTTGTAATTTCTGGATATAATGATTCTTTGGTGGATTAGTTGAATACTGTTGATTTAGGATTGCTATGTGTCTCTTTTAAGAAGATCTTACTTGACTATATCTGAATAATAAGCAATGTTAGCAATTAATTGCCTTGCTGCTAAAAATGAGGCCTTGTCCAGATAGGTTATCTATATTGGCTTACTGATGGATTTCGGATGAGGTAGCTCTTCTTTTAAGTAGACTATATGGGCATTTTGTGGATGAGAATACTTCTAAGATAGATTTATTTGAGGACATCATTACATTTCTTGTTAAACATAGAAAGGACTTTCTTAAAGCCTATTTAAAAGAGCTATTTCCCCAGTCTGTTGTCAATCTAAAACCTTGTCTAAGATGTTGGCAGCCCAGATTGTCAAAGTATGCCTAACCAAGGTAAATAAGTGATGGTTTGTTTTATGTCATGGGTTGGCATTCAGCCTCTCATTTATGAAAAGGGAGCCATCTCAAAATGACACCATAAGTTTCAGGTTGGGCTTCTTACTCTATGTTGTTGGAAAAGCCTTCAGTAAGATAAACACGTTTTTTCTTCTCTACAATACCTCAGTAAGTGAAATGTGAGTTGCCTAATTTTATAGCATATGCCATTTTTTAGAATTACAGCAGACTGGGGAAATAGCTCTTTTAAATAGGCTTTAAGGAAAGTCTTTCCTATGTTTAACAAGAAATACAATAATGTGATGTGCTATTAATAGGGATTTTTAACAAATTAAGAGAGAGATCCCGACATTCATATAAACTGGCAAAATGTTATCAAATTTTAGAATGAATTTGCACAGATTAGCCTTTTATCCAGTTATCACAAGAATATATAAAAATACTATTAGTGGGAAAAGAATCAGCTCCCAAGGAGTTTAAGTAGTTGGAATTGTCAATATGTAATACTCAAGAGCCTGAGAGTTAGAACATTAAATAAACTAAAGTATAGTATGATTGTAGATTTACTAATGTAGAGGTCTTTTGGGCCTGTCCATCAACCAACCTAGTTAAAATGAATATTTTTCCTAGAATAATGTATCCTTTAACCATATTGCTACCCTGGCTGGACAGTAAGTGGTTCAAGTATATGGGTCTATATCACATTGTCAGAGTTTTATTTTACTGAATAACTAATAATTGAACCCTAATTGTCGAACTCCGTATTCAGTGAATGACCTAACATCGATTTGAAATTCATTGGATTGTTTTAGTTGGCCATCCTGAAAAAAAAACATGTTGTGTGATTTACATGCCAACTGGCCATGATTTACCTATTACCTCACTGTAGTGCAATCTCAGAGTTGACATATTTAATTTGCAGGGGGTGTGGGGTGTGCAGGGGGCTGCACCCAGCCCCTTGCAAAAATGTAAAAAAAAGTTTACCATTCACAGTGTTGGCCAACTAAAATATTTCAATGAATTCCAATTCAATGTTTATGTCACCCTTGGAAAAACATGAAAAAAAGTTTTTCTTTCACAGTGTTGGCCAACTAAAATATTTCAATGAATTCCAATTCAATGTTTATGTCACCCTTGGAAAAACATGAAAAAAAAGTTTTCCTTTCACAGTGTTGGCCAACTAAAATATTTAAATGAATTCCAATTTAATGTCTATGTCATTTGCTGAATAGGGAGTTCGACAATTAGGTTTCGATGATTAGTTATTTGATAAATTAAAAATTTGACGATGTGACATAGAACCCAGGTATACACAGATGGTTATAATTAGATCCTGATGGAGTGCATAACTCCCAAGTGATGGGTTTGATACAAAGGCAATACATCTGACTGAGGATAGAGTTAGTTTTTCAGATATGTAGATTTATTATCTCAGGGTGAGTGTGTCACCTTTCTTGGTTTTGAATATCTTACTAAAGATGGATAATATAAGTGAGATTGTAATGATGGAATCACATGGGCTCGCCACGTTAGTAACTTTTGTTGTATACAATACAGAAGCTATCAAAATGGTCCAACTTTTGAACACTGTATTCTCCTCCAAGATTTATTCCTTACCTAAACTTGAGTTTACACACAGATAATCTGGGCTAGTCTAAAATATATTTAATTTATTTTTTCTAATGTTGTACTATAAATTATGCCATGGACTGTGCTAAGCAGGCTGGCAACATCTGGATCTCTCAGCAATAATAATTCTAACTATTTTGGATTGAGAGCTACCAAGTAAATGAAACTCTGCTCTGAAATACTGAACATATTATCAGAAAATAAGACAAAGACAGAAATGTCATAAAATGACAGAAATATATATGAAGTAATCATAACACAAATAAAATAAAACAGTAATCTCACTGATATACTACATAACACATATCCTTAAAGCAAAATGCTATATTGTATGTAGTGGTCATAATAGCTCATAAAAGTGCTTGAATTTAAGCTCTCCCTAGCTATTATAGTAATGCCTCCACATTAAAAAAATGTTTGCTTTTTCATTTTACAGCAAAAGCTAGTATCTATTTACATATACATTATTTTTGTGATTCAGTGTGTTTATCTCTCTGCCTCAGCTAATTGTCTAATGGAATCAATAAGCACACTGGAAAGAAATTCCAATTTATTTACATGGTAAGGCCTCACTGAGAAACATGTGATTAGCAGCTCATTACCATGTTTCTGTATCGATCACTGCATTGTTCTTTAACAACCTACGCATCACAGGCACCCATACTATATGCACACAGAAACATATGCACACACACACACACACACACACACACACACACACACATACCAGCACTCACACAAACAAACACACACACACACACACACACACACACACACACACACACACACACACACACACACACACATGACCACACAGACATACACACACATTTATCTTTGTTCATGTTGATACAGACATGCTCACCCATGCCCATGCACATACACAGACTAACACACCCCAATTGCTTTGCTGGACTTAGCCTGCACCACAAGTATTCTTCGCTGGAGTGAATAGGTGATCACTTTTAAAAGATGACATTTACTTTTTTTTCCCTCTAGTTAGATAACTCAGGGGAGTAAAATGGACCCTAAGAACATTCCTCTGGGACAGCATATGGCTGAGGACTGCCACACTAGCATGCTGCTTTACCTGTGAGACTGCTGTTCACACATACGCTCCTACAAGGAGAAAACTGTAGCAAGAGCAAAAAACTCATCTAAGAAATAGGGTTACTGTCATGCATATACCTTTGTTTAAAATGTGCCAGGGGCAGTATAAATGGAATACTCCTTGAAGAAAAGATACTGCTATACCTATATTCAAAAAAGTAAAATAAATATATAACTAAAATGTAAGATTATAAGTACAGTATTCATAAAATTATTGTTGACAAGATAACCAAAAAAAGACTTTCTTCAAAGCATCTAACTCAACTTGACATATGCATAAATGTGTACATGCCTATAACCAAGAACAAAGTTCTTTCTTTTTAATTGTCAATGCAGAACTTTTTCTTAAATATGATACGTCTGCATGACTGTACAAAATACCACAGGAAAAAAATGTAAAACAGTAAAATGCAAAATGTAGCTGAATTCTGGACTGTAGTAGCAGCTTTGGAATTGTGTTTTGTGCAATATTTATGCTTTCTTGGCACACATGGGCTCCACTATTGTAGTCAAACTAGAGGACTCAAGTATAAATTCTGCATATCCCATGTGCTTGAGTTACTTGTTTTGTAGTTGGTTTCAGACTATTTCTCTTAAGGTTACCTTTCTCTTTCTACATATCTGACGCTATATATAAGCTTTTGAAGTATGTGTTAATACTACTTAGCTGTGCACAGCAATAATGCAGTTACATGCATTTCTTGCACTACTTGAATATATGTATACCTCTGTTGAACATATTGATATGTGTTGTATAAAGAATTCAAACCTTCATTTTCTCATAACTTTATTTTTAGGGTTTACCTTTCTATATTGTTGCATGTGATTGCCATTGTATTTTGCACTTGCCTCTAAGTTGTGATTTTACTCCTGTGGTTGCTACTATAAATAGGTTCTGAAAAATTGTAAAAAAAATGCATAAATGAATGCATCTCTGGAAAATATTCAGTACTTTAAGATGTTCATTTAAGATGCTGCAAATCTAAAAGACATCTAGATTGCAGTCAGCAACTATTTTTTTTTTCACACAAATGTTATGTGTGTGTAAATAAAAAAGTCTGTTGCTTTACAAAGCTGAGATGAAAGCTGCAAGACGACATTACCTCACCAGATTACATCTTAAGACCATGGTTTGTTTCTTTTGCACATTCTGCTCTCAAGCTCATACACAGATTAAATAAACAGAAGATGATTAACAGAAAGTCAGCACTTCCGTCCCTGCTTTTTATCAGGTCAAACTGCAACTTACAGACTATTTCGCTACTGGGTCTTCTCTGTTCTGAGAGCTGAAATGGGGACATTAAGTGCAGACCTGATTAGGAACCCATCTGTAGAGGATTATTATTCCTGTTCCTCTTACTCAGGCTGTGCTGTTTTGTAGCATCCGTCTATCTAATGGACTCATCAAACACTATTGATTGCTATTCCTCACATAAAGCTGCTTTAAACGTTCAAATCAATAGAGAGCAGGCTCTCTACTTAAGCCATAGTTTTTATTAGTCATCAAAAGGCGGCTTCACAAAGCACCACACAGGAGGTTTCTGGTCTATCCATTGATGTACTAACCACAGAGAAGCTAGGCACTAAGTTGAGAAATCATTCAGGAAAGAAAATGATGCACTAGAGTCTTTGGCTTTTTACTGAATCCTCACACTACTCGCTGACATATCTTTCCAGTTATGTGTTTAAGTTAAATCATCAAGAATCTATACAGACCAATAACGAAATAAATGAATTGTAAAAGTTACAGAGTAATTTCTATAGAAAACAAACACCCTTCTGTTACAAAAAAACAGATGGAAATATTTAAACGTGGTTAAGGAAAAAAAAGTAGATTTTTTTTTTAATTAAAGTATTATTAGCCATAACTAGAAAGGGTTTTTCATTTGAATTTCAAAATGGTAATAATGGAATAAGTTATTCTAATTACTGAATGAATTGTATGACATTGTATAGTCTCGCAATTCAGTTTCTCCCACATTTTGCAGCAAAGTTGAACGACATTTACTTGATGAAGAAAAATGCAGTCTGCATTGAAAAGCTGAAAAAAACACACTCATTAGTTATGAAATACATCAGTCACTCAAAGGAAGTTTTAACATCATCAAGTGAGACAGGACTTGCTGTGCAAAGAGTTAATGTTAATCAATCAGTTCTGCTTTTATGATGAAGATGGCATGTGTATAACTCTAGTAGTTAAGGAATATAACATTTAGTTATAAAATATAGATTATATTTCATACTCTGTCTTGACATACAAGAGCCAAACATAAAACAAGCCCAGGTAGGATGCTAGGCCAGTAATGACCTTAAGAATCATATCAACAGGAATTAAGCACATACATATTTTGAAGAAAAATGTAGTAAACAATAATAGTTTACAGCCCTTTGAGTCAATCAATACACTTTTGAGGGTGAGAGGCAGTGGGTAGGTAGGCTAGTCCAAGAACCCTTACCAGCTTATCACTCATAGCATAGGCATTGGGACAAGTGCATGCATATGTTGCACATCCATATAACATAATCACTTGTAGTTAAAAGGATGCATTAGGGTAATGGCAAGTGGTAAAATACAGAGGTATCTCTTATAATAACAAAGAAATTAGTTATAATGTCTGTTATGTAATGAAATAAGCAGAAGTGGTATGTGACTAACTCTGCTTGCGCTGTTATTCTGCTACAGCTTGTAAAATTCAATTGGGTTTGAAAATAGTAAAGTAAACATGTACATTTTCCATGATTACTATCAAACAGCTAACAGAATCTCTAGCATAGTGTATCATGCATTCTCTTTTATCTATTGCCATTTCATATAATGCCTCCCAGTAACATGTAACTCACTAAGCTGTGAAAATATTAATATAGATATGAAAATAAGAATGGAACATGACAGTGGGTACAATTTGCTTCTTTACACCATGAGCTATCATATGATACTTATCATTAAATGGTAAGACAAGTCGTTAAGGAGTCCTATCCCCAAAATGCAATAATGCTATAAAGAGACAGGTGTTATAAGTGTGAATTTATATATTTATTTTTTACGTAATCTTGTTTGCATTTGCTAACCATGGTAGAGCACTGATCTCTGTGGATATTTTTCAGACCCCGGAGAGCTGCCTGATTAAGTGACTTGCTCAGCATCACACAGTTAGGCAATGAGGACGAGGGAATACAATTATGGACCATAAGACCACAGGATACAGCTCATTAACAACTTCATAATTCTGTGTTCCAACTACCACAATGAATGTGTTAAATATGGTGTCTGAATGGAAAGCTCCCTGCCTATTGGGGTTTGCTCTTAGGTATATCTCACTTATATCTTTAACACATTCTAAGAATCTTTACACTTAATATCTTCATGCTGCTGCATACACCAACAGAAGTTGGGGGTTGTAGTCCTATGGGGCATGCCAACAACCAGATGCTGTTTACCTGTTGCATGCATTGGGAATGTACGAATAGCTCAAGAACTAGTTATGGAAAGCATTCTGCTACCACCAATGTTGCTAGGCCCATCATTCCCTCTATCAATGACAGAAAGTTTTTGTCATTAGAAATTTTAGATATTATTTCAACCTTGAGGAGAGAGAATGGTATATTGAATAATTTTACTTTTTAATGTTGTTTTTGGTCTTATTTTCATGTTTTGTTAAGTAATGCCTATTGATGTTGGTATATAAATAAATTGTCATATTAAGAGATTGAAAGGCACACATTTACAAATGTTCTCTCCTAGATCTTAACATGTGCTGGAACATACCTTTATTCTGCCAGAATAATGGCTATTGATAATCTCTTATGAATGCCTGTCTCTAATGTTTTTCTCTACTTTGTCTAATTATGTTTTTATCTAGGTTGCTTTTTACAAAAGCCATTAACATTAACATAAAAACAATTTTAACAGTCTTTTTATATGAGAGAGTTTTTTTCAAACATGTTTAAGTTACAGGTGTTGATGTAATGACTATATTCCTAAACCTATTTCAACATGTTTTATGTCAACCTATGATAAATGCAGGATTTTTATGATATAATGGATGTGAATGCTTGTTTAGAGTTTGTTACAATTATTTCTTGTCTGGAAGGCAGGTGCAGATATATTCTTGCTATTCATATTTTAAAATGTTTGTCATAAGCAATGGGTATGTTGATTCTTCTGACATATTTGCAGATAGATGGTTCCATTCTGCTGTAGTTACTTCAGTAAAGAACGTCTCATTAAATGTGAGATTGGAAAGGGGCCCATATAAAGAGTATTATCATTTAATTTTCTAATACAAAGTCTGTCATGGTGGCCATGAGCCAACTGCTTGCATCAGGAAGATGATAATGATCAGAATGTAATAGAAACAAAAGTTCCAAGAAGATATGCTGTTGATGTGTCCTGCACATTGTTGTGTGACAGCAGACTTCTGAAATAAAGTCTGTAAAAATAACTGCACAGATGGCAGCTGGATGGACTTCAACAAAGTAAAAGGATGTAAAATCAAGCAAAATAAATTTGAATCTTCAGATTGTGCTGGAACACCATGTTTCAGATAATGCAGGACTGAGTTTCCATGGATCATCAAACTACTAAGAACCAAGGACAAGAAAACAAAGGAAAACTGTTATACAAAGAAAGAACTGTTTTACATCAGACTCTGGAAAAATGCCAGAAATTCTAGTATTGGGAATTTGTTATAGAGAGCTGACAGAATATATGTTGTGTGTTTGTAGAACCAAAGGTCAAATGTAACAAAAATGTTGTACTAACTAAAGCAGTTTACTGAAGCAGTTTGCCTCCATGTATTTGTTGTACTTAGTACAATCCAGTATTTAAAAGTAGCTGTTCATACTAACAGTCAATATACTGTGTTGTGCTTGCATGCAAATGCAAATAACAAGAAGGAACCAACAGAAGACAAAAGCAAAATTCTTCAATGGTGAGCCACAGTTGATGGACTGCATGGTTCTCCTTGTGACAACTACAGCTACATTTTCATTTTATTCGGTTAGTACGTCCAGTTCCAGAGCAAATGTTTGCCTCCTTCTTATGCACAATATCCAATAGCAGAACAGTGCATCTCTGCAAGTTCCACAGGTCCTGTACATTTGTACAGCTGAATCTGTCAGCAGTGTTTGGCCACCTTTTGGGAGAATCAATGAGGGACGTTCCACACTTTCTCAATGGAAGACTTGATAACCTTCCACACAGAAACTGGTAATTCTCTTTTTGTTTCTCATTCTAAAGCATGAATGTCATAAACAACAGAACTGTAAAGTGTAACACTACCTTTCAGGTAGACAGTAGTAATAGTCTAGCACGTATTGTCAGGATTTAAAGATTGGTCTAAAGTCAACTGTAGCACATGCAGTACTTTATTAGTTAATGTTAATGTCAATGGTTTATGTAAATGCATTATGTTTGACTGGTATCTTAAACAGCAACATCATTTGTATAACAGTAAACATTTATGTCCTGTCACCACATGTAAAATGTTAATTTCTGAGTTACAGTATCAGTCAAGTCAGTTATTTACAAGATCTTCTGTACATCTTGCTAGACAAAAGTGGCATAAACCCACTGGACATTACAAAACAGACAAAGTTCATAGTGAACTGACAAAAAGATTTAATAAACTTCTAAGACATGGTCAGAGTGAGTTCAAAAAGTTCAGACAACATATGCAAACACTTTTTCAAAAGTGTTTAAGAGCCTTAAAGTCAGCAAAACAGAATACTGACAAATATAATCTGGTTAGTAAAGAGTTAAAAAAACAGCAGTTAACTGTGCTGATAAGAAATAATTTACAATGTACTATTCTACCTTTAAAAAATGGTTAAGCGTACACAGCACAAACTTTTATTCAGTTAAAGCAAGGCACTTAAATAGTGATTTTAAAACCATTTCAAATAATAAAACAGTTCTAGGGCATAGAAATCAAATGAAAGTAGTTAAACGCAAAAAAGACATGATGTCACAAGACCGACATGCATGTATTTTTTTTTCTTTTCATCTAAAGTGCAGCAAAAGGCAGACCACAGCAAATGTAAATCATGTAAATATATTTGTTTTAAGCATGTGTTAGTTAAGCCAGTGTCTCCTTTGTTTCTTAAAATATTTTGTAATTGTATGATAGCATAAAAAACTCCAGCAAAAATAGTCTTCAAAAGCAGTATTATGCATAGTTAGGCAAATTACAAATGTTTATTAATATCAAGTTGCAAGTATATTAACGAATGACTGAAGGTACAAGTAAGTGCTGAAGGAGTTACGGGTTAAGCGTCTGGAATGCGCACAAAGAAAGAAAAAAGTATGTGAGCTCAAATCTTTCCAGGCTGGAATGGGTAGTTACAAAAAATGTTGCATAAAATAAAATGTTACTGGTACTAAAATTTATAAGGTCAAGGAAACAAGACTGGTTGTCAGGCCAAATGGCTTATGTTTTTTCTAAAACATTATTGTTAAGTATTCACGTACAGCATTAAGCAAAAAGCACAGAAGTCTAATCCTGTTTAGTAATTGTAATAACATGTCACAATTGTGCATATATGTCATTAATAATCTGTTTGCAAGTAAATACTATGACTACAGTCAGTACATGGGCTATAGTATGCAGTTAAATTATGCAGGTCCCATTACAAAAAGGGAGGGTATAATAACTACTAGTACCATCTTTCCAAAATTGGTAAAAGCAATTCCTATTACAACTTTGACAGTATAGGCAACAGCAAAATAAATAAGCAAATGTGTAGAAGCAAAGTGTCACAGTCTACATAACAGCCAAAAGGACAATCATACATTCAATTCTCACAGCATAAAACAAACAATACTGCAATAAAATGAATTAGCAGGCTTCAGTTTAATGCTAGGTTTAAAAATTAGACTGAGTGTACATTACAGCTATGTATATACAAAAACAATCTGTACAAGCAAGTATATTCTGTACAGTATATAGTAAATGGTTTATCTCAGTAAATAGAGTAACAAGTCATAGCTTGACATTTGTGACGTTTTTTTTTTCAAAAAAACAAGACTGCAATGTCTTTGCAATAAAATTCTCAAGCATTTTCAATAAAGTGCAGTATAAAACATCACTGTATAAAGTCATATTCAGATTCATCCAGCTCTAATAGTAATGGTTGCCATCATTCTGTTGACAATATTAAACTGTGTTAACTTGCTGGATTAAAAGGAAATCTAAAGGTTTTGTTTCCCAATGTGTTTCTAGTTAATAGCAATACAACTTCACTATAGACAGTTTTGTATTTAAAATAAAACAGAGGGAATGTATACAGTGATAGATATGTTTAAATATGTATAAATGCATGTGCACATCTATTTGCTAGTTAGATGCATATACACATCTGTTGTTATAATATATGTAAAAATAATATAGTTAGTTAAATACATGTATTTCTGTTTGGTAGCACACATATATTCTGGTACAGCTTGAGACAAGCTGAATGTTCAGTGTCTGGAACATGCTTCAAGGACTATAGATAAAAATGCAGCTGCGAGACAAAGCAGCATTCAATACAGACATCTGCATTTCATTTGCATCATTCTGAATATCAAAACAGAGGGAATTACAATATTTCACAAATAAAACTTAGCAAAAAAATGCTACGCAAAATCGAACACAAGACAATTTCAGCTGTAAAAAGCATACGGCATGTACGTTTAAAAAAATAATATTTAAAACAAATATAACAGCATGGTTAGCTAAACAAGGTCAAGCATACATAAAAGTAGAGAAACAATCAAAGACTGGCATAAACATTTCAATAAACAGCTCTATTTCTATTAAATGCTGTACACTACCCCTGAAAATGTAACAGTTCTGACAAGGAAAGACATCATGCAAAAATGTCACAGTGTGTAGACAAAAACACAAAATAAGAATAAATTCAACAGAGGAAGAAAAGGGTATGATTTCTACCAATACTCTGTTTATTTGTATAAACAACACAGTAATATAAGAAAAAGGACCATGGGTTGGAATACTTACCATTCTGGGTAATAAACCAGTACTTCATGCATATCAAGTGGTAAAAGTTCCATCCACTTGTACCATGATAGGACAATACCAAAAGACAATATTGCACTTCAATATTATATTTCCAAGTGTTAAAGATACCAAATGCAGATTTAAAAGATCTTGTTATAAAAACTAGTAAAACAAGATATCTCACAGATTATACATTTACAAGCACAAGAAAATTCTACTATTTAGTAAGCCATTACAAGTATCTTTGATAGACAGATTACAATTTAGTATAAATGGACAATATTGCCTTCAAATTTCAAAATGTTTGTTAAAGTGGCACCACAGTTTGTATGTGTGGTTTCAAATAACCCAGCGTTAATAGTAAAAGACAAAAGCAGAAGCTGACACTGTCCATAATTGGTGGGACATATTTAAAAAATGGTCATCATCTGGGACCATATTGCTAAATTGGTTAATACATCCTGTGTTAATGGTATTAAAAGTCATAATAATAATAATAACAATAATAATAATAATAGTTTACAATAGTTTTTATGCTGCAGGTTGCAAAGAGTTGCAGTAACTCAACAAGTTATGATTGTAAATATGAGCAAAGTGGTAAATGCTGTAAACAGCAATGCTAATGAAACAAATAAAAAAAACTGGGAACTGAAAGAATATTCTGTTCTATATAGTATGTACTGTCTTTTCAAACTACTGCTAGCATGATTATTAGCTTGAATAAAAGCTGTAAGAATAATATGAAATATAAAGGGTTAATTTGGAAATAGTGTAAAATGCTGAAAAATAAGAAGTAGTAAATGTGCTGGCATAGTATAGTTAAGATTTTGGCATCCATGTGAAGGAGTATGTTATTGTAAAACAAAGTCTGTAAAAATAACTGCGCAAATGACAGCTGGAAGGACTTCAACAAAGTAAAGGGATGTAACATCAAGCAAGATAAAGTTGAAACTTCAGATAGTGCTGGAGCACCACGTTTCAGATAATGCAGGACTGAGTTTCCATGGATCATCAAACTACAAAGAACCAAGGACAAGGAAACAAAGGAAAAACTGTTATACAAAGAAATAACTGTTTTACATCAGACTCTGGAAAAATACCAGATCTTCTGGTATAAATGTAACTATGCTTAAACAGACTTTGGGAATTTGCTATAGAGAGATGACAGCATATGTGCTGCATGTTTGTAGAACCAAAAGTCAAATGTAACAGAAATGTTGTACTAACTAAAGCAGTTTACTGAAGGAGTTTGCCTCCGTGTATTTATTGTACTTAGTACAATCAAGTATTTAAAAGTAGCTGTTCATACTAACAGTTAATATACTGTGGTGTGCTTGCATGCAAATCTAAATAACAAGAAGTAACCAACAGAAGGAAGCATAGAATCCATACATTGCTGGAGAATGTAACAGTAGTTACCATTTTGATGTTCCGCCTGTGAGGGCCATAGGAAACATTAACACATGACCAGATGTTTCTGAATAAATGTATTCTAAATATTACTGGAAAGTATATCTGCTAATATATTACTACATTGAGACCAACTATGTACACAGATTTGTAGAGCACACAGAATTCTGAGATGCCTGCAGCTTATTATTATGGTCCAAAGCCATAGAAAACCATTTGATATGTTTTTATCTGTGTGTAAGATTATCTATTTGATGACAAGTACTGGATAAGGGTTGGTTTTCTTGTTTTGTTGGGGCAAAGTCTGAACAACAAAACAAATAAAGGTGGGGGGATGTGTAGAAGATGAAAAAGACACATGCATATAGATTTACAACCAAATGAAATATTAGAATCAATTTTCAGAACGTTATGTCATGATGCCCAGCTACTATGCAATATACTTAGTCAGTAATTCCAGGGATAATTAGTTAAATTTTTAACTTAATGGACTATCAAATCAAAACTTTCAGAAACTTAGATGTGGGTTTTCTTGATCTATATTTTTATCCTTGTTTTCTAAACCTCTCTTGCCCATAAGCAGGCCACTCATCCCTATATATGTTTACTTATTTAGCATTTGTTAACTGGGACTGTCTGTTTGGGCACGAGAGCCCCTTTTCAGCTTTGACCCCATGTGAAAAGCTCCATGTGGCAAATAACACTATACTATACAACATTTACATTGCAAACTGTAAAGTAATAAGTAATAAGATTTTACAGGTTATATAAATGAACACCACAAACATAACATCTATGTCTTTACATACAAAATTCTCATCTCCATACACTTAGAAAAAAAAAAAAAAAAAAAAATATATATATATATATATATATATATATATATATATATATATATATATATATATATATATATATAGTGGATTGAATAAAAACATGTATTTATTGGTACGTACACATTTTATCCTGAGGATGATAACTGGCATATCCTTGATTGTCTTCGATGCTGTTTAAGATTTTCTTTAAATGTTTAATATTGTTGTTTTACTGGGGCAAAATATGGGCACTGATTTCCAAAATTAGCCATTCTCTTGCTTCCAACAAATTAGTGCATCTTTTTAGACAAAAAAGGGTTTGTGGCACTTTAAATCACTTACTTCGTATATATCAACTGCATTCATTTACTATCCCCATAATGGCTTGTTACAAGACAAAATGCACACGTGTGTGTGTGTGTGTGTGTGTGTTTGTGTGTGTATGTCTGTGTGTGTAAGTGTGTGTATGTATACACACACACACACACACACACACACACACACACACACACACACACACACATATATATATATATATATATATATATAATATATATATATTTTATATATATATATATATATATATATATATATACTTATGTGTATATATATATATATATATATATATATATATATATATATATATAATATATATTTGTATATGTGTTATATATATATATATATATATATATATATAAATATATAAATATATGTATATCTTTATATATATATATATATATATATATATATATATATATATATATATATGTATATCTGTAAATATATATATATGTATATCTGTAAATATGTATATATATATATATATATATAGAGAGAGAGAGAGAGAGAGAAAGAGAAGTCAAAAATGTGCAAGACAAGCTGTACAGAAGTAAATCAAGTCCCTGAAGATAGGTCTCTTGACTTTTACTGTTCACACAATATGTTAACTTCATATCTCCAATGTAAAATTATTATTTTATATTATGATTATTTAATCTTTAGAGTTAGTCCCTTACTGTCATGGAGTGGATGTTTAAGAAGAATTGGACATTTATATCTCAATCTTTTACCAGCTTAGCTTTTCAAATGAATTTGGAAGCTTGGGATTATAAAATGAGACATGCTTTAGAGTGTCATAAAATAACAAGAAGATTTAAATGTGGCTGTTAATCCAGGCTCACAAGGCACATCCAAATTGGCACCCACAGTTTAGAGCTGCAAGAGCAATCAGTAAATGTATGCATTCTTTCTCATTGGGACTGTGTTTTGATCTATATTTATTATATATTTACTTACTTTCATATTGTCTTTTAACTTTATAGGCAAATCAAGTCTACACTGATCTTTTTGTAAGCTAAGACTTGAGCCACAAGACAAATGGAATTGCAGACAAGCAGTTAAGTCAGTCAATATAATTGAATATATAGTTGAATATACAGGGTACAAAATGAGAATAGCATTAGCTAATGTGTTTTTTATTCAATGAGCAGTGTTTCAAACATAGCACTGCTAAATCTTTAATTCTTATGGACAAAATGAAAAAATACCAAAGTCAAAAGGCCAGGTATCAAATATCTGGCAACATATATAGCTAAAGCATAGAATACTAAATATGCCATTGTATAAGCATTGTAAACCACTGGATGTCAGTAACATCAGTTTGTTACTTTGCAACACTATTAAAACTTTACAACATGAGGGTATCATCGCCATGAGAAGTCTAAGATCAAGTATACTTCCCTGAGCTGAAACTTATTGGACACTGTTCTTAATTTAGGAGTGCTGAAAGTACAGTTTGTATTACTTTGTCAGCACTGACTCTAGGAGTTTGGGCTTTTCAGTCTTCCTTGAGGTTGTACAATCCTGAAATCAGTTACATAAGTAAGAAATGTGTGGCAAACAAATCCCCCCCCCCCATGGTAGATGCAGGGCTCTTGCCCCTATACAGTTTTTTTCATCTGTTTGAAGCCTCCCAAATGGATTGTTTTGTCTTGCTTAAGCTGTATACAATTTGAACTTGCCCTTGTTTAATGGAACGACCTCTGCCAAGAAGGCAGGCTATGATGACATCAAAACCAAAGGTGACTACAAATTGCATGAACTTAGCAAAGCATTGTCAATAAGGATAGGAATGAAAAAAGATAATGTAGTCTACATAATATCATTCAAAAAATATTTCAAATGATGGAAAGCATTGTGGGGGAAATATAGGATAAAATGAACTATTGCAAAGAAAGAACTGTAACCATGAAATTAGATGAAAGTTATTTGATTTTTAGAACAGCACACTGGCACAGAAAAGAGGCAGACAAATATTATACATTGGATTAAGTGAACTAGACAGCAAGATGTCAGTACCCATACATTATTTTAGAAAATGTACTCATTGTAAGGGCTGAAGTTGCCCAAGCATTTCTAAATAAGCGGTGAATCTCCAAATAAATCGTGGACAAGTCGACTGAAAATGTGCATTAAGACACCATCAGAGAAACAGATGCAACAGCAATTAATGAAAATACATTTAACCCCTAAAGTACTGTGCATTTTCAAGTCTGTCCCCTGAGTATTGTCTGTTTTGAAATATTTTAGTTGATTTATAATTTTATATTTCCAAACTGGTTCAGCATTTATTTATGAAAAATTCAGGAAAGGCTGCAGGCATGAGTATCTTTAGAATATCATAAGGCTTGGGCTTTTACTTTCAAAAAAGAGAAAGAAGCATTCATGTTGAATTTTATTGAATGGAGTTTAGTGAAAAATTCATTAGTTTTAATTCATGTATTTTTATGCTTCAATGTATACAATATGAAAATAGTCATTTTGGGACTGAAATCATACCACCGCTATGTATTTATTTTTAGTAGCTGGTTTTTTTCTAAAGAGAAAAAAGGTAATGGCTTACCACAGCCTAGCTTTGTCCTGTCTGTAAATTTGTCATTGTAACATATGTGAAATTGTTAAAAGAAGCTGAAATGTTTTATATGTGAATGAAGAACATAAAGATTTAGTTACAGATAAACCCAGTTTTTCTTTTAAAAATAATATGTCCCTCAAAAGACATCTATGTTATAAGAAACATGGATCCTCATTTACCATAAACTCCCAGAGACATGGCACATATGCAAGCAGACATTCTAGTGCCTGTAATTATATAAATTCGGGGACAAACTTTACACCTCCACTGTTGAATTATTCAATTGAATTTTAATTTTATGCAGACTGTTCTTTTAAGAATTCAGTTTATTATAGTTTCTGCAGTGCCTCTGCAGCCTACTATATTGGCAAAAGTAATTGTACATTCAGAGAGCTCATACAAGAAAACATATATAGATAAGATATTAGAAACTGTAAGGGTACCAGTGCTTTAGCTAAACATGTGCATTAGTTTGGACCACAGCATACATTTATGTTTTTTGTTTTAGAGTTAACAGATGTCAATGATAGGTGAGGAAATATTAAAATCACAACAGAAGCTTGTGAACAAAAATGGATTTTGTATTTCAAGGCAGATAAAGCACCTGGTATAAATGATGCTGTATCTTTAAAACCTTTTTATATACACATCCTTATAAGCATTAAAGTATCTTTAAAAGTTGATTGCCTTTGGAAAAAGCAGCCTTTTGATAGGTTGTTATATTTTTTAAAACGTTTGTGATTTTCTGTAATAAATCTATCTGATGAAGTAGTCCTGAATCGTGAAAGCACTTACTTGTTGTTTTATTAAAGAATTTTTACTTTTTGCCTACCTGGGACTTAGCATTCTTTTTATATATATTTTTTTCTGTACTATTGCTTCATCCCATTGTCTAGCTGCATTTTATCTCTTAGACTTAACTAACTTACCCAAACCTCAAAGGCCTGATATGCACAGTCCTCAGAATCTCTACTTACATGCAAATAAGACAATTCTGATAACACATAAAGTCACATCTCATTGTGCCTCAGCTGCCAAGCCCATAAGGAGAAACAATCCACTACCCAATATTCTGGTCATACGACTCAGTTTTGACACATACTGATGTCCCTCTTACCAGGCTGGATAAGGGGATGTTTACAGTAATTTGTCTGTCAGGGGCCAGGATTTACCAGATTGTGCAAACTACTTAGGTCATTCATCGTTAAATACCAGTATGACTCAGGCATAGTGCATGTGGGTGTGAATGAAACCTGAGATGTATCTCCTTGGACTATATGAAGAGAAACATTATTGATCTCTCAGAATGTGTGTCACAGGCAGGTATGAGTCTAGCATTGAGCAGCATTCGACCATCTCCAAGGATGATGCCACGATACCAGCAGAAAACGATCAATTTTAAGAACTGGCTTAGATGCTGATGCCATTCCAAAGAGGTCCAATACTTATCAGCCTGGGAGGACGTGGTTGATAGGCCATGCTGCTTTTCCAGGGATGGTCTTCATCTGTCACATCTATGTTTTTGGATATTGTCCAAAACATTATCCATCTCTATAATGCCCTTTTTAGGCATTGACAAATAGGGAAGACTTCCAACATAACAAAAGCTACTCAGGACAAGATAAAGGTGTTACTGCTCAATGTTAGGAGCCTCAACAAGAAACTGCACTCCTTGGAATCTCTCCTAACCCTGGAGAATGCTTATATCTGTGCAGTTACTGAAACGTGGCTCAAAGCCACAGAAAACACTCTGGCAGTGTATGGCTATAATGCCTTTCATACATTCCGAGCATCCACTGAACATTAAAGATCAAAGACCAAGATGTATCTATCTACATGAAGGATAAGCTGGTCAAGCAATATGACATGCTTCAACTAATCCATGTTCTACTATCCACGGGAAAAATCCATTGCCACATTCTTGCTAGCTACAGGTTCCCCACTGTGAACCAGAAAACCCATACACTATACCTGAAGTTACAAAAATCATGCATCATTCAGCCTGATATCATACTCATGGGTTGTTTTTACTACCCCTCCATTAAATGGAAGGTATACATGACCACTAACATGCAGGTGCAAAGATTTCTTGACTTTGTAAATTAAAGTGCCCTGGAGCAGCTAGTCTGCATTCCCGCTAGGGGAACAGATATCCTAGATGTGGTACTCATAAATATGAGAGAGTGCTACACCCCCCCATGTTATGTTCTCACTGGTAAGATCAGATCACAAAGCAGTATCCTTTGAAATAAAGGTACAACTAACACCTAACCCCCAAAACTTTAAGAACTGCTCTAAGGTAAATTACCCCCTGTTAAGAACAGCATAACTAGTTTCCAAGCTCCCCCAATTCCAGAAGATGCAGAAACCTATGCAAAGGCATGTTGAAAAGCCTGGTAATGCCTTATAAACAGCTGCATAGAAACAGAGGTACCAGAATGAAAGAAATCCAGCTCAAACCAGAAAAGTAAGCCACACTGGTGGACCCCTAGTATTAATAGGTTGGACAACAAAAAAAAAAAAAAAGAAAATCCTGTTGAGAAGTAAGAGAGAATGTGTACAACATAGCAATATGTCCCTCATAAATTTAAACAAGTGAATTAGGGAACTAGTCAAGCCCCTGAAAGCAGACTTTGAGGTAAAAACAGCCTTCAAAGCTAAGGATAACCATAAGGCATTTTTTAGTTATGTCTGCAATTTTAAGGGCAACACCCAACAATGTGTGGAATTACTTGTAAATGGCATCACTTATACTCAACCAGAAGACATAGGAAATCTGCTGGCTGAGAAATACAGCTTAAATTTCACATCCCCAATCACCCACAATTCTCCCCCAAGAAATACCCTCCACCACTTCACTGCAAATTATCACCAAAGAACAGGTTGCCACTGGGCGCTCTAAAGCTAAAAACATGGCTTCAACAGTGCCTGGCAATATACCATGTTGCCTCTTAAACAGCTTAAATCAGGACATATCAAGCCCGTTAGGATCTCTATTTAACCACAGCCACTGGACTGACTGTGTCCTGATAGAGTGGATGACAGCAGCAGTCATCCCTCTGCATAAAGGGGGACCATCTACTTAGCTGGAAAATTACAGACTCATAAGTTTCACTAGTTTTATATGTAAGACCATGAAAAAAATAACAATGCACCTGATAAATAATGCCATTGGAGACCTTCATACACTGGACCCAACACAATTCGGCTTTGTCAAGGGCAGGTCATGCCTACTGAATTTGGTGGATTTCACTGAGAATGTCACTATGGCCACAGATGAGGGTAACAACAGTACCTACTGCCTACCTCGACCTGGCCAAGGCATTTGACACAATTCTCCACTCAGGTATTATAAATAAACTTACAAAACTGGGTATAAAGCCCTATGTCACCAGATGGATAGCCAATTGGCTAACAGACAGGACACACGGTTAAAGTGGGTGAATTCAGATCCAGCAAGAGGCCAGTTACTAATAGTGTGCCACAGCTCTCAATATTGGGACCACTCCTGTTTGGAATATATTTCTCAGAAGTCAAGGCAATTGTGGAAGGCCTCTCGATGACAAAGTTTGTCTATGACTGCAAGCTGGAGGCAATCATTGAATCCCCCAATGATGTAGAATCCTTCAGGAGGGTCTAGATCAGACAAATGATTAGAGCCAGATCCATGGCCTAAAATTAAATGCAAGAAATGCATTATTATACCCTTTGGGAAGTCAAATATTCCTGCAAATTACAACATCAATAGCACACCTCTTAACGTAGACTCAGAGGTGAGAGGTCTAGGTACACAGATAGACAGTAGCCTGAACTTTGACTGCCATGTCTCCACAGTGGTGAGGAAATTCTTTTGTGTGGCACAACTTATAAGTAAAGCTATGGCATTCAGATCAAAGGAAATTATAGTCCCTTAAAGATAGTTATATATTACATATGGATATGCTTATATGAATGGATTTTTTAATTCTTGCAGGTTTTATCATAATAGCATTATATGTGTGAAGGGGTCTGGTCTTAACACATAGATTTCATTTTGTTTTTAGTATTTCTTTAAATGTATTAATTAGCAGTGTGCTTTGATTGGGTCACATGTTCACAGAAGCTGTATATATAGTTATTTGGTTTTTAAGGTGAATGTATTAATGATCTGATGATGCTTTTCAAGCGAAAGCGCTTATCCATGTCTGGACACCTGTGAATAAATTACGTTTTTATTGAGAGCTTTATCCTGTCTCATTTCGTTTTCATCACTTCTTCTACCTTGGTTAATTTTGGACTTGGCAATGGAGTGTTTATCAGGTTATTCGGCAGTTACTTCTCGAATAATTTTATCATCTTTTATTTCATTTAATTGTTGGAAATACACTGTATAACATCTATGCAACATAGGTTCATAGGTTCACAGGAGGTTTCTAGACTAATGCCCTAGGACCATTAGAAGCTTAGCCATGCAAAATAACCCAAATACCCATATTGACCCTGTTTAGACTGTCAATATTTGCACAGCAATTATGTGATTAGCACTGGCTGCCCCTGTCCATGAGGGACATAGTTGCCACCCCGAGAGTGAATTTTTGGCCACCCATCTAGTTGTCAAAGTTGTGCTTGCATAGGGTCATTGAGGAGATCTGCTTCACATGGAGGGGGAGCTTATTTCAGAATAGTGGCAATTGCTGGGATATATATTTGTCTCTCCAGTTTGTTCTGTTAAAGTCAGAGGCTAAGTCAAGATCCCTGGAGTGAGTTATTCTTGTCTCATTTGATTTTCGGATGTGCAGCAATTTCATTAGGTCAGGGTCTGAGACTGCTCTGTAGGCCAGGCATAGGTCGCCTCTCAGAAGCCTGTATGATACAGAGTACAGTGACAGGGCTTTTAGTCTGTCCATGTATGTCATGTTTTGGAGGTCTTGGATTCTCTTGGTTAAAAATCTCTGTGGTGTCTCCAATTGCTGTAGGTGTCTGCTGAGGTACATACAGAAGGAAGCATTGTATTCAATTAGTGGTCTGATAAGGGTCGAGTACAGTGGAGTTATAAACTCCCTGGTATTTGATGCGATACCCTTATTTATGAGGTACATAATGAAGAATGTTTTTCATACCATTATGGACACATGGTGAAAGAAGTTTAGATTGCTATTAACCTGAGTTCCTAAATCTCACACCATCGAGTGTGAGATTAGTGGGGTGTTATATATGTCACAGTTTGGAGGGGCTGCTTCTTTGTCAAAGGGGATAATGAGCCATTTCTCATGTTAAGTTTTAGTCTGTGAGTTTGGCACCAATCATTTGACTGCATCAGCCCTTTTTAAAGTATGTTAACATCATTTGGAGACCAGTTTACAGTCATCTGCAAACTTGGTAAGCCACAGGCCACCCACCTTAGCCTGGACTTTGCAGAAGTAGATTCCAAACAGTAGGGGGTCGAGCATAGATCCCTGTGGTACCCCACTGGTAACCTGTCAGTTGGTGGAGGTGGACTCTCCGACTTTGATAGTGTATGTTCTGTCAGTTAGCCAGTTTGCTACCCATCTAATAAGGTATGGATTAATCCCAAGCTGGGAAAGTTTCTCTATGATTCCTGAATGGGGATTGTGTCAAAAGCCTTGGCTAAATCTAGATAAGTGATATGTACTGTTTTGCCCTCATCCGAGGTCTTGGTGACATTCTCAAAGAAGTCGACCATGTTTAATAAGCAAGATCTGCCCTTGACAAAGCCAAATTGAGTTGGGTCAACTCTATGCAGTCTGCATAACTTCAAGTTGCTTACTGAGACATCAGTTAAAAGTTTTTATGATTTATTTATTTATTTTATATTTTGAAAATTGAGGTAGAGCACTGACCGTGGACATTTTTTCTGAATTGGCAAAGGGGTGATGTCTGGATAAGTGATTTGCTCAGTTACATGGCAGACAAATAGAAGCTGAGACAATCAAACACTATACAAAAAAAAATCTCATAGCCTTAATTTTCTGTGCTAACTGCCAAAGGAATAAACCACCCCAAAATTCCTTGAATAATCACAAGCTCTGTTAATGGCAAGAGGTGCTAGGAAAGGTATTACAATGAGAAAATCATTTTATTATTACTTACTTTTTACAAAAACCATGAAACATCTGCATTTGTTAATAAATTAGCTTTCTTCAGTCTGAAGGACACCATCACTAAGTTTGTTGATAACAAGGCTGGGATAACATCACAGCAGGTATGACAGTCTTGTTATAACAAAATTGGTTTTATAAGGTTAATACAACTAATTATTATAATTTCCATTTTCTTTAGTCATGTTGTTCTGCGAGATTGAAAAATGGTCTCCGAATTCTTATATTTTATTAATAGAATATACAGAAAGTAATCATCTCTCTGGTCATGAATGCCGTCATGCTGTAAAGAAAAAAAGTGAACTTATTATAAACAATACTGGGGAAACTTAGTGCATATGTGATAAAATACTAGGGTTGATAAGAAACAAATATTCTAACAGAAAACTATGATTACAAGTCCTTAACTGTAATGGGCCTATATAAATATAATTATATGATTCAAATACTATAAATAAAAGAAAAACAATTTTCACTTAACATGGTTTATTGAAAACTAAAATCCTTTTATATATTTTTTCCTCATTGCAGCCCTCCACTCCTCCCCTAACCATTATCATGTAGTCCAAAATCAGTTAAAACCGTACACAATATTATCCATTTTTTTATCAACAGACTTGCACCTACAGGACACACAGTGTTATAGGATAGGAGAGCACTGAACATGTCATAACAACTGTTTCCTTTCACCTCAGTCTAGACTACATTTTCACTTACATCACAGGAC
Organism: Protopterus annectens; assembly: GCF_019279795.1. Lineage (NCBI taxonomy): Eukaryota > Metazoa > Chordata > Ceratodontiformes > Protopteridae > Protopterus > Protopterus annectens. The sequence goes on along the minus strand of NC_056733.1, from coordinate 1,669,322,255 downwards.
ATGTTTTAGTGCAGTGAAGAGAACATCCATCATATGTGCCAATTTCTTTTACAATTGTGCACCTGCAGTTCATTATGGCTCCAGGGCAATCTTGTTCCTGTCAGATCCAATAGAATCTGCTGCTCATATCATCATCAGTACTTTTTTTCTAAAGAAAATGTGCAGTTTCTTTTTGCACATAAAATACAAATGCATTTCAGACATTCTCTTAGTGTATTATTATAGTAAGCAACAAGTACAAATTTTGTAGGTGTTATAGAATGACAGAATCGAGGATCATTACATAAGAGAATACAAAAATAGGGTCAAAATACTGAAGAAACGTGTAAAAGACAAGAAGGTCTTTAGATAGTTAAACTGCCTTTAAATAACTTCTTATTAGAAGCAAAATAGTGACTTTCTGCCTCATGTTTTTTCTTCCAACATTTTTAACTCCACATTGTGTCTGAATTTTCAAGTATCCAAAGGTCCAACTCCTAACATCAAAAAACACTGTCAGAGAAAGATTTAGCTTTATTTACTAATAAAATATAATTGTATTATTCATGTTGTTTCCACATATGTTATTGAGACCACATTGTCACAGTGTAGTCTACAGCAGAATCCTGCCAAAAAACTATGTGAGTAATATTTTTTCATGAGTGTATATATTTAAAGAATAATGCACAGTGGAGTACTGCTCATTTTATGCATATCACACATTCCAGAATGTACAGTGATAAATAAAGTGAATCCTACTGCTTTATGTATCCTGTGTGATGTCATAATTTATGACAAGCTACCCCAACCTTTGAATATTATTTATGTATTTATTTATTTATTTATTTATTTATTTATTTATATCAGTTTGATAACTGGGGAAGTCCACTGGGCCATGGAGAGCCCATTTTCAGTGGAGACCCACGGAGAAAAGTTCCAAAAACAGTTACAGAAAAACAATATGAAACAAAGCTCCAAAAACAGTTACAGAGAAACAATCACTTGTCTTAGAGAAATGTACAGCGTACAATACATTAAATTCACAAAGAATTATATCATACAATACGATAAAAGAATGTGAATTAACAAATGTTTGATGCAGACAAATGAAAAATACTTCTGAATGTGTATATATATATATATATATATATATATATATATATATATATATATATGTATATATATATATATATATATATATATATATATATATTGGGTTTTACCAAATAATGTAAAACAAAACCAGACAACAGGAAAGCAAATTAGGTGGGGGGGGGCTACACACTCCACACACCCCAATGTGTGGGCCTGTGCCCCCTACATCCCCCTAACTATATATACTAACACCAGGATCAAACCACAGTGGGGAAAAGGACATATACCTTTGACTTGTCTTAGAGTACTACTTGTCAGTGAAATGAGTTTTAGGTGATTTGGTCTCAGTGAAATGGTCTCTCTGTGAAGTGATACGGATCCGTATGTGTGTCTGTATATATATATATATATATATATATATATATATATATATATATATGTGTGTGTGTATGTGTGTGTGTATGGGATCGGTACTGATCCCCCTTTTCACCAAAGCACAAATAGCTTGGCATACTTCCGTGAAAGTGCTTTTTACCAAAAAAGTACTTTTGCAGAAGTATGCCTGCAGCTAGAGGGAGTCGTGGGGAACTGACTGTTGCAGAGATCGTACTACGGTGCAGATAAGGGAGTATTCCCTTTTCCTCACTGTAGTATGATCTCAGAGTGAGAATATTAAAGTAGGGGGGTGTGGGGGGCACAGATGTTTTTTTCAAGGAAGGGCATAGGTTTTAAAGAGAGGACTGGGTGCAGTAGTTGACTGTCTCGATTAAAGTATTGTGGGGAGATTGAAGGAACTTGTTATTGCAGAGGGTGGAGGAGTTGATGGTTGGAGGAGAAATTTAAGTTGGGGAGTGGGGTGGGCAAATCCATTTAGTTGTAAGATAGGAGAACAAGAGAGATTTGAATTGGTTGTAGTTGGGGGCCGGGTACTGGGATAAGGTAAGAGTCAAAGACTGTGGTCCATCATTCAGCAAATGTAAGGAGAATTTCTGTATGTTCTTAGTAAAATCTCCTTTTTCTGATCAGAAACTGTACTGCAGTGTTCACTACATCAAATGCATGCTCACTTTTTTGTGGGTTAGCACTTCTCTGAGTCTGTATTTGCAATTGCTGAAATACCAGAACTTCCAGTGTGTGGTGCTCTTTTTTTATTTTTTATTTTATTTATTTTATTTTATTTTACATTTGTTGACCGGGCTAGTCTAACTGGACATATATCCGTTTTCAGTAGAGGCCCGGGGAGAAAAGCTCCAATTACATGAAGTAAACAATCATTTACAAAAGAACAATGATAAGCATAATACAAAAGTACCAGTGTAGACTTATGTAATAATTTAAGAAAACTAAAACTGACAAAAAGCATGTAAACAGAAAAAAAAAAGATAAAAGTAAAATACAAGGTATGGAGTATTCTGAAGTTAGATTAATAAGAGATAGATAAGCAGAACACAAGGTGGGAAAACATTGGTGAGAAAAAAAAATGCTAAGGTAGAGTCAATATCAAAAGATATAACAGTCGATAATTAAACCTATTATTTAGAGGACCAGTAAGGGGAGAGGGGGGAAGTTGGGAGATAATGAAGTAATTTCAGTCAGGGTTAGCACAAGGACATAACCACTGGGATTTAAGATGTTCTTTGATATGTCTTTTGAAAAGGGATGTAGAGTCTAGGTTAGTTATTTCATGAGGGAGTTGATTCCAGAATTTCCCGACAGAGTTAGAAAATAATGAGTCCCCAGCTTTATTATATGATTTAGTCAAGGCCACTAGGAGTTTATTAGCAGAGCGTAGTGTGGCTAGGTTTTTATATGGTGAAATTAGTTTTTTAAGGCTAGGGGTAGCATCAGGGTAGTGAAGGGACTTATGAATGATAAGTAGTTGTTGATAGAGTATGTGGTTATTTAGCTCTAACCAATCTAGTTGCTTGAGGTTGTGACAGTGATGAGTTCTAAAGGGGTTAGCAGTAATGAATCTAGTTATACTATTGTAACAGGTAGCTAGTTTGGTAAGGTTGGATTTAGATAAGTTTGTATATATAGCAGAGGCATAGAAAAGGGTGGAAATCAGGTGGGTCTGGGCCATGGTTTTTCTGGCTGCAGGGGTAAGAAAGGGTTTAATTCTGTAGAGAGTACCTATTTTTTTGTTAACTGATTTAATGGTGTTGTTAATATGGTCATCAAAATTAAGATGGTTATCAATAGTTACACCTAATAGGCGAGTGGTCATATCTGGGTTAATACAGGTAGCATTATTCGAGGAGATAGTGAAGAAAGGAGTTGGAGATTTGTGTGTAGGAGTAAAGAGAAGAAGTTTTGTTTTTTTGGCATTAAGAAGGAGGTAGTGTTCCATAAACCATTTTTCTACATTATGGAAGACTGTTTGGGTGAGGGACTGGAGGGAGGAAACATTATTAGCAGCACAGATTAAAGTTGAATCATCAGCATATTGAATGCAGATGGCTTGGGGTATGTTCAAATGCAGGTCATTGATAAATAAAGAAAAAAGAAGGGGACCTAAGATTGAGCCTTGTGGAACCCCAATGTTTACTGGGAGTAAGGAAGAAAGGTTGTTGTCCCATAGCACTGCTTGTTGCCTGTTTTGGAGATAACTCCTAAACCATTGAAGTGCTTGTGAACCAAGAGAATAGAGATGTAGCTTGTCAAGGAGTATATTATGGTTAACCATATCAAAGGCTTTTGACAGGTCTAGGAATAGTGCTGATGAGAAAAGATTATTGTTCCTATTATTATTTATAGCGTCAGAGAAGGAAAGGAGGGCAGTTGTAGTGTTGTGAGAAGGTCTAAAGCCATGTTGACAATTAGCTAGACAATTGTTTTGCAGAAGGTAGTTAAGAAGTTGTTTGTGTATACATCTTTCCATAATCTTCGCTAATGGGGAGAGTAAGGCAATAGGGCGAAAGTTTGAGAACTTGGTAGAGGAGCCCCCTTTGTGTAGAGGAATTATATGAAATATTTTCCATATGGAGGGAATTTTTCCTTCAGAGATAGTTCTATTAATAAGTATGGATATGGGATAGTCTATGGCTTCTGCAGCAATTTGTAGGTATTCTGATGGGAGTTGGTCTGCAGATGGGGTGCAAGGTTTAAGTTTTTTGAGAAGCTTATAAATAAGAGATGTAGCAACAGGTTGAATGTGAAAGGTATCAGATGAGGCTTTGGAGGTATTAGGGCAGGTAGTAGTAGATGTGGGTAATGAATTCGCTAGGGCTTGAATGGCTTCTGTAAAATACTTGTTAAAGGAATCTGGGATCTGGGAGGAATTGTCGACGTCAAAGCCAGATGGGGTAGGAGTAGTAGAATGTCCTGGTTTAAGAAGTTTGTTAATACCTGACCAGAATTTTTGAGGGGTATGTTGACTCGTTTGTTGAAGGTGGAGATAATAGTCCTTTTTGTCTTTAAGAGTATCTTTCTTAGTAGCCTTTCTTAATTGTTTAAAGAGTAGGTGATCAGGTGTACATTTAGTAGCTCTCCATTTAGCCCAGATTTTATTTCTTAGGTGCATTTTTTGCTTAGTTTGTTTAGTTAGCCAAGGTGCCGATTTAGATTTTATCCTAGTAGAGCGAATGGGAGCATGATAGTTAAGGATTTGTAGAAAGTGAGTATTAAAGTAGGTCACTGCTTCATTTAGTTCAAGGACAGTTAGTGGAGACCAGTCACATGCTTTCAGTTCTGTCAGAAAGTTATCCGGGTTGAAGGATTTATTTGAGCGGGATATCTTGACTTTATGGGTAGTTGGGATATGCAATTTTTGTCTAATAACATAAGTGAGCATATGGTCACTAATATTATCGGGAAGTGTTCCTGGGGTGTAACTGTTAGGATGGTTATTAGTAAGGATCCAGTCAAGAGTAGTTTCTTTTTTATTAGGTTTATGGATTCTAGTTGGAGAGGTTATTAATTGAGAGAACCCATAGAGGTTTATATGACTAGTAGGGTGCTGGGATGAACAGGTTATCCAGTCAATGTTAAAGTCACCAAGTATAATGGTTTCCTGGGGTAGTTGATTAGAGAGTGAACTAAGTAAGTTTTCTAGAATATGGATATTATTTCCTGGGGGAAGGTACATACAGATTAGATATATTGATTTGTTGTTGTTAATTTGAAGTTTGATAGAAAGTATTTCGGTTTTGGAGTCTAGTGAAGGAAGTTCATTATAGGGGGTGACTTGGAGATTAGATTTATAGATAATGGCAATGCCTCCTCCTTTCTTCTTTATTCGGTCACATCTAAGTATATTATAGCCTGGAGGGGTGATTTCCTGGTCTTGAGTAGAGGGTTTTAGCCAAGTTTCTGTAAGACATAGAATGTCAAATGAGTGTAGGTCCAGGAGTGCATGTAGGTGGTGAGTTTTGTTATTTATACTTCTAATATTAAGGTGAGCAATTAGAAGGGAGTTGGCTGTTTTAGTACATGGCAATGGTGTTGGTGAAATAATATTGTTTAGATTAAAGTTAGAATTAGAATTGGGACCAGGGTTAGGATGAATATCTCCGTGTAGGAGGAGATTATGCTGGGAATCCAAATGGAATTTGGGAGTCTTAGGTGAGTTATAATGATTCTTTTTGTTTAAGTAAAATGACACATGAGTTTTTCTGTGGTATTTTAGTAGTAGATAGTTGGAGGAACAAGTTATGTTGCTGTGATTGAGTGTGTTGAAAGAAGAGGTTGGTAAAGTTTGTTGGAGATGAAGATTATGTTCATGTAGCGAGATATTTTCAAAGAAGGTGATATAATAAGGTATGGTTAGGGTGGCTATAGTAGTGGTAAAAAGTAGGATATATGTGAAAAAAGCTTTGAGTAAAGGAGACATAGTAGTAGGTAAGTAGCAGGTGACTGTAGCTTGTGATAGAATGTCAGATGAGGAATGAGTAGAGATGAGCTAATTTACAGTGAAGGGTTTTCAGTGAAAGGGAGAAAAAAGGAGAATAGCAAAAGGAAAAAGGAGAGGTTATAATTAATAGGTAGGTAGTATAGAATAGGAATACAAAGTATGGCAAGGGTAGGAAAAGGAAAAAGTAAAGATGTGGGAACACAGAGATGGAGTTAAATAGGTAATGAAAGGGAATGGGAGTTTGAACTAGAGATTGTATTTGGAGATGGGTGTAGCCTGAGGAGTGGAACACAGATAAGAATTTATAATTCAGGGAGATGAGGTAAGTTGTGAGAAGGTTGGGGATTGGTTGAGAGAACTAGGGGGAGTGGCTGGTGAGGTATAAGTGTAGGATCCCCTGGGGTGGGTGGGATATAGGGGTAGGGTGGGGAGCGAAGTGGGGCCACAGCAAGTAGAGACAGAGTGAGTGGAGACAATCAGTGAGCAGCAGGACACAGGGAAAGATAGCGAAGCAAGTGAGTAGCTGGTAGCAAAGCAGAATGGGGAGTAGGGCAGAGAGGTGAGGGGAACTATAGAGCGCTAAAAATTATGGTAGTTAGAAGAAAAGAAGGTATAGCGTAGAAACAGAAAGTGAGATCGAAGGGGGAGAAATCAGGCTAAATAGGCACAGAATGAAAAGGGGAGAAGACAAAGGAAGTTCTATGTACAGAGACTAAGAGAGAATGAGGGAAAGAGTAAAGGCACCAAGCCTAATGTACACTGGTACCTAGTGGGCAAAAATGGAAGTAGTGGCAGGTAGCCAGGGAGAAGAAACCACAGATGGAAAGGAAAGGCAGGTAGCAAGGGGTAGATCTTGCAGAAGGCTAAATTCAGGAAGGGAGGGGGGGACTGGCTGCTGGCTTTCTGGACCCAGAAGCAAAAAAACTTTAAAAGGTGTAATTACAGTATAAATTATACAGATTCGCCTTCAAAATGGGTCAGGTGAAATAACATACTTAGCAAATTCAGTACAGTCAGGTGGGAGCACAGGGCAGCAGAAAATGGTGGATGGTCACTTAGGTATGGCTTGAGGTGGTTCAAGGGTCCTTAGGAGCAGGCAAGTCCCTTAATACAATGTTCAGGAGAGATTGCTGGGGGGGGGGAGGTAAGAAGAAGGGAATTAAAAAAGGAATACAGTTTCAAAAAAATCTGAACTGATGTGGCAATACCATCTTCCAAGGATGTGTGAGTTGGTATCGTCTGATTACTTCCATTCCTTACCAGCAAACTGTTCCAGCATCATGCTACCTAATCTGATCTGGCACCCATGGGGCATTCTCTGTGCAAACAACTGAGCACTGTGGAGCTGGTGCTATTCAGTTTCATTATTGACTGCTGGATACTTTCAATGTATTTTGTTTATGGTTTTACTGAAGGCCAATATTATTTAGACTTGTACATGGAGAGAATTGCGATAAGAATATCATATTCATACTGTTATGTATTATTCAAGACATGGATGTCAGGAAGTTCACCTTGAGGATGAAACTGGAAATCTTGACACCATCATTAAGAACAGATTGCAACTGAGTTCCTATCTGAGAGAAAATAATTCTTAATACATTATGGAGCTTTATCTTTACCCATGTAATATAAAAGTTAGCGAAAAAGGGTATAGCAGTGCTATTTACCAGCTTTGTGAGTAGTTACGCATTTAAATGCTGCTCAGAGGGAAACACTGTCACAGAAGATTGGCAGTTCGTACAAACAGCTTTAAAATGTGTTAAATATCAGATATGTTGACTACTATTTATCATTTACTTTTTACTATTACTATTTACTGCTTGCTATCATCCTTGATAATTCTGAGCTTTTTACATCTAGCTATATCTGTCATAGTTGTTGCTATTTTTATTACAGGCCTCATTCTCTTCCCTCTTTCTGTTATAACTTGCCTTTTTCTTGTCGAAATGTAAGTATTATTATTTTGTTGCTATTTACATCAGATGTATTTCCCAATATTGTCCTATTGTTGAATTGGTTTGCTAACTGAATTATTATTGTATTTTATCTTATCTATATATTTATACTGTCTTCTGGAGCTTATATCCCCAGGCCTCTGCTGAAAAAAGACTTGTATCCAGTTGGACTTTCCCGGTAAACAAATATAAAATAATAAATAAATAATAAATACTACTTGCCCATTACAAATATATCGTGGTAACCAGTAGCAACCTGAAATTTTTTTTTATTATTGCAATGCCTAACACATGATACCAAAACAATGATCATAAAGATAATGACAGTGAAGTAACAGATAAGACAAAATGTGCATAGTCCATATAAATAAGACTGTCATCAGCTCACATTAAATGATGAATACAAAGCATTTCTTAATAAAGCTAACATGATACATTTATCACCCTCAAAAGTTAATGCTTAAGTAACACTGCAAACTAACCCCATCTTTACACTATGGCACATGCATGTGGCTATAGTACAAATGATTTTCCATGACACTTCTCATATGTCTTTTAAGTACTCTCTCAGATACTGCCACATACTAAATTACAGCATAACTATCAAGGAAAATATAATATTTTGATTGTGATAAGTTCCAGTGGATTTTGGTAAAAAAGGCTATGTAAATGTTTGTTACTGTAGGGAGTAGTAGTTAGGTACATTTAATGTGGGTAATCCCTGAATCAAAGGGGAATCAATCAGGCTACAAATCCAAGAAGATCAAGGAATGTTGGCTCCTAAGAGTATCTACTGATTTAAAATACTCCCAGATCACATGAACATTGCTAGAGCACCTACATTTATGATAGGTACCTGCTTCTCCACAAATGCATCAGACACACTTTCTTATCTGAATATATCTTAATGCTTTGCTTTATAATGGAGTGTAACCTCCTTCATTAATAAACTTCAAGTGATGTTACACTTTTGGAGTATTTCTGACAAGTTACATTTGTAATGCCCTCTCTTCCCCAGGCCAGTAATCAAAGAGCCTCAGTCCTCACCACTGACAGTGGTGGGAGACAGTCACTAAAAACTGGAATGGATTTACACAGTGTTTTAAGATGCAGCTCTCTACATCAAGCACAATTTACCCCAGGAGCACACAGGGAACACACTCCAGACCTGTAGCTGACACACCAACACCTGGGTACTTGATTTTCACACACACACACACACACACACACACACACACACACACACACACACACACACACACACACACACACACACACACACACACACACACTCCTGAGAAAGACTGTGACAGATTTACTAGATGTGCCCCTTCTGCCCCGACTGTAAGGTAAGGTAACCGTGTTGTCACCAGTCAACCATTTTAAGGCTCTTACAAGGGTATCCAATTATACTGAGTAAAGCCAATACTAATATAAATGGTAGAGTGTAACCAAAGCAGCAAGGCTTTTTGGAGTGGCCAAGGCATCAGTAAAATAAGCACAAGTACTCTCAAGATGTTAAAAGTATTTTCTAGAACACTGACCACAATGAAAGGTATAAAAATATTTAATAATAAATAATAACATAGAAAACATGAGAATAATAAATATCTAAGAACAATAAACACCAGAGTATATAACCTAAGCAATATTACATAAATTATTCAATTCCTGCCTTCTTTTTTTTTTTTAAACAAGAAACATCTTTATTAAACCATTACTTACTACAATCAAGGGAGAAATTGGACAGATTCACACAGATGCAAAAAAAAAAAAAAAAACAATATTTATCTAATCTCATTGTAGTTCCTGACTTTCTGATGAATAACTGTTCCCTAACTAACTTAATTAATACAGCAAGGGAAGACAGGATGCTGAGATGCTTACTTCTATAAGGCAAAGTGATGAGCTTCAAACATCTAACTAACTGAACTGAACTAACTGAAATAGATCTTTATATCAGGGTCCAAAGAAAACAAAACAAACTGCTGTGAGAGTTCTATCCTCTCAGTGCTGGTTATAGAATGACATCATATTTGATCACCTGACTTTGGTACGACTCACACTCAGAGCTTTGCAAAGATCAGTTGCAGTATTTGAAAGCTATAGAATAATTAAAAATCCTTCTACTCTTCCCTTACAGAATTCTATGTTTAAGCATAAACATTTAATCAGTTATAATAGCATTGTTGATACATTTTAACACAAGCATCTGTATAAATTAGTGCAATAGTCAAATGACACAATTTTTTTTTACAAAACTCCTCTAACTATGCTGGCATATGTTGCACATGCATTGCCCCATTGTTCCTGAGACAGATGGCAATACCTCACGTCGTCACAACATAAAATACAGTTGAAGAGATACCTATGACTGGATAACAGAGCTGTCAAATGAGATCAAGAGGTAAGAAAATGAGTGCTTTTATTTAATGACACTAGCTATGGTATGATGACTAAAGGTCCTAAAAACAATTTGAAATACAACGGCTTTATGATGTATTGTTTTGTTATGTTGACTAATGCTCTTCTGTTTTGTTTATGTAGAGGTGTGGTAGGTGTGGTAGGAGAGGGATGTTAATAACTTAAACTGTGTCAAATGTGTGTTTATATGTATAGAAGGTGTACATAATATGTCAGGCTCCCTTTTGAAATGATGGCATTCAAAATGCCGACTGCTGAAAATGAAAAAAAGACCAAAAACCAGGAGAAACACGAATCTCCAAAATCACTCTTCTCTCCTTTAAACTTATTTTTACAGGCAAGCCAACCCTTCCCCAAACCCTCACACCCATGAACTTGCATAGAACAACTATGAGATTGCCATACCTTGGAGGAAAAGGGAATATTCTGAGATATGCAGTTCCCAACACTTCAAATGGTTACTTTTCCCTCTATGAGTTTATTTTTTATGTGAAGTGAATCAAAATTGATACCAAAGGAAATGTTGAGGTGTGATGCAATAATTTTGGAAAAATTATTTTTTATTTTTGCAAATAAAGTGGATGATAGGAAGAACTGGTGAAGCTGGCCTTGAGAGTGAATACATTTAGTAATTGTTATGAAGTGAGTTGCAATTGCCAGGAGAGGCTGTTCAAGAATAATAGGCAAAGGTCATGGAGAGCCTATGTAACCTGGTTGACAGAACAGTCATGGTGCATGTTGAGAGGAAGAATAGTGTTCTATGGCTATATTATTTTACTTTCAGAAAGAATAATCCTAGAAAAGAAAATTTAGAATAGCTAGAGCAAAATAAAATTAGAGTAAATGGTGGCTTAGCACAGAAGGGAAAACTGCACAAAGACTTACTATCCCATTTTAATTGTGTTGACAGATGAAGGAGTTACAGCATGGACCACATATATCTCCAGTATACAGAGTTGAATACTTTATCAAAGTTTATAGATGTTCTCATTGAACGGGAGAAAGAAAGACATTTATTTCGATAGCGTGTGTTGCATTTAGTATGACCATTATATCTATAAAGTTACAGAACCTGCATTTTTCAAGGGCTGCCAAAAAAAAAAAAAAAGAATCTCAAGGGCTTGATTTGGTTATCCCCTTTGGCATGCAACTTTCATTTTGCTGCTGTGCAAAAGGCTATTAGATTTAATTTGCATGTCTCATAATAGCATTCCAAAGAATCTGGTTATGCTTTATGTATTGTTTCATTTCCTGTTTTAAAGAGGAAAGATTCTGGATTCTGCAGAATTAGTTGGTCTACTCATTACTGTTTTGATTTTTTTGCACATTTCTTATAGCTTAAAAATGAAACATTATGATGTGATCTGACATAAGGCAGTGATAATGTTTCACAAGCTCATAGCTTAATACACTGAGATAATCAGAGGAAGGGCTCTGAGCCAACAAATCTGGGATATATAACATTAAGTATCCTGTTTTTTTGCTTATTTTTACAAGTTATTTATAGCACTTCTATTGTCTGCATATACTTTTCTAGCTAGTTTCACTGTCTGTGAGGTATTAACTAGAAATTTTCTACAATTGTTAAGCATCTGTTTGGGATTGTTTGTTCTGATTTTTGTTTCCCACCCTCCCTATTGGTATCCTGTTTTTATACTTGGTGGTTTTGCAGTTGCCCACCCGTACTGTAAATTTGATCTGGGACACTCCTCCTAGTCTAGTGTCATTACCTCATTCTGCCTAATCCAGGGAGAACATTTGAGAAGGCCAAGCCAGTTAGTTTCTGCTCCTCCTTTTCCCATTTCCACAAAAAAAAAAAAAAAATTTCTAAGCTTGTTTCCTGCCTTTTCTGTAAGTTGTCTAGTCCAGATACAGATTTGCTGTATCAGGGAAGGTTTATAAGCTTCTGAGCCCCCAAGCCTTTCTGTGTTGGAGGGAAGCCTTCTAGCTTAATTTTGTTTCTTAGAACTAGCCAGTTTTCTAGTTTCAGCACTCAAATCTGTTTCTTTGGGCTCAGCACTTGTTCAGAACTCATCGTAAGCACTAAATAAGCTACAAATTACTACAGCACTCAACTTTCTGCACCTGTCTAGAGCAAAACAGTTTATAGTACTTAATAAAAAAGTACCTATCCAGGAATATCTAAGGGTCGGCTCCTGGTGTTTTCTCCTGTCTACCTGATGAATCTGGGTATCTTGGGGCAATGCAGCAATTGTCTCATGTACACAGACAACCCTCTCCTCCTACCACCCGACACTACAACCTATGAGAGATGTACTTATATAGCCAAACTGGAAGCAAAGCTCTCTTCACCCAAGACTGGACTAGACAGTCAAGAAGAGAAGGTAAACACTTGCACCACACCACACACATCACATAGTCCCTTAAAACCTACACCATCAAAACACACACACAGAAACTTAAAACACGCACCTACATTTGCTGAGGTTCTCATTAAAAATCTACCCAAGCAACAGGGACCTCCAAAGCAGAAACACAAGCAACCTCCACCCCCCAACACAACTCAAATGACACATAGCCCACAAACTCAGTGTGCCACTCAACCACAGCCCATAAGGCATAACAACGTACCCAACACTCTAGTCATAGGTGACTCTATAGTTAGGCACACTGATGTTCCACTCACCAGGCTAAACAAGGAGAAACTTACTGTCAGCTGCCTGTCAGCTGCCAGGATCTGCCACATAATGCACACACTCAGGTCACTCCACAACAAGTACAGATATGACTCTCTCAATGTCCATGTTGATGTGAGTGACCTGAGATGTACCTCCCTGGACTACATGAAAAAGACATGGAGGAGCTCTCTGATCTTGTAGCCAAGGCAGGTATTACCATAGCCTTGAGTAGCATCCTGCCATCACTCAGAATAATACCACAGTACAAGGACAAAATGATTGACTTCAACAATTATCTAAGCTTCTGGTGTCATTCTAAGGGGATCCAGTATCTGTCTGCCTGGGATGATATGATCGACAAACCACAATGTTTTGTTAGAAATGGCCTGCACCTGTTGCCCTTGGGATTCCCGATACTGGCTAAGGCTCTTCCCACCCCTATAGTGCCTTTTTTCGGCAAGGTTCAAATGACAAATCCGTGACCGTAACAGGTACAAGCAAGCAAAATCTGAGAGTAATGCTACTTAATACTAGAAGTCTAAACCTCAAAATGCACTCACTCGAGGTACTCCTTAAAATGGGGAACGTCGACATCTGTGCAGTGACAGAGACCTGGTTCAAGGCTCCAGAGAGCACCACTGCATTACCAGGCTATAATTCATACCACGCCTTTTGGCCACCTAACCTGGAAAGAAACACTAAAGGCAGAGGCATGTCCATATTCATTAAGGATATCCACACCTCCAGGCTAGTTGATCAGCATAATGCATCCGAGATTATCCAAGTGCAACTAACTCTGGGCAAGACCACAACCCAAATTGTAGCTTGCTACAGATCCCCCACCATGCCCCAGGATTCCCACTCCTCATTTCTTGATACACTTGAAAATATTAGGGTACAACCAAACACCCTAATAATGAGTGATTTCAACCACCCCAGCATTAATTGGGAAAACTACTCTTGTGCTCAACATTTTCTGGAATTCATAAATTCCAACGCCTTGGATCAACATATCCACACCCCCACCAGGGGCAGCAATATACTAGACCTGGTCATTATCAATATGGGCAACCGGTGTTCCACACCAGAGGTCAATTCCTCGTTGGTCAGATCCGACCACAAGCTAATCACCCTAGACATCCACATCTTACCCCCACCCCGATTAGGAAAACCACCATAAAAAATTTCTCCAAAGCCAACTTCACGCTTCTTAAAACAGAAATGACAAACTTCATGACACCCATGCTGACTGACAATAGAGATATGACTGCTGAATCCTATACAAATGCACTTTATAAGCACTTACACGAGTGCATGGATCATGCAATCCCTAACAGAACCAAGATGCTATCCTTCAAAAAAAGGAAGCCAATCTGGAGGTCCCCTGCCATAAATAAACTCTACAACAGAAGAAAGAAACTGTTGCAAAAAAGAGTAAAATCCCATGATTGGAGGAACTCTGTGGTCAGCCTCAGTAAGAAGCTGTGATCCCTCATAAAATCCTCCAAAGCTAGTTACAAAAACAAAATCACCACTGATTCTAAAGACAACCACAATGCATTCTATAGCTATGTCAAGACTCTCATTGCAACACCCTGATCTGCTCTCAGTTACAGCACAATGGCACTAAATATACAGAGCCAACTGATATTGCCAACATCCTGGCAGATTGGTTCAATGCTAACTTTACCCATCTCTCACCTCCTAAAGGGCCCATCTCTATACCAGAAGAATGCAAAGTTCCTGTAGTCACGGCAGCACAGGTAAAATACACACTCTCCAAAGCCAAGAATGCAGCATCCATGGGACCTGACAACATCCCATGCTGCGTTCTACATGAACTACAGAACGAACTGGCACCCCACTTAAGTACCTTGTTCAATCATAGCATCACCTCAGGCTTTGTGCCCACTGAATGGTGCACTGCAATGGTTATCCCACTCCACAAAGGAGGAGCCACCACAGACCCCAGGAACTACCGACCCATTAGCCTGATGAGCCTGGTCTGCAAGGCTATGGAACGTATCATCATGGAACTTATAAATAATGACATTGGTAATCTCCAAACTCTGGACCTTACCCAGTTTGGGTTTGCAAAAGGCAGATCATGTCTCCTAAACCTGATAGACTTCTTTGAAGCGGTCACCAAAGCTGTAGATGAGGGTAAGGTAGTCCACACAGCCTATTTAGATCTCTCCAAGGCTTTCGCCACCACCCCCCACTCTGGAATTGTAGATAAACTCACTAAACTAGGTATAAATCCCTATGTCATAAGATGGGTTGCCAACTGGCTCACTGACAGAACCCACACTGTGAAAGTAGCAGACTCTGAATCCAACTTCAGACCAGTGACAAGTGGAGTACCACAGGGTTCAGTCCTAGGTCCACTCCTGTTTGGTATCTACTTCTCTGAAGTACAGGCTAACACAGAAGGTCTTTGGCTAACAAAGTTCACAGATGACCGCAAACTAGGAGCCATAATCAAAACTCCTAATGATGTGGACATCCTACAAAAGGGCCTCACTGAGACAGATGCTTGGTGTCAAAGCCATGGCCTCAAGCTCAATGCCAAAAACTGCATTGTCATCCCTTTTGGTAAAAACTCTGTACCCATCAAGTACCACATAGGCGGTAGTCTACTTAACAAAGAAAGTGTGATAGGAAACCTTGGGACACAGGTGGACAGTAGTCTCTCCTTTGATAATCACATCACTACAGTAGTGAGGAAATCCTTCTGCATGGTACACTTCATCACAAAAGGTTTCTCATCCAGGAAAAAAGAGATCATTGTTCCCCTCTACTCATCACTCATTAGACCCATTATAGAGTACAACTTTCCTTTTGCATGTACCTTACAAGACATCTACAACAACTGGAAAGACCACGGATGTACCTCACAAAGAGGATTATTGGCATCAAACAGATGCCCTATGCAGACCGTCTCAAAAAACTCCAGGTTTACTCTGTCCCATATCACCTACTCAGAGGTGATCTCTGCCTAACATACAAAACTATGTCAAACCCAGAGCTGTTGGACATGTTCTACTTAAAGAAATCCCAATCCCTCTGAGCTACACGCTCTAGGGACCTAAACCTTGTCACCACAATAAACAGAACATGCTGGAGGGATAGATTCCTGTCCCACAGACTTCACTTACTTGGGAACAAACTACCTATCTATATCAAACAAAGCTCCTCATTAGCACTCTTCAAGAAAAATCTTGATGATCGGATGGGAGATAGGAAATTCACCCCCAGAATCACTTCTGTGGCTCTGCTTGACAGGGGCACAGGAAAATAATTTTCTTGCGTGCAAAAGGCAGGGTACAATTTGGCTAGTCTTGTATAGGCCCTAGGGCCAATAGCCTAGTACCTACCTATGAATCTATGAACCTATGAACTGGGCTAAAGACCACCAGAGCATTTATAAGCCTAGCCATGCAAACCATTCCAATTGTGGCCCTATATATCATGAGAATTTATTAGGAAGGGATATGCTAGGAAGTTTCTGGAGTTATATGAAGGTATGTTTGTTTGGGCAATATAATGAAATATTTTCTACACTTTGTAATAGATAATATGTAAAATGATAAAAGCCAGTAATAAGTCCAACAATGGGAGTCACAAATATTGATTCAAAAGTCTTCCACTATGTATTAGCCTCCATTGGTTGTATAATCCAAAATACATGGCAATTAGAACATATGCTTTTTTGAGCCCCTAAGTGTTTTTCAGCTTTTTGTCTTAATTTGGCCACAGTAAAATACTTGACTGAAATCTCTATCAAGAAACTCTGAAACATTTTCTGCATTAAATTTCCACAGAGCATCAAAAACTGTCAAAAAGTTATGGTAACTCTTCATTGACCAAAACAAGGTGCCATAATAATGAAGTCAGAATGAGAATTAGCTTTCATTAGAACCCATCTCCTTTCTGTCTTTTTGTTGTTGAATATTTAATAGAGATCAGTTCAACTTTTTTATTTATAAACCTAGCAGCAACATTTTCAATGACTTGGCTAAACTGCATAAAATTGGTTTCCCTGAATCCTGTTTAAACATGCAGTATATTATATGACTATATTTAGTTCTTTTAACACAATGTCATTTGATAACAGAAATGTTGGCTGTTGGGGAAGCACCCACCAAGAGGAGAAAACGCTGAGAGAAGAAAGGAGCCACTTTTGAGATTTTAAGTATTTTTCTTCAGATTATTTGCGAAGTTTTTCTGCATAGCCACCTACTTTGAGCATTTTCTGGCTTGTTAAACTTGATTTCTGCATTGGTAACTGTATTTAGAACACATCCTAGAGCTGTTTACTGAATTTTCTGTTTGCACTTATTTTTAAAATCGTTTTTTTCTTAAAACTTGCATTTTATCTGTCTCTGGCCTACCACTCAAGTGTGGGGTCATTTACTGCACTGTTATAACTTGTTGATACTTGTGAACCTCTGCTATCTTTAAAAAAAACAAAAAAAAAACCAAAAAAACTTGCTTTTTTCCCACTTTTCCTGAGATTTAAAAAAGTTCAGTTACAGGCTTGCTTTTCTGAACTGTTTGTAAGTTTCTTGTAGGCCATTTTTTGCTTGGGCTAAAGGGAAGTCTCTCTGTTCATCAGTGGCAGTGATAAACATTGAGCAGCCTGCCTGCCCCTGTGGGAGTGGTTACTGCCTTGAAACTGTAGTTTTATTGGCCATTTTGGGTCAATTCCAAACTCCTTGATCTCCCTCTCTTGAAATGCTCTTTTGCGCGGTTTTGCACATTTTTGTGCATAGCGCAACAACGTGCAGCGCCGCGATTACCTTGACCCCTATTGGTCCGTCTTAATTCAGTTTCCCTATATTACTCTAGCATGCCCAAAGGTCAGTCAACGGTTTCCTCTCCAGTCCAGCTGGTGAATCTGGGAATTTTAAGGCAATGTTACAACTGTCTCATGTACACGGACAACCCTCTCCTCCTCCAAACAGGTTCAAATATATGTGAGAGATGCAACCATATATCCAAACTGGAGGCTGAGCTCTCTTATCTCAAAGCTGGTGAAACCAGTCAGGAGGAGAAGGTAACCTCACACAACACAATTCCAGTATCACATAGTCCCACCACATCAGCAAACCAAACACATAAATACACAAAAAAATACTCAGAGGCTCTAAATAAAAATCTACCTAAGCAACAGAGACCTCCAAAGCAGACATACAAGGAAACGCCACCCCAAAACAAAACACGCACAACACATAGCCCACAAAGTCAGTGTGCCAAGCAGCCACAGCCCTTAAGGCTGAATAACACACCTAATACTCTTGTAATAGGTGACTCTATTGTCAGACACACTGACGTCCCGCTCACCAGGCTGAACAAAGAGAAGGTCACAGTGAGCTGCCTGTCGGGCGCTAGGATCCGCCACATAACGTAAGCCCTCAGGTCACTCCAAACAAATATAAATATGACTCAGTCATTGTACATGCTGGTGTGAATGACCTGAGACGTACCTCCGTCGACTACATGAAAAGAGACATAGAGGAGCTCTCTGATCATGTAGCCCAGGCTGGTATGACCCTGACCTTGAGCAGCATCTTACCCTCACCTAGAATGATGCCACAGTACAAAGACAAAATGATCGATTTTAACAATTGGCTAAAATGTTAGTGTCATTCAAAGGGGATCCAGTGTCTGTCAGCCTGGGATGACATGCTCGACAAGCCAGGTTGATTCACTAGGGACGGCTTGCACCTGTCACCACTGGGCTTTCGGATATTGGCAAAGGCTCTTGCCACCCCCCCATAGTGCCTTTTTTAGGCAAGGCTCAAAAGTCAAACCCACCTTCATAGACAGCACAAGGAACAAGAAACTAAGGGTAGTGCTGCTAAATGCCAGGAGTCTTAACCTCAAGATGCATGCACTCAAAGCTCTCCTCAGTATGGAGAACATCGATATCTGTGCAGTGACAGAAACCTGGTTCAAGGCTCCAGAGAGCACCCCAGCACTACCAGTTTATACCTCATATCATGCTTTTCGGACCCAAAACCCGGACCAAACCACAAAACGAGGGGGAGTTTCCATATTTATCAAGGATATCCACACCTCCAGGTTAGTGGCATTGCACGAAGTATCAGAGATCATCCATGTGCAACTAACAGTGGGCAAGACTGCTTTTCAGTTTATAGCATCCCACAGACCACCCTCTCAAAGTCAGGAATCCCACTCGGCTTTCCTGAAAACATTGGAGAACATGAAGATCTCTCCGAACACCATTATATTGGGCGACTTCAACTACCCAAACATAGACTGGGAGCACTACTCAAGCCCCAGCACCTTAGCCCAAAGGTTCCTGGAAATTATAAACTCAAATGCTATGGAACAACTAGTCACCATTCCCACAAGAGGGGATAACATACTAGACCTGATCATTACCAACATGGGTACTCTATGCTCTATAAAACACACAAACACAGTTGAGTAAAAGTAATCAACCTTTATCAAAAACAGAGCTTTCGGGATAACACCCTTCTTCAATGATTAACACAAGGCACAATTAAAATTCATTTTAAATACACCCACAACACGTCACATGGCCTGCAGCCAAAGTCATGTGACCTATTACATCAACATATAAAATTCACATTTAACTACATATTTAACAGTCCAATATATTTAACTTATTTATTGTATACTGACTATAGATCAGGCATAAAATTATATACATTTTTGACACCTTTATCTTAAAGAATTTTATTCTATTTATAGAGGATTTTACTAAGTATATTGTTTAGATATTCTTGTTGGGGGAAGTTTAGTTATTTATCCAGTACCTACTTCAATTTGTTATGTTGTAACTTAACAAGTATTGGTTTTAGAGACACTGCTGCATTAATACCTGGATACGTGTCAGCTGACAACCGAACTATCCATTCATATTCCCTGACCTCCAGTAGATTACACATATCACCCCCTCTCAACATTTTATTTAACATATCTATTACTCTAAACTTAAACTTATGCTCATCACCTTGTTCCTTTATATGCTTAAATAAGGCGTTCTTTTCACATTGTTTCCTAATGTTGGATTTATGCTCAACTATACGGTCCTTGAGCCTCCTTGTTGTCATTCCAACATAAAATGAGGGACAAGCTACGCAAGTTGCTATATACACAACAAAACTTGATGTGCAGGTGGCTACACCATGAAAGTTATAGAGTTTGTTCATTATTGGGTGTTTAAAGGTACTATTAGACCTCAAATCATCTCTCATAGTTGGTGCTATATCATTACAGCAACTACAATTGTAACAACATATCGTACCCCTGGATCTCCCCTCTGGCCGACTAGTTATATTACAGATAAAATCCTTATAGCACAACAAAGATTTCAATGACCTCTTATTCCTATATGTAAAAGATGGTGTATTGCCTACTAAAGTTTTAATGTCATCCTGTGCTAACAATATTTTCCAGTATTTATTTATCACACGCTTAACTATATAAGTTTTGCTATTATATGATGTGATGAATCTTACCTTCACATCATTATGTTTGCCATTTTCTTGATTAACATTATTTCCAGTACTAGATGAAAGCACTGGTTTATATAATGTTTGTCTATTATTTTCCACCATTTCCCTTGTTTTCTTTATTAATATTTGGGGATATCCACTAGCTGCAAACTCCTCGCATGTTTCATCCATTTGTTTTGAAAAAACCTCATCTATATTATTTAACCTACTCACCCTTATGAGTTGAGCTTTCACTATGCCTTTGAAAACATGGGGAGCATGCATACTAGAAGCTTCTAAATATCTTCCAGATGATACTTCTTTTTTGTGTATAGTAGTAACCAACTTATTGTTTCGTATTTTTAAATTTACATCCAGAAAATTAATACTAATATCCGAGTATTCCATCTTAAATTTCAAAAAAGATGTTGTTTTATTTATATAGTCAACGAAGTCTATCAGATCAGTGGTGGGGCCCTCCCAAATAAGAAAACAATCATCTACGAATCTTTGAAAAAAATGTATGTTGTTATTCTTAAATCTACCTTCATTATACAAATACATCTTTTCCCATTGGTACAATACTATGTTGGCGTATGTATTGGCCACTGGGGTACCCATCGTTACACCGGTCAACTGTATATAATGTTCTTCATTGAATATAAATACATTATTTCGCAATACTACATCCAGTAGCATGCAAATATTCTCAGTATGTCTAGATGTAAACTTTGAATTATGTGTAAGGAAGTCACGTACTAACTCTATCCCAAAATCTATTGGAATTACCGTGAACAATGAAGTGATGTCTAACACGACCATGTATAAGCCACCTCATCCCCAGTTCAGGTCCTTCATATTTAACTGCCAATTGTTCAGTTTTATCAAGAAATCTGTTGTGTCTTTAAGTACTGTAGTACAAAGGGATAATAACGGTTGTAATTGTCTCTAAGTACAAAGAGATGGGCTAACCCATCCATTGCCAGAGACAATCGGTCACATGGGGGGATTATCCCTACATTTATGAACCTTTGGCACGCCATATAATTGTGGTGTTATTGGTCTAGTCACTGTAAAGAAATGGAACAATTCCAAGGTGATGTCCCCAGCTAACTGAATCTCATATATACACATATTAACATAAGAAATACATTTCTTTACTTCTAAGCTTGATATTAGTCTAAACGCTGTCTCATCCCTAAGCAGACATAAGACTGATTCAGTGTATTTATTTTTATCCATGATGACCAAAGAACCACCTTTGTCTGCTTGCTTTATAATTATACTGGGTTCCTGTCTCAATTCTTTCAAAGCCACGTTTTCAGTAACTGTAAGGTTAAAGGTATTATTAAATGGTTTCACATCATATAAACTCCTTAATTCAGTTTCACATAGGTCATTAAAAGCTATCAATAAAGGTATGTTATTGGGAATAAATGTGCTGCGTCTCTTACAATTATTTTCTGATAATGCATCACTTTTAAAAATCAGTTTTAAACTTAAGTTTCTTATAAACATTTTTAAATCAGTTAAAACATTAACTACATCATCGCTACAAGTTGGGATAAACCCCCACCCTTTACTTAGCAGTGAGTAATGTCCAGCTCTCATGTTAAAAGAAGACAAGTTCAATGTACCTGCCATCACTTTCTGGCTAATTTCACTTGTTTTGGCGAAGTTGAAAGTTTGCGTTTGCTTTCCATCATTATAGGATCCTTCGTTGTCACTCTGCCCCTAGAGACAGACCTAGATTGTATCTGGTGCTCCTTGACCCTTTCCGGTTGCTGAAGCTGAAAGGGTTTATTAAAAAAAACTGTTAAACGTGGATTGAGGAGGTTTTCTATTAGTTCCAAAATGCTCGTTTGATGTCGTTACATCCGTTAAAGTAGAGCCAACAAGTGTTCACATGCCATCTTTGCTAGAGATAGCCTCAACTGATGCATCTGCTGGCGCTGTCGTTATCACGCAGCTAGCGTGGAGTTGTGATGGTATTGAGGGCGTGCTACTGTTCAGAACTGGTGTAATAGGTTCTACAAAGTCATCCAGCATATCTAGATGTATAGCGGGAGATTTTAAAATGTCAAGTTCTTTATTTTTATTAGCGTTGTTATTTAGTCTTTTAGCAGTTACGGCATTATCTGTTCTAGGCCAAGAGAAGATATTGCCAGACTGAAAGTCACCAATATCTCTTAATAGCTTGTGTTTCTTTGTTGTTTCAAGTCTGTTATCAAGAGCTGATAGTCTATCCATCATAGATTGGTGGATAGTCAATGCTTCCTTCCAACAGGGCATAGTAAATAATTGATCTTCCATCTCGATGATTTCCTTTTTTAGGTCATTCTCCATACTAAGAAAGTAATCATTCATCAAGACCATATATCCCTCATTGGTAAGATCAGACCATAAATTAATTTCACTGGATATCCACATCCCGACCCCACCCCCAACCCAGAAACCCACAGTGAAAAACTTCTCAAAAGCGAACTTCTCACTTCTCAAAACCGAAGTGGAATCCTTCAAGGCCCCAGGGCCAGTGGAAACTACGGCCCAAACTGCAGAATCCTATATAAACGCATTCTACGGACATCTCCAGGAATGCATGGATCATGCTATCCCAAACAAAACCAAGACCCAATCATCCAAAGGCAGGCGTCCAGTCTGGTGGACCCCAGCCATAAATAAACTGTACAACAGAAGGAGGAAGCTACTACATGATAGAGCAAAATCCCTAATAGGGAAGGCAGCTCTGATCAGTACTAGCAAAAAATTACGATCCCTCATAAAATCCTCCAAGGCCAGCTTCGAAAGAAAAATTGTACAGGACACTAAAGACAATCATAAGGCTTTTTTCAGTTATGTTAGGAACCTGGGATGCAATTCCCAGACTTGTTCTGAGTTGATTCTAAACGACAAAAAATACACTGAACCCACAGACATCGCCAATATCCTGGCAGACAGGTTCAGTGCAAACTACCCCCCCCCCAAAAGAGCAAGTATCTATCCCGGCAGAGGGCTGCCTCCCAAACAACTCTGATGCTCAGGTGAAGGCTGCCCTCTCCAAAGCAAAAAACACTGCTTCCATGGGACCAGATGGTGTCCCAGGTTGCGTCCTACATGAACTCCAAGAAGAACTAACCCCTCAAATAAAACAGCTGTACCATCTCAGCCTCATTACAGGATATGTGCCCACAGAATGGCGTACAGCAACAGTGGTCCCACTCCACAAAGGTGGAGCCTCTACGGACCTTGGAAACTATCGCCCCATAAGCCTGACTAGCCTAGTCTGCAAGGCTATGGAGAGTATCATCATGGAGCTCATAAACAAAGACATTGGGGACCTATAGACACTAGATCCTACCCAATTCGGCTTTGTCAAGGGCAGATCCTGCCTTTTGAACCTGGTTGACTTCTTTGAAACAGTCACCAAAGCCATAGATGAAGGGAAGGTAGTCCACACAGCCTATCTGGACCTAGCAAAGGCATTTGACACAATACCCCACTCAGGCATCATAGATAAGCTATCCAGCTTAAATATAAACCCCTATGTCACAAGATGGGTCGCAAACTGGCTCAAAGACAGAACCCACAGAGTGAGAGTTGCTGGAGCCATGTCAGACTCGAAATCGGTCACAAGTGGCGTCCCACAAGGTTCTGTCCTGGGACCGCTCTTGTTCGGTATATACTTTTCTGAGGTACAGGCCAACGTGGGAGGACTATGGCTCACCAAGTTCACAGATGACTGCAAACTGGGCGCCATAATCGACTCTCCAGCTGACACAAACATCCTTCAAAAAGGTCTCACAGAGACGGATAACTGGTGCCAGAGCCATGGTCTAAAGCTAAATGCCAAAAAGTGTATAGTCATACCCTTTGGCAAAAACAATGTGCCCACAAATTACCACATAGGCGGTAACCCATTAAGTACAGAGAAAGTAATTAGGGATCTGGGGACCCAAGTTGATAGCAATCTCTCCTTTGACAATCTCATTGCCAAAGTGGTTAGAAAGACCTTCTACATAGCCTACCTCATCATGAAAGGATTCACATCTAGATCAAGAGAGGTAATCGTGCCCCTTTATTCATCCCTCATTAGGCCTATCATAGAATATAATGCCCCTTTTGGGATGTACCTTACCCGACACCTGCAGCAATTAGAAAAACCCCAAAAGTACCTCACCAAGAGGATCAAGGGACTCAAGCAGATGCCATATGCTGCTTGGTTAAAAAAACTCCAGCTCTACTCAGTTGTATACCGCCTACTTCGAGGCGATCTATGCCTGACATATAAAGCTATGTCCAATCCAGAATTAATGGACATGCTCCACATCAGTAAATTTAAATCTCTTAGAGTCACACGCTCGAGGGAATTGAACCTCAGCACAGAAATAAATAGAACTTGCTGGAGGGACTGATTCATAACCCAGAGGCTCCCTTCGCTCTGGAATAGAATTCCAATTCATGTTAGGCAGAGCACCTCACTGAATCTCTTCAAGAAGAATCTTGATGAGTGGATGGGGGATCGTAGGTTTGTCCCGGGGATTACTTCCATGTCACTATTAGACAGAGGCACAGTAAACTAAATCTTAAAAAGGGCACAGTATACTCAAATCAAGAGGTGGCATAAGCCAAACAAAATCGGGCTAGGCTTGTAATTGCCCCAGGGCAGACAGCCTAGTATGAACCTATGAACCTATTCTTTCTTGAACAAAGAAAACAGTTAATGTTTGATGTTTTAGTTTGAAAAAATGTCTCTTGGCAATAACTAACTAACTAAATAACTAAATAAATAAATACTGTGAAAAAAATGTCTACTGGTATTAAATAACACAGTACTAGGCATAATGGTTACTAGAATTACATACAGAACTGATACAGCAATACCTCTCTTAATGACGGCTAAGATGCATGGCTGTGAGTGAATGACAGATTTTTTAACCAGCTTGTGACATCCCCTCACAGGGCCAGTAATCAAGGAGCTTGAATCCTCACCACTGACACTGGAGAGAGATTTTCATTCAGAATACAAATGGATACACTGTATTTCCAGATGCAGACCTCTCTGCATCAAGCACAATTTCCCCTAAGAGCACACAGGGAGAACACTCAGTCCATGGTGTGGATTTCTCTATATATGTCTACCTCCAGGTCTCCAATAAGATTCCCCACCAATACACCTGAAGGTATGATCCTCAGCCAAGTGCCCAAGCCAAGTCCTCCAGCACCCTAATTGTGAAACAAGTGCTTCGTGCCCCTGCCCCGAGTAGCTGATACACACACACTGTGCGATTTGATTTTTCACACATACACACCTGTGAAAGGCTGGCACAGATTTACCTGCTCTGCCAACTTCTGCCCAGAGTATAAGGTAGTTATTACTTCCACCAGACACTCCACTATAACTACTCTAAGACCCTTAACAAGGGAGTCCAATAATACTGTGTAATAGTAATACTAATACAAATGGTAGTAGTTGACCAAGACAGCTAGGCCTTCTGGAGTGGCCCATACAGTGTCACCAAGTAAATATAAGCACTCAAAGGTTAAATACTTTCTAAAAGAACCAGCCACAATAATAGCTCTAAATATATTTAATAATAAATAATAAAAGAACATGAAATTAATGAATATACATTTACAGTAAACTATAGAGTTCAAATTACATGAAATATTGAAAATAACCTTAGTGGAATGACTCAACAGATAAACAAATACAATATCTAAACTAAGCTTCAATATATTTTCCTGACTGAATTGAGGAGAATTCCTATTCCCTACTTACTTAATAGAGCAAAGCAGATGATGTGGTGAATGGTGCTTCTTCTTGTCAGGCCCTAGAAAGAATACTCAATGCTCTGACATTTCTCTTTTAATGTCTAAAATATATTTTCCAAGAGGGCTGGCAGAATGACCTCATCTA
This sequence comes from Protopterus annectens, assembly GCF_019279795.1. Classification (NCBI taxonomy): domain Eukaryota; kingdom Metazoa; phylum Chordata; order Ceratodontiformes; family Protopteridae; genus Protopterus; species Protopterus annectens. The sequence continues at coordinate 1,669,295,901 of NC_056733.1, read as the reverse complement.
GTCAACTGACTCTAGTTTCCCACACTATGCCTTTTTGAAGTTGAGAGGGGAATTTAGCATAGACATGTAAAAATGCATATCTAGAGCTTTTCTAATTGTTTACTGCAGGCCTGAGGCCAAGAAACAATCACAGCACTTCCCCTTTTTTTACTGAAAGTAATAAGCAAGGGCTTCCTTCAGGCCTATCATCTCTAGTCCTATTCATCACTGCGGGATGACATTTTAATGGTTTAACAGCTCATTTACATTTCTCTTATTTTTCTTAAAGTCAGCTAGCTGGTTAGCAGGGGTCTTCCAGCATTCTCGGTTACAGTATACATATAAAAAGTGTACATACCTCTGTTAAAACACCAGGTTTTTGCAATATAAAAAAATGAGACCACAATAAATCATTTCAAAACATTTCCCACCTTTAATGTGACCTATAACCTGTACAATTCGATTAAAAAACAAACAAATCTGTTAGGGGAAAAGTATAAAAAATAAAAAACTTACAATACGCTGGTGGACAGGGGCTCTTCCAGTGTTATCTGTTGCAGTATACATCCTTAAACTAATACTTTGTTAAAGCACTTTTTGATTTAATTACAACATTCAGTCTTCTTGGGTAGGACTCTATCAGCATGGCACATCTTGACTTGGCAATGTTTGCCCACTCTTCCTTGCAAAAGTGATCCAGATCTGTCAGATTCTGAAGGCATCTCATGTGCACAGCCCTCTTCAGGTCACATCCACAGATTTTCTATTAGATTTAGGTCTGGGCTCTAGCTGGGCCATTCCAAAACTTTAATTTTCTTCTATTGAACCCATTCTTTTGTTGATTTAGATGTATGCTTGGGGTCATTGTTGTGTTGAAAGGTGAAATTCCTCTTCAGCTTTCTAGCAGATGCCTGAAGGTTTTGGGCCAAAAGTGACTGGTATGTGGAACTGTTCATAATTACCTCCACCTTGACTAAAGCTCCAGTTCTAGCTCAAGAAATGTAACACCAAAGCATGATACTGCCAGCACCAGGCTTCACTGTGGGGATGGCGTTCTTTTGGTGATGCAAAATGTTGCTTATGCGCCAAATGTGCCTTTTGGAATTGTGGTCAGAAAGTTCAACCTCGGTCTCATCAGACCATACCACATTTTCCCACATGCTTTTGAGAGATTTGATGTATTGTTTTGCAAATTTTAGCTGGGCCAGGATGTTTTTCTGTGTAAGAAAAGGCTTCTATATTGCAACTCTACCCCATAGTCCAGACATATGTAGAATACAGGAGATTGTTGTCACATAGTATACAACCAGTATTTGCCAGAAATGCCTGCAGCTCCTTCAGTGATGCTGTAGGTCTCTTGGCAGCCTCGCTGACCAGTTTTTGTCTTGCCTTTTCATACATTTTGGAGGGATGTCCAGTTCTTTGCACATCACTGTTGTCCCATATTTTCTCCACTTTTGGATCACTGTCTTCACTGCTTTCCATGGTATATCCAATGCTGTGGAAATGTGTTTGTACCCTTCTCCTGACTGATACATTTCAACAGTGAGATCCATTTGATGCTTTGCAAGCTCTGTGTGAACCATGGCTTTTACTGCAGCAGGCAACTAGTTAAATGTCAGGAAAATCCTTCTAAGACAGCTGAACTTTATTTGAGGTTAATCAGAGTCTCTTTAATTGATGCCAGGTATGTACCCAAGAAACTGAATGCTGTAGTTAAATCAAAAGGTGCTTCAACAAAGTATTAGTTTAAGGGTGTGCACACACATGCAATCAGCATATTGTACATTTGTAATTTTTAATATTTTTTCTCCTAACAGATTTGTTTGAGTTTCAACTGAATTGTACATGCTATAGGTCACATTAAAGGTGAGAAAAGTTTTGAAATTATTTATTTTGGTTTCATTTTTTTATATAATAAAAACCTGACATTTTAACAGGGGAGTGTACACTCTTTATATCCGCTTTATATTTCCTTTCTTTTCAGCAGGTCCCACTGCTGAAACATTTTTCAGCAATAGCAACTTTATGAATACATTTTGATTTTCAAATGCCATACAGTTCTAATGCATTTGTAACATAAGCATCTGTACAAATTAGTATGATATTCAAATGCCATACATTTCCAATACATTTGTAACATAAGCATCTTGCGCACATCAGTTTGATATTCAAAGGATATAATTCTTTACAAAACTCCAGCTAGCTATGATGACACTAGCCCATATAATCACACAGGTCATCATGAGTTTCTCTGCAATATGCCACCATGGTAGAATTTAGGCATAAGCAGATTATATAACAAGGGGAAGATACTGCTCTACTAAAGCAAAAGGATATCACTCTGCAGAGGAAGACTTCCCTCCTAAGCCTAAACAAGTAAATCAGAAATCTTGTAAAGTCTTCTAAAGTAAATTATGAAACTAAAATTGCATCCTTAGCCAAAGATAATCATACAGAAGTCTTTAACTAAATCCAAAGTCTAAAAGGGAATGTCCAGCTATGTGCTGAACTTGTTGTAGATAGGATTAGTCATACTACACTGGACGATATCACCAACTTGCAACTGACAGATTAAATGCAAACTTCACTCCCCTATCCCAACCTACCATATCCTAAAGCATACCTGACACCAGCCATCTGCTTAGTATCTCTAGAGAACAGGTTATCTCTGCATTCAGCCAAGTCCAAAAACACAGCCTCAGTGGGACCAGATAATATCTCAGGTTGTTTACTAAGAAAAAGGTAAAACAAGACCTGGCAAACACACTTGGCATACTCTTTAATCATAGCTTGAGCACTGGCTATGTTCCTGAAGAATGGAGAACAGTAATAGTAATCCCCCTGCACAAAGGGGAGCCATCAGCTGACCCTGGGGATTACAGACCCATAAGTCTAACCAGTCTCATTTGCAAGTTCATAGAAAAAATTATCATGGATCTTATCAACAAGGACATAGGCAACCTCCAAATGCTGGACCCAACCCAGTTTGACTTTGTTAAGGGTAGATCATGCTTATTAAACCTGGTGGACTTATTTGAGAAAGTCACCAATGCCATGGATGAAGGTAAGACAGTGCAATCTGAACTTTGACCACCAAGTTTTCACAGTGGAAAAGAAAGCCTTCTACACAGCACACTTCATAAGCAAGGGCATAGCATCCACTCAAGGGATGTTATAACTCCACTGTTCTTGACCCTCGTCAGACCACTAATAAAGTATAATGCACCCTTTTGCTTGTAGCTCATCAGAAACCTGCAGCAGCTGGAGAGACCTCAGAGGTTTCTCACTAAGAAAATGCAGGGACTGCAACCATGACATATATGGGCAGGCTGAAATCCCTGTCACTTTACTCTGTATCTTATAGGCTTTTGACAGGTGTCTTGTGCCTGGCTTATAGGGCAATCTTCAACTCTGCCCTAATGGAAATGCTTCATATCCACAAGTCAAATGGCACAAGACTCACTCACTCTATGTATCTCAGCCTAGCTTGCGACATTAACAGAACATGCTAGAGAGACAGATATGTCTGCCAGAGGCTGATGCTTCTCTGGAATAGACTTCCTATTCACATAAAACAGAGCTCCTCACTGACCTATTCAAATGCAAACTAGATAACTGCATGAGAAACCATAAATTCACCCTTGGGGTGACAGCCATGTCCATCAAGGGCAGGGTAGCCTGTGTTGATCACAGACCCACTCTGTTCATAAATTCATTCTGTAAACTACACAAAAAGAACAAATAGGGATACTTGGGATTAACACTGCTGGGCTTGTAAAGGGTCTAGGGTCACTAGCCTAGTAACCTCATATGAATGCATTATGAGAGCTGTAGAGTGCTTTTTGTATTCTTTCACCTTTTCTTCACTGTATGTTGGCCATGGCGGTTGTATATATTATTTAGGAGGGGTACTTGGCAGAACCACACACATGGTGGGGGTGGGGGGGGTGTTTGCCTCTCTTTAAAAATGTTTTTGTGTTGTTTTAGAGTTTTTTCTCTCATTGCTTTCAACATTCATATTTCAGAAAATAGTGTGGTGAAAAATTGTGATTCCTAGCTGGCTAAACTAAAAAATTATTAAGTAAGAATTATTTAAACATCCAGTATATGTTTTAGTTCTTTTACTTCTTGCATTGACAGATTGTCTGCCTTAAGGAACACAAATAACTAAACTTTAAAATAATGACTCCTTGCATTTACGGTTACAACAGAACACTCTTCTTCCAAAGAACACAAACGTTTGTTTAAGTGGCAAAATAACACAGTACTGGATATTACACTTGGCTCACACTAGATTTACCTTGACAAACCATAAATGCAGAATAATTTTTTTTTAATTTAAACTGTTATTTGTTAGTTGTGTTAATGTAAATAGTTACAACATTTTAAGGAACAATCTAACTGTAGAAAGCTTTACACAATTTGTAATAAACACCTATATAATCTATATTCTACTTCAGCAGTAGAATACTGCAGAGAAGTGTAGGTGCTGAGTGATCTATTAACAATTATTTAGTGGTCTGGTATCAATATGGCATTATACATATCCTGAAAAGTAATGTTCAAACAAAAGATGCACTGTTCGGAGATTCAGTAATGTTCCATTGCTTTCTAATAATCAGAGTGTTTTCATCAATACAGCTGCAGGGAATAAATGACGTGCAGGCTTTGAAGATAGTTTCTCTGTTGACCGAGATTGCCTGATGATTCCTTCTTCAACCGAGCTACATTCCAAGATAACAATCTCCCATCAATTGTTTGTGTTCATACCTATTGATGTCAGAACACATAAATTATCTGGAGTGTTTCCTCCTTCCTTCTGAATATTAGTGGGTTATAAATTCTGGCACCCATAATAACTGAGCTGCTCAGGCTGCCTGATGGTGGGTTTCTTTTAGACCTTTCTATGTCTAGAAATGTATATTTACCTAGGTAAACCTTAGAGTATACTTTTGATTGATCTGTCAGTTTGAATGGTTCCATGGAGAAGTAGCCAATGATTGTCTTCTGTACTATCCTATAGAAAATGCAATATTACACCTGAACAATAAAACTGTTTTGTGCATAACTGCATTTAATTTGCAGAGTAGATGAAAAGGAAAACGCAATAAGTAGTTCATTATGGAAGCAAAGTTTTCCTTTAGCTGCAAAGTTTAATGATTATGCCTTATTTCAACTGTAAAATATTGATAAATTTACTTTATGGTTTGATATGTCAATTCTTTTATCCTCCTTCTCAGCTTCCAAAAAATCTTCCTTTGTCATAAAAGTTCAGCATTTTATTGGAATGCTTCAGTAGTACTTGGTGTTCGATGAAAATACAGAAGTCATTCAATTATAATTTCCTTTGGCAGTTTAAATGCAATCTCTAGTACTTCTAGAAGAAGCTAAAATATGATAATGCCTTCTATATTGTCCTTCACCATCACCAACATAGATTGTTCCAACATTGTGTGTTCTCTAACTCATCTATGTTTTGTTCAAGAGATCTAAAAATGATCTGGTTGTCAGTAATACAGGCTTCAGTCTCATGATGTTTGGTGGAGTCCAAAGAAATAATTGATTCAAGCAATGCTGATTTTGCAGAACAGGGTTGAATCTTCTCTCTGTTTATCAAAGCAATAGACTTTAAGTCTATTGTGTTTGCCAAAGCAATGTTACTTTGCACAGTTTTCAGTGAAGAAAGATGCAGAACTTCAGGCAGGCAGGCAGACAGAATGTAGAACATTCTGTTTCATGATATATTTGCAATTGAATATATTTTATCACAGAAAAGTATATTTTTTGTTGTCATGAAAAATAAAGAGTCTGAAAATCAGTTTTGTAGATCACATGCCCTTAGGTGCAGGAAGCTCTGGAATTATACTGCTTTTAATATCCCAGATGACTCCAGCCTACACTCTGTCTGATCATGTTACTGAAGATGGGCTCATATTTCTTTGGCAGAGAATGGGATTTGTCAAAGAGAGAGATAGTACATCATTATCAGGAAAAAATGTCATTGATGTAACTAGATCTGTATCACCCTTCTGAGCTGGGAGTTTCTGGTTAAAGGCTTATTGTGCCTGCTTATTTGACCTGTTTCTTTCTGAAATTGGCATACCTTGGTTGCTGTAGCATAGACTAGATTCAGACCTGCTGAATCTAGCTTTGTTTGTATAACCTGAGCAGTAATCCAGGCCACCTTTTTTTTGGAGAAGTTTCCCCTGCACCCGAGTAGCAGGAGTGTGCAGTTAGAAATTGTCTGATCGAACACTGCTGGAACGGGTCTCAGTTTATAGTTTTTTATTGGTTAATTGGTTAATTTGTTTAAATCAGTTTGCTCATTTGCTACTGCTATATTAATAAAAAAAAATACACTTTATGCATCACCGCTTAGCTAGACTATTCCCGGCACCATAAAGTCTTTTTTTTTTAGTTTTAGCACTCAAATCTGTTTATTTGAGCTTAGCACTTGTTCAGAACTCATTGTAAGCACTAAATAGGCTACAAATTACTACAGCACTCAACTTTCCTCACTTGTCTGGAGGAAAACAGTTTTTAGTACTTAATAAATAAGCACCTATCCAGGCATGTCTATGGGTTATCTCCTGGTGTTTTCTCTTCTATACCCGATGAATCTGGGCATCTTGGGGCAATGCAGCAATTGCCTCATGTGCACAGACAACCCTCTCCTCCTACCACACAACACTACAACCTGTGAGAGATGCACTTATATAGCCAAACTGGAAGCAAAGCTCTCCTCACCCAAGACTGGACTAGACAGTCAAGAGGAGAGGGTAAACACTTGCACCACACCACACTCATCACATAGTCCCTCAAAACCTGCACCACTAAAACACACACATAGAAACACAAAACACACACCTACATTCATGGAGGCTCTCAATAAATGTCTGTCCAAGCAACAGAGACCTCCAAAGCAGAAATGCAAGCAACCTCCACCCCCTCCCAACACAACTCAAATGACACATATCCCAAAAACTCAGTGTGCCACTCAACCACAGCCCATAAGGCATAACATCGTACCCAACACTCTAGTCATAGATGACTCTATAGTCGGGCACACTGATGTTCCACTCATCAGACTAAACAAGGAGAAAATTACTGTCAGCTGTCTGTCAGGTGCCAGTTTCTGCCCCGGGGATCACTTCTGTGGCTCTGCTTGACAGGAGCACAGGTAAATAATTTTCTTGGATGGTGAAAGCCAAGGTACATTTTTGGCTAGACTTATATAGGCCCTAGCACCAATGGCCTAGTACCTACCTATGAATCTATGAACCTGGAGAATAGTATGGCCTACAAATGGCACTAGAAATGTGCAATCTGCTCATTATTGGTTAAATGTTATGAGGAAGCACATGCATCTTTTGAAGTTCACCTGTGACATAGACACAACTATGCCAAACCTAACTAGAGGTAGAATGGTTTTCTTCAGATAAGACCCAAATCATACCTGGTTTGAAGAATTTCCATTTCCAAATTGAAAAAGTGAGAGGCAAAATGTAATCCCTCATCATCTGGTCCAAAAAATCTTCCCTTTTCTATCCTAGCCAGCCAGAACAGCCATTGGCCAAGGGGTTCTCCTTTCTCAACTTGAATATGGGCTCCCAGTTTTTAGTTCTACCTCCAAGAAAACAGTGCCACACTCCTGATTATCTCTCACAGCATCTGCCGATCCATTACATATGCACCTGTCTGTGAGCATCACTGTATCACCAAAGCAGAAATAAAAGGCTACCCATAAAATAAAAATCTATCCAACTTTTTAGGATAACAACTCTACTAACTACTCCAACTCCACACATTCACTCCCTTTGCAGCTAGATGACATGAAAAAAAACTCCTCAAACAACCTGAGACACTACTCACAGGCCACACCAACTCTCATTATCCTTAGAACCAAACTCCACAGTACTGCACATGCTTTTTCCCTCTCATGCACCTACACTTTGGCAAGCTCTCTCTATCAACACTTACTCTAAATGCCCCTCACAAAACACTTCTTCTTCCAAGCCAAATGTTCATGTTTCAACACAGGACATATCACCTAACCTATATCTTTCTGAGTCTCTCTTTTCCCCTATCAAGATTTACTGTAGATTGACCCACTTCAGAAACTAATGTATCCATTGTACATATTACACTCCACTTGACTGCACATTTCACTGTGGTTGTTCACTACAATGTATGTACACAATTTCTCTATGTAATTAGTCTGAGCTACTCTGATATTGCCTGCATTTCTGTTTTTTTTTTTTTTTGTGTGTGAAATCTTTTGTATTTCACCCGGGCCAGGCCTGAAATTGGTCAGTACTGATCAGTGCACTACCCCGGTAAACAAATAAAATAAACAAACAAAAATGGTGTCTAGTACAGAGGATATCTTATCAAAATCATAGAGTTCCTTCTATGAAGTCTGGAAGTGAGTCCAAAAAGGCCAGTAATAGGGGAGAGGGGAATTCAGATAGATACAAAGAAATTACTGAACATTTCATATAAAATAAAAAGAGAGATCCCCTAGCTGCTGCTCACTCAACCTAAAGTAAATATTTAAAACAAATATTTCTGCAAGTCCAAAAGACCCAAAAGTTCTCAGACTTATACCAACTCGATGGCTGCACAAACATAATAAAATGAAAATCCCAAATAAAGCATAGGAATATGACCAGATGAGGCATGTATATTTATTTATTCATTCCATTTCATGTCCAGGAGTGCCCAGGTGAAAAAAAATTCTGTGGGATCCCACTGAAGCTCCAGAAAAAAACTCAGTAAAAACTATAATGCTGATTCAGAAAGGACTCTGATATTTTGACATGTTCTACTCCTAGCATAACATAAATACTGCTTAGAATGGACTGCAGTTAAGCCATCTGCATCAGCATTAAATGCAGAGAAACATTAAAGGGAAACTTCTGTCTTCCCCTTGGAATTCATGGAGCTTATGCCATACTTCAAAGCCTCATGGACAGAATTATGAAACCTCACCCTAGATACTCTGCTACACACTCTGATTTTGTAGTAACTTATAAGTGCCATACTTACAACTTCTTTTGGACTTCTTAATACAGACAGCATTTATTGCTAATTCTGTCAATAATAAGCTTTGCATGAGAGAGGCTAGATGCTTATGATATATATTGGTCAACAGGTAACTGGATCCAAACCAGACAGAATTCGTCAATAATTGGCCTGCATCATGAACAGAACAAGTGACTTTTTTTTTAGGACTGGCAGGGCACAATAGAAAGTCCGTGCCCAACTTTGTTATCACAGGCTGTGCCTTTAATCTTGTGAAATCTATACTGTTCGCAGAACCAGTCTGTGTTGCCCCAGACATTGATAAACCTATTGCTGTATACACTAATCCCTCTGAAGTAGTACTTGGAGCTGTACTATCATATTCTGCTACCGCAGGAGGGAGTTAAGTAAGGATGAGATATTAATTATTAGGATGCAGTTTCACTTAGGTAACTAACTACACACCCATACAGTGGTTATACAACAAAGGGATTTCAACACCAATTTATGTTAGTTGGATTTGGTGATATGGCCACTTTATTTTGCAGTCAAGTATAGCCCTGCCAACAGCCACATGAATGTAAATGGGTATTTTAGTCCCACAACCCATCCCAATCAGCTTACACTCACTTTCTCAGTGCTGTGACTATGTCACTGTGGAAGAGTAGTTATTTCCTAGGTCCATAAAGCACTCTTGATGTGCTACATATTCAGCATACAGTAGTAAATCCTGAGAGTTGCACAAATAGTATATAATATGACAAAAAGAAGTCAAAGCACAAGTAATGTGGAACACCTTAAATAGCTTTGATGAAAAGAAAGGATGAAAACTTGCAGCGTTAGAGATATTTGTCTCTCCTCATGAGAAATTTGAATGACAGAAGTAAGGATTCATGGGAAATACTGATGAGATGGAGTGGTGGTTTGCCAGTAATCACAGAATACCTCGTAGAATCAGAATGTACAAGGCAATCTGACCATGTGGCCATTTATACCCTGGCAATACCCACCCTTAGACATTCTTTATTAAAGGAAAATAGTGTGTTACACTGATTAATCTGGAGAGAAAATGTGTTACAGAGAAGGGAAGCTTATCAGTGAGGAATCTTTCTCTCAAACATGATGTTTCTATTTCCTGAAGCAGGTTCCGATTTTAGGTTTGAGTATTCATTGGACTGTGTAACCTGTGGAGAAATAAGAGATCTTGGACTGATGACTACCTAAAGGCTAGAAGGCAGGACACAGATCATACACATGGAGTCTTTAAGACACTGAATTTAGGGACAAGGTCTTCAACAGTTCTTGATAGGTCAAGTCCTTTAGCCCCATGATCTTTTTTGTATGAGCATTTGGGGGTCCCTCTAACTGCCTGATATAGTTATTAAAGTACAACCCAAATGAGGCCTGTTCAATGCAGACTAAAGAGTGGTCTGGACTTCTTTGGACCATGACAGAATACTTGTTGTGATCAACTGATCCAGATATATGAATTTCCTGACCACTTTTGAAACTGGATGGTCAAAGGAGAACAAGCTGTCTAGCTATGTTCCCAGGTTTTTCACAGCTTCTTTTTCTGTGCTATAAGGTAGGTGGAGGCTTCATTCCCCAAATGCAATGATATTGCATTTTTAACATTTAGTTTTAGCTAGTCACCAGCTCACCTTTTACGTTCATTTTGTAGCTTCTGCATATCAGAAAGAGATTCACGAATGCCACCCAATTAAAAAGTCATCAACAAACTTGGTTAAATCAAATTTAAACACTTACTGTAATGCTAGGTCCATGCTGCCTTCTTCTGTCTGGCTCAATGGATGGGTTATCAGATCCAACCAGATCCAACATCAGCACCTTTTTTCAAGTTTTGGTTCTGGGGCACAGGGCAGGGTCCTTTCTCTCCTTTTCATCCCTGTAATACCATCGATCCAGTTTTCCTACCTGCACCCTACATATATCCCTGAAATACAATAGTAGGGACATGAGGAAAACTATGAAATATTTAAACACAGTACCTAACTGTATGTTGAATATGGCTTAGGACTGATCCAATGCAGTTAGTTGAGAGCCACAAAGATGGAAATTCAGGTAAGGGGAATGGAGAGAGGGAAGGTTAAGGCAGATGGAAGAAAGCAATGTAAATCCAGTATTATGGTTAAGCATATAAGTTTTGTATTCAATATTGTTCCTTCTGTCCAGCTCAATAGGTGAGACAGATTCCCCAGTTACGAGCACTCCAAGGTGGTCTTATAAAAGGATATTCCAAAGGATGGTGGAGCCAAAGGATATACAGGATCTATACTGTATGTTAAGCTTATAATGGGAGGTAATGGTGTGAACTGTAGTAGCCACAGCACAAATGTCACCTAAAGGCATTCTGGAAAAAAAGGTGTAGATGCTGCAACTGCTCTAATTCAGTGGTCTTTATGTTTTGAGGGGAGATTTTTCTCTTTATGTGTTAAAGTAATGCAGTCAGAAAACAACCTGGACAACATGACTTAAATATACCACCTTAAAATTTTCATCTAGAAAAGGAAAAGAAAAAAGCTGATCTGTTTTTCACAAACCTCTGGTATGATGTAAATAGAAGTTGACAGTTAACATCCAACAAATGAAAAGTGTAGTCTCCTTTGTTGGGAAATATTGGAAAGAAGACTGGCAAATTAATGGCCTAATTAATTTAGCTTCTGAGGCCACTCTGGGGAGAAAATTAGAACTGGTTCGAAGACATACCCTATCCTTATGAAAAATTAAATAAGGAGATTTGCATGATAACGTCTGCAACTTTGAAATTCTCCTAAATGATGTAATGGGTACCAGGAAAATATTCTTCCAGTACAAAACATTTAGTTCTTCATAAGCTGCTGGTTCAAAAGGTAGTCTACTTTAGGCTTCCAGCAATATAGTATGGAGGAAATGGATCCCTCAGAGGGGGGCTAAGAAGAAATGATCCTTACAAAATGGCTGTGGATAGTTTCAAAAAAGCAAGACTTCTGATTTGCTCCCACATGAATGTCAGATGTGGCTGCCAGCTGTACTTTGATGTTAGAAAAACTAGCACCTTCCTTAAATAATCTTGCCAAAAAATCCTGAATAGAGAGAAGAGGTGCTGTAAAAAGATCTAATACCACAATGGAGCCCAGATGGTGAATCTCTTTCATTTACCTCTATAGATCTTTCTGATGCTCTGTTTTTGTGCACAGGATAAGATGTGGAACACTGAAGAAGAAAGGCTGGCATCCATGGTCATCACTGGAATTGAAGAAACCAATTGGATAATTTTAGGACGTTGATTTACTAATGAGGCTGACTGGATGGATGAGATAAAAGATCTGGAAGAAGGTCCAGCACTCAAGGACAGTATTTTGTATAAGGCCAAAGGAAGAGGAAACAGACATGACAACACCGAAAGAGGACAATGGGAATCACTGTTACCTTGCACTGAACTGCTTTCTGAAGAAACTTTGTAATTAAGGGAAAGGGTGGAAAAGTATATAGGAGAAATAAGAGCCATATGTGAATCAAAGAATCCCTCCGTGATTGATCCTCCTGGGGGATCGGGGCAAAAATAGTTGCTACACTTGGTGTTTAGAGGCTACGTAAAGAAATAACAGCAAGTCTTGCTTCAGTGATTGAACATCATGGATGTTACTGACTGGTTGAAGGACCACATGTGAGACAGAGGTTTGGATCTGTTCAGCTTGTCTGCAAAACAATGAGAACATCTACAGATCTGTGTTTTCACTACTAAGCTTTGGGAAGACATCACCCACTGCCAAAACTCTCATGGTTTCTTGACATAGCAGATAAGAGTGGATTCCCCTTTGCTTGTTGATGTACCAGGTGACTGCCATATTGTCTGTCCAGATGGAAATCAAACTGAGAAGGTAATCCTAAAAGGCTTGCATTGCATGGAGGACTACTCTCATTTACAAGACATTGATGTGTAGCTTGGCCTCTGAAATAATCCTTCCCTTCAAAATGCCCTCACCACCCCAGAAGAAAGGCATCCCTGGTCACTGTATCTTTTGTGGGTGGGAAGATGAATGGTCAAACAAATATAACTATTAGGGAAGTCAACTATCAGAGAATAAGATGCTTGTATATTGGTGTGAGATGAACTAGAAATTGCATGGGTTGATACACATGGACCACTGGACATGTAATATCTGGCCTGAGGAATTAGTGTTATCAAGGAAGCCATTTACACCAAAAATGGAAGGCTAAATGTTGATGGAAAATTTGAGATGGAGAGTGAGAGAGAGAGAGGGAGGGGACCTCAGAAGCTTTTCAACATAAGAAGAGCATTCTTGAGTCCTCAAGTTTCACAATTTGAGATGTCATATCCAGGTGTCACCCTATGAATTCTATCATATGGTGTTATATAACTTTTCTTTAGATTGACAGTAATCCCCAGCTGTTGAAAAACTTGGAGCAAGAAGTCCCTGGTCTGAATAAGTGAGTGGTTGATGCAGTGAGTAGGTAGTCATCTAAATAAGTGAACAACTGGTACCTTTGCAGGTTCAGATGTCCTGCTACAACCACCATGCACTTGGTGAGCACCCTGCCGGCTGTTGAGAAAACAAAGGATAGTGCTCTGAGTTGGAAGTGATTGGCCCCATAATCAAAAACGGAGGAAGCGGCTAGACCACCATGCTAGTTTTATGTGATGTAGGAATCCTGAAGGTTTAGGGAGCACATCCAGTTATCCTTCCTAAAGAATAGCTGAACAGACTGAAACGCGACCGTATGGAATGTCATCTGATTTACAAACTGATTGAATTGGCCAAGGTCCATAACATGTCTGGTGTCCCCAGTCTTCTTATGAACCAATGAAAATCTAGTATAGACTCTGGATTATTAATGGGTCTGATGAGAAGAGCTGGATGACATGCTTTTCTAGCAATTTTGAAATATCTGCATCTGCCACCTTCCTCTGACTGGGTAGAACTGGATATGTCTCTTATAGATTGGAGGATGGGAAGCAAAGGGACAATGTAGCCTCTGGTAATAATATTCTGCACCCGAGAATCTTGTGTGATGGTCATCCAGGCTTGAGGATATAAAGGCAAGTGCCATTAGCTGTTGCCAAAGTGCAGCAGGCAAACAATCATTCAAGAGAACTGGAAGGGTTTGTCAGTAAAGGGATCTTAAAACCCTTGATTTTTGTGAGCCACCTCTTCCACAAGGGTGATGCCCATTAAAATTGTTACCCCCTCTGCCCTGAGGGGATCTATCAGATGAAAAGTCTTGAGAAAAACTCTGGGACTTATGGAATGACAATTTTTTAAAACCTTTTTGGTTTAAGGAAAAAGTCATTTTGGGTTTGGAAAAAAGGTACACTTGACAGACAGTGCTTTGCCCTCCTGTTCACCTCTGGTGCCTGTTTACTTGACTTTGGGTCCAAAAAGGGTGGAACCATTAAAAAGTAAATTGACAAAGGATGTTTTGAAGCTCTCCACAAAATTGCAGAGATGCATTTAGACATGCTGGTGAATGGTAATACTAGTGCCTACAGCTCTCAATGTGCCATCAGCTGCATATGAAAGCAGGCACATGGACATGTTAATATCTATTGAAGAGTGGTTTGCTGTGACTCTACAGTCTTCTGTACACTGTCAGGCTAACTTGAAAAACTCCTTGTTCATCTCTCTCAAGAAAAGTGTCAAATGGTCAGTACTAGCAAAGCAAACATTGTTAATGCATATTTCCACTTTCCAAATCTGTCCAATACCCTAAACTCCATATGAAGGAGGGTGTTGGAGATTGGTGCTGTCTTCAGACAGCTTCTGTTTTTTATGACTTCTGTCATTGAAGTTGCAGCAGTCATGAAAAAGGAGCTGTCTTCTGACAGCTCCTTTTTCGCGATTGTTATGACCACAATGGCATCTGTGGCAGGACCATTCCACAAATATGGGTATTCCTAGGGGTAACCAAAATATTATCTGGTCTTCATGGGATCAGTTCCACTATGTTGGGTTCCTGCCATGCCCACTAAGAGACTAGGTCAATGAGGTCAACAGCAAGAGTGACCACCTAGGAAGCAGATGGGCCAGCTACTAAATGCTTAATGGAATATCACATCCTTTTTGGAAGGAGCATCAGTGGAGCAACTCCTTTGATGCTTCATCCGCTGAAGAATGTCTCCAAATGAGGCATCTTCCAAGGTGGCTCTAATGGACCCCTCCCCTACCTTGAACTCAGATTTCAGTGAGAGACTATTAAAGGGAATCCAGATGTCTCATTTTGCAAGCCTGTCTACAATGGTCTTTCCCAGTGCAAGGCTCCAGAGATGGCTTGAAAATGGAAGCTGAACTCACCTGGTGAGAATCCTCAAGACCCATGAGGTTGATTGTCCCTAATTGACAGGATGATGGAAAGGAGGGACCACAGAATTCAGAGGGGATTATGATGGAGCTGAGCGTATGTGACAGACTGCCTTTCTAGACCTGTATAGTACCCTTTCAAATGTCTTGAATACTGAATCCAAAACTGGAACTGAGAAAACTCCTCAAGATCCAAAGATTCCACCATGAAACCTACCTGGGACCTAATCCAACTTAGCTCTTTGGTAAACATTGAAGCCAGGTGTCTATGTCCAAAGTACCCAAGCGAAAGGATAGCCTTAACAACCTTGGAGTTGAACCTGAGCCCTGGAACTCAGCCCTAACGTCTTGACCCCAAGACATCTAAAGATCCAATGCTGTCAGAGATGATTGAGTAATGTAAACAGTCTTACTTGAAGCTGGGCAAGTTATTGGGTCCATCAAGGCCATCTCACAGGAAAAACTCACCTCCATCGACATAAGATTTCAAGGCCAAACTGATAAAGAACATATCCAAATGGGTGTTTCCGGGAGCAGACACAGCACTCCAGTGGAGAGCAATAGAAGGGCTCCCATCTAGATTTGTGTCCTCACAAACTTTCGCATCACCCTGTCAACATCAATGCCATACAGACTCCTCAATGACCATAAGGACTTGGATGAGCAAGTCAATGAAGGTAGCCTGGAGGCAAGATGCACAGATCTGTCCTATAAACTAGACAATGGAGCTAATTACTGTCTGCTTCTGGGGAGAGCCTGAGAGGAGGAGAAGGTGATTGGATCTAAACTGGCTCCTGGATGAGTATAGGATTCAGCAGTGTCTCCATTTTTGGAAAAGGACCTGATAGAGCCATTGGATCCAATGATCTCTGCTGAGTCCTATCTTTGTCTTTGCCATCAGATTTGTATTTTTGTTTTTCATTCCTTGTCTTTCCTTTTTTCTTTTACTTTCTATTTTCTTTCTCTTTTTCTTAGAGAATTTGGATTTGTAACCACCACTTTTAGTAGACAGAGAAGCAGAAGTAAGCTTCCCTTTCAGAACAAAATTGTTCCCTCAATAAACAAGAGCCCTGGCACAAAATGAGGCACAGGGCTCAAACTCGACATCAAGGCGATCCACACCTAAGCATTGCTTACGCAACAGATGAGTGTCCTGGGGGGATCTTGTACCCAGAGGAGGTGCAATTTTTAAAGCCGGTTTATTTGTCACTCAGAGCATCAGTTTCAAAAGTCATACTTGCATGAAAGAGGAAGTTAAACACCTAATAATAAATTCCTAAAATAAACACACCTACCAGCAAAAATGTTAGACTAACACTGAATCAACAATACGATTAAGGCATATCTGCAAAAAGACATTTTTGTGTACATGGAAGTCAGAAAGGCAGAACAAAACTGCCACAATAAAGAAAAAAAAAACACTAACAATAAACTACCAAAAAATGCTTCCAAATTACTAAGACAGAAAGTAAATATGCAAACGATATTGAAATCACTTGAGCTAGGTAACAACTTTAAAAAGGAAACTGACTTATTTGACTTTGTAGCACTGAACGCACATATTGCATTCAAACCTAAAAGGTGGCAAACAATATCTGGATTATTGTAGAGTTGGAAGGGAATTAATGGAATAGAAATGATCTTAAGCCCTGGATCTGAGAACTTGAATAAAGTGCCAATGTCTGATCTGTTCAAATTCAATAACCCATTTGTTGAGTTGGATGGAGAAGACAACTTTGGATCCAGAGTTCATGTTTTTTGATTTGCAGAAAAGATAAGAACATGTTAAAAAGTAAAGGTCCTAGCACAAATCCTGTAGTACTCCTTTGGTTGCTAACATGCTCTCTGAGGTTGAACCTGACACCATCACAGTGTGGATTCTATCCCATAGCCAATTAGCTATTAATCGGGTCTATATTAGATCATCAAATGCTTAGGTTAGCGAACAGTGATTAATTGACCCCATGTTAGCGAAAGCTTACAAAACCGAACTGTCAGAACAGTGACTTTTTTCCAAGGGAAAAAAAAAAATCACTGTTCCATCAAAAAAAAAAAAAAAAAAAGAAAACACTTTAATACATGATACTAAGTGGGGGGCTTCACCCTCACACCCCTGATGTGGAGGGCTGTGCCCACCACACCCCCCTACTTAAATATACCAACTCCGAGACTGCACTACAGTGCCAAAAATGGCAAACTACCAAAGCGGCCAAGCAAATTCTTTCCCAGGGAAAAATTTGCTTACATGCCGCTTTGATATTTTGCTGTTTTAGCGTTTACAGCTCGACCAAGTCGCATTCACTAACCTGAGTCTTCGGTCAGCTGATAGGAACCCTGTCAATCTAACAACACAGGGATTAAGTTCAGGTATGTTTAACTTATTGAAAATGTTGGCATTTGGAAGACAGCATGTCTGCTCTCCATGTCTTGTGTTCTGCCTCAAAAGAAATTTAGCAGATTTATTAAACAAGTATGTAGAAAATAATAGTGGGGTCACCACATAAAGGAGCATATAAAAATTTAATAAAAAATATTAAAAACACAGCAAATAAAATAGATAAATGATTCTGGTTAAAACTTTCTTCAGATGTAAAATAACACAATAGGAACAACTATTTAAAGGGCTTAAAGCCAATCAAATTTTACATTGCAGCTGATGCCCCTTTAGAAGAGGTTTGAGGGGGGCATAACCATTCAGGCCTGGCAATTTATCTGCTTGAAGCTGTACGATCCATCGTAGTTCAGTAATCTCTGTATAATTAATAATATTGCCACCTCTCAGACTCAGTGTAATTGTTTGTAAGACCATAATGGTAAAACTATGTGATGTAAAATCAACAACATGCTTTGCCGAAGCATTATAACTATTTTTAAGTTGAATATCTCTAGCATGTTGAAGAATTCTACCTTTAAGTCAGCTATTGATTTTCCTGGTATAGAAGCTAGTACATTTGCTACATGTAGCAATGTAAATCAAGTTCTTAGTGGCACAGTCTGCATAAAGCTTCAAGACATATTTAATGCAAAAAATAGGATGTATAAAAAGATTGTTCTTATTAATATAAGCACAAGCTTTACATCATCTACATGGATAGATATCAATCCTCTGACTAAGAATGTGTTTCATAGGTAGATGCGGATGACAAAGTTTTTGTTTCAAATTCTTACTGTTTTTAAAAAACGTGGTTGTTCATCAACAATTTCTTTGATTCGTCCATCCAATATCTTCCATTTTTTTCCTAACAATCTCACATATATTGTTCATATCACTAGTATATGTTCAGATGACTCCAGTTTTATTAAATGTATCCCTTGTTAGAAGATGACTTATTATTATTACGATTCCCATAATGTATAAAAAAATATGGTACACTTCTAGTTTATCTTAGTTCTGTTTTATTCATTATGGTGTCCACTTCATGAATATTATAGCCTCTAGCCAAATATTCTTGAGCAAGATCATCAGAAGCTCTTATAAAATCTTCAGCTGATGTATGAAGCCATGAAGTCCTGACTAACTGACCTTTCATTATATTGCGATATATGTACCCAGGATGCATACTAGTTCTGTGCAGAAGCTTGTTCTTCCAGCATGTTTTCTGATACATTTTGGTGGTAAATTTGTTATCTTTGTCTGCAGAAACATATACATCTAAAAAGTCAATTCCTTCATATGAGGTTTGCATTTTAATTTAAGGAAGGTAGTCGTATCATCCAGATAGGTTACAAAACAGATCAATTGCTCTCTCGTACCTCTCCATAACAAATATCTTTTGTAAAAAGCAATATGTTGAAAAAAAAGGATGAACAGGAGAAAGTGCAAAATGTTCTTCCCAGTTAGCCAACATTAAGTTTTGTTTGCTGAGTTTTTAATGTTGTTATTAATATCTGTTATGCTCCTTTACATGGTGACTGCACTGATTATTATTTTCTATATACTTGCTGGCTTTATATGGTGCTGCCCTTTGGTGACTGACAGTGTTTTTTTATTTAGATTCATTAAACAGAGTCTACACTTACCAAAGTCAAAAGTTTATGGGTTGGGTCTTACAAGATATTTTATATTAAAGTTTATTAGGTCTGTTATGAAATTATGGTATGCACAATCCTTTTGCCACTTATATGGTGAGGATAGCATCACTGATGTTAAGGATTTTCTGGGTTCATTTGAGTGGAAAATTCAAATGCTATTACTTCTGATGTTACTATAAAAGATCGCTGTGCATTTTTAAACTATTTGGGGGTGTGGCATAATGGTTAAGTTGTTTACCTTACAAACACAAGGTGCAGGGTTTGATTCTTACAAGGGGTAATTGGCTAAGCTTAAAAATGTCCCATAAGAGCAGTTAGCCTAGTACTAATCTATGAACCTCTATGCATGCTAAAGAAAGTCATATTTGTTTTGAAAGTGTAATAAATATTGGTCAGGTATTAGTGATGTTGACTAGTTTACGAGAAGAAAAGTGATGTGTCCATATCCAGTGAAAAACTGAAAGAACAATAAGGGCAGCAATGAATGTAGAACTTCTACAATGGGAATAAGTAGAGCAGATAACAGCAAGAATTAAATGAAATGGTGCATATGCTTATTTGACTTAGAATGTGAACAGACGTTGCTGTTCTGGAACAACAGAATAATATGCTGAATTTGTTTAAAAGATATGGCACCCTGACAGTACCTCATCGGCAGGATTATGTACAATGAATGGCCATTGTTGCATTCCTTAAAATGTGGGAAGATTGGAGATTGAAGATGCTGAACACATACAGCAAAAAAGTGAGATCTTAATTCCCCATGTCCTAAGAAGGATAAAAATGTGTGGAAATAAAAAAGACATAGATGGAAGTGGATGATGTGCCCTACATTATTGGGAGAGGAAATATCCATAGTATTAAGCTACTTTTAACCACAGTAAGATGAAATGGGTCCCCCTGGTTGCAATGTCTACCCAAATAAATGACTTAACATATCAAGATACACCCGTTGAAACTGGAACAATTTTTATACATTGTATGGTCCTTTACAATACAGGGTCCAGGAAGTATTTCTCACCATCAAACCTTATTGCCTGTGCTAGGACAGCATAGATAGAAGCACTCATTAATTATTATTTTGTGGTCCCTTTAACAGTAAGAACATAACTTTATGTTTCTAGAAAATATATAATCAGTGCAGTAAGTCAGCCAGACTTTGAGCTGTTAACTGAGAAGGAGTAATCAGTATCAGGATCCCAGCCAACTTGCATTCATTTCATAATCCAGCTTGGTCATGACACTGTTAGTAGAGAGGCAGTTGACTGGTCTCCAGCATGCAGACTGCTCCTCTTATCATTTGAAATCTTCAAAAAATAGGTATATCAACAGATAAGTTGAGGCAGCATTATCGAACTAGATTGAAGAAAAAGACCATGTTTGATGCACAATGAAAGGTATGCAAGACTGAGGTATGAAAAATAGCACAGGAAATTAAAAATGAGTCTTCAGTGCACACACTTAAAGGAATGGCTGACCTTGGTCTGAAATTCATTAGAAGCAAGTTTAGTGCAAGGATTCTGAGGTTTTAATGGCAATTAGACAGGTAAAGAGATTAGTTTATATTATTTACTATATGAAGATACAATCTGCATGGAAAAGACTTAAACAGTTCTAGCGAACAAAAGACAAAACATTACAAAATGCATTTGTGTTTATATTAGAGGCAAGAGGGGGGAAGGAGACAAGGATTTTGTTTTTATAAACACAAAAAAAAGAAAGAAAAAAGTCAAGTACTTATATCTTCATATGAAATAATAAAATGTAACATCGCCTCCAAACTATTATACAACCAGAGTGCACACAAATAGATAATTATCAATATCTTTCATTCTTTTTCAAGGCTCTAGGTAAAGATATGTGCCCCATCCCACTTTCCGCAGCAAGATGAAACTTTAGATATTTTCCAAAGGTAGTATGAACAGTAATTTAGAACAAAAATAAAGGACAAAATGTTGTCTTCATCTTTTTTTTTTTGTTTTCAATAGACTCTGATATTTGGATGTATGCCCAGCCATGGTCTGTGTACAACAACAGGGTCATGATACTGGATGGTAGCATTTCTTCATGGAGACTTAGTTGGGGGGGGTGGAACCTAGATGGCTAACTTGAAGCAGTGAGTTTTGAGAGCTCATAAACTAGTATAATAATATAGAAAATTTTATTATTTTCAAGTTTAAAACATCAGAAACCTATAGATAAACTACTAAACTACATAAATATCAATTTTGGTGGAGCTATACAAAATTTTTCCTGTCAAGTAACTTGGAGATATATTGAGTCACTGAATATGAACAACTCAAGGAGTTCTCATTCTGATGCTACTTTAAAAACAGAACTGCAATTGATGACATCTACCTTTCAGGGACTATCTTTGAAGATGGATGGCTTTAAAAATGACTTAGAAAACCTCACATTAAATTCTCAAAAACAGACTGGTACTTTTAATGAACTATTATAACAACACCATACAAAAATAACAAATATAAAGACTTTTCTAAATGACATTGAATGGATACTCAAAGAGGAAGAATTCCAAAATGAATTTCTGCTTAAACAGAATACATGGATGCATAGCAAAATAGATGACTCAGAAAACATGGAAAGGAGAAACAACATAAGGATCTGTGGTCTGCCTGAAAACACTGAAAGAGAAGACATTATTTAATTCTTAACAACCTGGATTCCTGAATTTTTAGACTTGAAAGAGGGACTTTCATTTGGGATTGAAAGAGCACATAGAGCACTGAGGAAACCTGCTTCTAACTCTACAAATATTCCACTTAGATCCATAGTTATAAAAATGTCTTTCATTTCTGGACAAGGAACTAATATTAAAATCTGCTTGGGGAAAATCACCCTTAAAATACAATCAAAGCCTGATAAGGTTTGACAATGATTATTCTTCCAGAATACTAGAAAAAAAGAAAAAAGTCTGACGAATAATCAAATTGTTGAAACAAAACAACATTAAAGCACAGCTGGCCTTTCCAGCCAAGATAAAAATACTTTTTGCCAATGAGATGAGAACCTTTAATAACTTAGAAGAAGCTACTATTTTCATCAAAAACAACAACATAATGTCTGTCCCAGAAGAAATGGAATGGATGGCCCCTACTCTTAAAAGAATTAAAAAAAATCATTGGACAGATGATAGAAAGAAGAACCAATAGCTGTCCCGAAAAATAACTCTTACAACTGCATTTCTCAAAGTATCAACTGATATGGTACATCATTTGTCATCTGTTTTTATTTTTTTTAAAAAAAGAGGGTTTCTTAAACAATTGAGAAACAGTAATGATTTATTCAGAATGTTCAAAGAGTCCAGTAATTCTTCACAAACAAAGGTAGGTCAAGATGGGTTACAATGTATATTATATATAAGCCAAACAAACCAACATATAGTGTAAACATATATCTTTCTATTCCCCTACTTGAACTCAGTGAATACTTATCTTGTTCATGTGTCATTGTTTTTACTTATAATAATTTAAGTAATTAGTCAACTAATTCAACAAGGTACCATTCATCAGAGTTCAGACTCAAATGTAACAAATTAGCATCAAATATAATAGCAGTAACAGTATAGTGTTTTGAAAAGAAATGCTGTCATAGAGACTAATGCCTTCTTCAGTCAAAGTATGATTTAGAAATGTCACATATATCCTGGTTGAATAATAATAACAAGCTCTTAGTACAAATTTCATTATTATTCTGTATAAACATAGTTAATACCAATTATGGCAAGTATCATAGCTTTGACTGCTGCTTGATCAATCCTGATATGGTGTGCGTGGATGCAGCCATGTATGGCAGCTAATCCAAATGTCATTATTATCCTTTCTAAACATAATTAATATCAATTACGGCAGGTATGATAGCTTCGAGTGCTGTTTGATTAAGCCTGACATGGTGTATGTGGATGCAGCTGTGTCTGGCAGCTGTTGTGTGTTGCCGTTTTTGTTTCAGGGAGGCTATGGGTTGTGGCTTGTGATCAAGGTTTATTGATGCCTGTGTATTAGAAAGAGACAGTTGGTGTTTTACCCTGGATCCAGTGGAGGGGTGTGGCTAGATCTGTGGTTTGGGATATTTTGGCAGAGTGTGTTTTGTTTGTGCATCTGCTGAATGAGAGGTGGGAGGGCTGGTAGAGTGTGTTGTCTCTTGTTGTAGATGCTTGCTGGGAGGTTTTTTTTTTTTTTATCTGTTTGCTCTTTGCTCTTTTCCTAGCTGCTGCCTCGCTGAAAAGGAGGGAATTTAGGCTTGAAGTTGCAGTGAAGTGAATAGGTGCATTGTGAGCCTCTGGTATGTAGTACACAGCCACATTAACAGAAACAGATGCTCCCAGGTTGCTATGGTAATGGAGACAGAGTGATAATAATAAGGAGCCTCCGAGATGATTCTCAGCAATGACATTTTTTGGTTTAAAAAAAAAAAAAATATATATATATATATATATATATATATATATAAATATATATATAATAAAAGAGCTGTTGTAAACCGCATGTACACATATTGATGGTCTACCAACACTTCATTTAGGTCATTAAGTTGATTTTTGATAAAAAAAAAACACACAATAGTTATGTAATGTATGATTTTAGTAAATCTAGACATAAAATATATAATCATCATATAAGATGAAGCAGTCTGCTGAATTTAGATATTAAAGACAGTATTTAATAGCATGTGCTTGTGTATAATAACACTACTGTTTTAACTTGTCATAAATGACATACACTATGTTGAACATCAAGGGGAAGATGATGACTTTCTTACATAAGTAAATATGCATAACACGTCATGTAATTGCTTTAACTTGAATTGTGGTTTTGTAACTAATGTTTTATACATGACATCAAACTGACAATGTTGTTCAAGGGAAACAATAGAAGCTTGAACTAGAAATGTCACAGAATGTAATGATCACATTCTGAACAAATAGCATTAAATTGACAATAATCACTCAGCTTAACCTTTGCTCATTATACAAAATAGAATGATGCCATTTAAATCTAAAACCTTTCAGTATATGCCATTAAAATGGCAATTTATGAATATGGAAATGGAACTTGTAATCATTAATCAAAATAAGTGGTTTTGTTGTTTTTAACCTACAATTTCACTCATTTTATAAGAAATGACTGATATAAAAATCCTTATGTGTAGGAAATGGGGGGTGCACTGATAATTAAAATGAACTAACTTTCATCAATGTTTACATAAAACAAACTTGATGCTTTAAGTAAGTTAGCAACAAACAAAGTGATTGCTTAAATGCTGATAAATAATGAAATATAACTTCTGATATATCCAGTAAAATACATTGTATTATAAACATTAGGTATAAATATTATTACCATCTATTTATTTTAAGTGATATCTTTTGAAAGACTTCATCAATAAGGGTGAATATGTTAAACAACTGTATGCTATAAACTTTTACTGAGGTTTTATATATATGATACATCCTACTTCATTATGATTGAATTGGTTGTCATCTATCTTTCATGTAAATATTAATTGCTTATACAATAAGTAGACATTTATATTGTGTTAGAATTCTGTCTAATCTACAATAGTACTATATCTGTTCAAAATAATATAAATATTGCATATTCCTATTACAAATATTCTCCATATGATAATTCAATTTATGGAGCTCAGTTGTCCTTGATTGTCAATGTATGAGTGATAATCAGATGGATTTATATTTATCCATCAGATTAGGAATGATTTTCATTCCATGGCTAGTGCAGATCTTAGTGTTGTTAATATTTATAAATTTAAATTTGTTATTTCACAAACATATTTTTAGTATGCCTGACCAAAGCATTACTTTATTGGTAAACACTTAAAAGTATACAACTGATAATTCCCTTTAAAATCTCAAACATATACTTTATAGTTATCAGAGGAAAATGTTTAATAGTTACAATAAAGCAAAAAATACATAGTCTAAATAACCTAAGATGGATTTACCTTTATTATCTTTAAATACCAATGGCTTAAACAATCCTAGCAAGAGACCAAATCTACTGAAATATTTAAAACTGAACAAAGCACAAATTGTCTTCCTTCAAGAAACTCATGTTAAAACCAATGACAATTACAAATGGAATCCTAAGTAATATATGATATTGGTATAATCCACTTATAAGACAAACACAAAAAGGATAACAATTTTATGGAAAACAAATGTGATTAACCCAGAAATCATTTATAAGTATGAAGATAAAGGAGGCCGTATGGCATTAGTAATAGTTAAATATAATAACAGAATATGGACCCTAGCCAATCAATACTGGTTCCCGGGCACTGGATCAGAAACTGTTAAAAAACACAAGGATTTCATTTCCAGTAATTATAAAGTAACTTAATATTAGGAGCAGATTTGAACTGTATATATGATATTTCTAAAACTACAAATAAAAGACTGCTGCGTGCATCTGCTGTATCAAAAGCTTTAAACAAGTGGGTAGAATCATTTCATCTTGTAGTTACTTTCAAATTTAAAGAAGATAAATCTTTGTTGTTTTCCCATCAAGATCACAAATTTGGTACCCAAACTAGAATAGATAAAATATTTGCTGCCCAAGATTTACACTCTAAAATCATTAATTTCTCAATTACTCCCTGCCACTTTTCAGACCACAATTCATTGATACTGAAACTTCAAAATGAGTACAAACCATTAATCTTTAACTCCAGAATTCCAGCATATATAACTGAAATTAAAGAGTTTAAGCCCTGGTTATTATCTGAATTACAGTTCTTCTTAGATATTAAACCATAACTGCTGCTCAATGTGTTTTAAACTTGAATGTATGGTAATGTTATGCATATATAACTTTAAAATGTTACTTTTTGTAAAGTGTTTTATAATAAGTTAGTACTATATGTGCTAAATGCTGGTATTGCTTATGACTGTAATGTGCTTGAAACTAGCATTTACTAAATGTTCAATTTGTATTATTATCTTGGAGCTTTTCTCCCCGGGTCTCCGCTGAAAATGGACATATATCCAGTCGGACTATCCCGGTCAACAAATGTAAAATAAATAAATAAAAATTAATTACTCCACAGAGATAAATAAAATAATGATATGGATTCATTAAAAGCTTACATATATGGTAAAACCCTAACTTGGTATAAAAAAATCAGAGAATGGGATTCTGAATTATTAGATCTACAATCTAAACTTTTGTCAGTAAAAACTGAAAAAACTCAAAATCATTTGGAGATGAAATAGAAATTATAAGTATTAAACAATAAATACAATGAAATTCTAACACATAAAACTAGTTTAGCTTTAGAAAAACTAAAAATTAATACCTTGGCCACTTCTCCCAAATATCTACATAATTTATCCACAAGAATCAAAATTAAATCAAAAGCTAATAATATTAAAAGTATCTTCCATGAAAAGAAAGGGAAAAATGTCTCATATATAGGTGACATTCTTGATACCTATAGAAATCACTATATGGAACATTTACAAAAATAAAATATACATATTGATCAATTAAATCTAGATGAAAAATGTTCTAATATAAACAAAATACCAGAAAAATTAAAACTAGATCTGCAAGCACCCATATCATACAAAGAAATTACAGATACAATAAAAGAAGGTAAAAATGTAAAAGCTCCAGGTATAGATGGCATAATTATGGAAATATATAAACTTTTTCCTTCAATGATACTATTCCTCTTCTATAAAACTCTATGAGAAATTCAGTCACAAGCTTTAACACCACCCTCTTGGAGATCTTAATCACACCAGTCCTAAAGGAAAACAAATCCCCAAACTTCTGTACCTCATATAGACCTATGTTATTATTAAATAATGACTATAAGATAGTTATGACAATATTAACTAACAGAATGAAAATACCACTATCCACAACAATAAATAATGATCAAACTGGATTTCTATATCATAGACACATACACGACAATATTAAAAGGATCATTTATGTTATAGATTATATTAATAAAGAAATAAACACTCATAATTGGCTTAGATATAGAAAAAGCCTGTGATTCCCTAAATTAGGACTCTTTATTCAAAATTCTGGTGTTATTTGAATTTCCTCCTTCCTTTGTTCATCTAACTAAAGAATTATATATATATATATATATATATATATATATATATATATATATATATATATATATATATATATATATACAAATAATTTAGCACATGTTATCCTAGGTCCTTTCACCTCTGAATCTATACATATAATAAAGGATACTAAACAAGGATGTCCCACGTCACTGATTCTATTTGCTTTGGGTATTGAAATATTGGAAGATTCAATACATAACAATGCAAAAATCAAAGGAGTAGATGTTTATGAACAATACAATTCTAAAATAATGTTCTTTGCTGATGACATATTATTAACATTACCCAATACAAAAGAGACATTAGAAGAATTAGATATTTTAATTGACATATTTTCCAGGACTTCAGGACTCCATTTCAATAAATCAAAATCAAAATGTTTATTTTTAAATAAAAAAAAAAAGATTTGCAGACAAAGGGGAATCACATTATAGGGGAACAATAATCTACCTTAAAATATCTAGGATTTGAGTTATGCAAGGATAATAATGAATTAGCCTCAAAAAACTACAATAATATCATCAATACAATCAAAATATTTGTGGAAAAGTGGAACAAAATAATATTAACATTTGAAGATAGACTACAGTTAATATTTTTTTTTTACTATCCAAGATTCTATATATAGCTTTGGCAATACAACTGTTACCAGAAAATAATATATTCAAAGAAATAAACTCATGCCCAATAACATTTTTATGGTTTTCAAAAAGAAACAGAATAGCTTTGATACATCATATCAGATCATGGAAACAGGGAGGATTAAACTTTCCTGATATAGAAACGTATATAAAAGCATCAATATCTAAAACCATCTCAGACTGGATAAGTCCAAATTATTCTGCAAATTGGAAAGAAGCACTAACTGCAATATCAATAAATGAATTTGATTTAAAAAATTCAAATAACAGATAAAAACAATTTGCCATTACACATATTATGTATTAGTATGCAATATAACATAACAAAGCCCACTAAAACTCATATGATTATTTATTATATTGACTAATTTAGGAACATTATTAATCCAAAAATAGATTTAAAAAACTGGTTTGATCTCTTAATACCATTCATTGTTACAAACAGCTATCCACATAAAATATACAGAGAAATAATTAACTCCTGGAAACAGAAATGATTTGTTTGTTGGTTTCAATGTATCAAAGAACTAAAAGTTCTGGATATGCAAACAATAGAAACAACATACAAAATTCCAAAACAAAATTGGCTAACTATACAAAGCATTCTGACATATTCACAAGATTTATTCAGAATAATTAGTAATTCCACATTTAAAGAAATACCTAATCTTACGAAATACCTATATACAATCATATATAATAATTATGACATGGGAAATAGCATTTCGAAATTTTACAAGATAATGCTAAATTATAAAAAACACCTAAATCATCATATTGGAATTATATAACAAAAAGGACACTCATTACAGCTAACTGAAGAAATTAAATCAAATATTTTATTATCAATGAAACTTACATCCTTTACACAATACTGGAAAGTTTTTAATTGGAAATGCTTGTGCAGAGCATTCTCAACTCCAGATAGAATTATTAAAACTAATTATTCAACAAAGGGAATATATTGGAGGTGTGAGCAAATACACAATGCAGATTGGAATCACATTTTTTTTCGAATGTGTTAAAATTAAGCCATTTTGGAATGATACTAAAAACTTTTTACAAGCTTTATTTAATGTATCATTTAACTTATCTAAAGTTCTAGTATTATTAAATGTGTACGAAGGCCCTCATTTGAATGAGTCAAATATGTATCTAGCTTGGACAATACTTGCAATCTCGAGGAAGTGTATAATAAGAAGATGGAATACGAACACAATACCAACTTTGGAAGACTTCTACAGCCTACTGAAGGCCACAACATTGCTGGAAATTAAAATTAAAATTAAAGAATTAAGGCTTCATCCTAAGCCATTTATCAACAATCCATGGAAAAAAGTCTTATCATTGATTGACACTTTACAATAACTGAACAGATACACTCTGATAACTGGATCGTTATACCTATAAAGCAATTGTATATATTGAACTCTGTTCTAGTGTCATGC
Organism: Protopterus annectens; assembly: GCF_019279795.1. Classification (NCBI taxonomy): domain Eukaryota; kingdom Metazoa; phylum Chordata; order Ceratodontiformes; family Protopteridae; genus Protopterus; species Protopterus annectens. Next base: position 1,669,266,320 of record NC_056733.1, on the reverse strand, counting down.
TGATGTAAATAGTGCACATAGTTATTTAAGATGTTATATACAAATACTATGGAATTTATTCAACTGTATTTGAAAGATAAAACTTTTTTTGAAGAAAGGGACTTAGTTGGTTGCAACTGATAGTTCAAATAATACATAATAAAGGAAGAGTAGTGCTGTTGTTTTGTGGTTTCTCCTTGCTTAAGGGATATTTGTTGCTTTTGGGTATAGTTATATACATAAAAAAGTGTAAGAAAAAAGAAAAATCAATTGATTGACACTTGCAATAATTGCGTGATTATTATCCTGACATGCATATATAGAAGCATGAGAAGCAAAAGCTATTCCACTTGGAAACGGCCTTCACATCCATTTAACAGATGATAGCATTATCAGTGCCAGTACCACATCAATGAAAAACTGAAAGCATGACATCTGAAGAGGCTAAAATACATCTCTGCTAGGTACAAAGAAGCCTGAGATTCGTTACAATGAAATAATTTGAATATTTAGATATTAACTTGTCCAGGGCTGCTCCTGACCTATTTAAGGGAAAGTCTAGCTGAATAATACTGAATGACAGTTAGCAGAATGAACAGTTTTACTTTATAACTTTTAGTCAGAATTTCTGGAATAAAAATAAACCTCCACCCTTAAGTGGTGTTTCCTCCACAAAACCTAGTGAGATGAAAGATGGTATAGAAAGTAAATACAGATTTTCTATTGAACTCAAGTCCCACAATGTAAGCAGGCAAAAATGGTTTATGTAGATGATATAGGAGGCTTTCTAGTATGGATTTTTAGTTATGTAAGGTAGTAGCTAGTATACACTAGGGAATGCCACATAGGAAGAGAGAAAAGTATATCTGACTAGCACTGGAGAGTGAACTAATAAATCAGTTTCTCACAGTGAGGTATAAAACTCTGAAATAACCCCCTTGGGACCAGGGACAATGAGAAATAAGTCAATTAAGGACAGTCTGTAAACATATAATGGAGTGAAGAGGTTAGTGTTTGGAAGGCTGGAACTGGGATTTCATGGGACAACAGACAGTCAAGCCTCTTCATGGGATGTGAAAAGTTAAAAGTGGTGAGGGAGAACTCTGAATTCCAGAGACAGATAAAACTTAAAGACCACATCAATTTGGGGGGGGGGGGTAGGTGGGGTTGTTTGAAAGCAAACCTGGCAGAGTCAATATTGTTCTAGCAGAAGGTTTACAAAACTGGATATTTAAATAGTATTATACATGAAACAACATGGGTTTGTTTTTTTTATCAAAAATAAGAAATGCCTAATAGGGTAATGGCAAAACTTCATAGAATACAAGAATATGAAAGGGTAATAAAGAATAAAGATGGGTCTTAATGCATTGTTTAAGCATTCTGAAGGTTACCTTTATTTTAAAGGATTTTTTAAATGTTTTGGTGTATGCAGAGAGTAACATAAGAGTAGAACACAGAGGAGACTGCTTATAGTATTTGGAATTTGAGTGACAGGATGTAGATCCTATCCTAGTAGGAGCAGGAGGGTTTGCCCTTGCTTACCTAGATGATATTGCTATCTACAGCCATTCCTGGCAAGAGCACCTTCAACATGTCAGGGAGGTCCTGGGCAGACTACAGAGGGCAGGGTTGAATATTAAGCTGAACAAATGTCAGGTGGGTATGGCAGAGGTCTCCTACCTAGGACATAGAGTGGGGAGTGGTAAGATAAGGCCAGAACCTGCCAAAATGGAAGCCATTCAGGCATGGCCTCCACCTGTTACTAAAAAGCAGATAAGGGCATTTTTAGGGACAGCAGGGTACTACAGAAAGTTTGTCCCAAGTTATACTACCATAGCTTCTCCCCTCACAGACCTGACAAGTGAGAACAGGCCAGATAGGTTAGTGTGGACCCCAGCATGTGAGCAGGCAATCCAGAAGCTTAAAAAAGCTTTGGGAGGACCCCCTGTGTCAGCTAGTCCAGATTACAGCAAATAATTTGTTGTGCAGGTGGATGCTTCAAACCATGGGGTGGGAGCTGTACTTAGTCAGATTTCTTCAGAGGGGGAAGAGCACCCAGTGGTTTATCTCAGTCATAGGTGCCAACCTAGGGAGGAATGCTATACAGCTGTAGAAAAGGAATGTCTAGCTATAGTGTGGGCACTGCAGAAACTTCAGCCTTATCTGTATGGAAGGAAATTCACTGTTATGACAGATCACAACCCACTAACATGGTTAAACAGAGCCAGACAGCAAAATGCCAAGTTGCTAAGATGGAGCCTGGAGTTGCAAGCATATGATATGTCCGTGCACCACCACAGTGGGATTAGCAATGCCAATGCATATCAGCTCTCAAGACAGGGAATGGGGTAAGGTATACTCAGATAGACCTCACTCCCTCTAGCAGCATTTCTCAAGGGTCAAACTAGCTTGAGTTCTCCCGGGGGCAGATATGTGAAGATTGGGTGAAGATAGGTGAAGGCTGCCAGAACAGCCAGTTAGAATTTTGGAGATAATTCTGTCATCTGCAAATATTATTGCATACCACAGGCTTGTTGTCTTAAATGGTAAAAATAGTGTTACATGTGGAACTGAAAACAAATTTAACAACAGTGCACTCTGCTGACCAAGTAAATCATGTTGTGACCCTTTGATGTAAACATGGCTCCAGCCAGTCTAGATGAAGGAATTCTAGCTATTGTTTTAAGGCCGGAGTTAATGGTCAGAATTTACATCCATAAATGCTCTTTATTGCTCTGGTTTCTACCCAGAGGTGAAGTATGTAAATGTAGTTTCTGTTAGCCTGGGAACGAAGGGAAGTGTGAAGAATGATGTAATGTGAACCAGGAATGTGATTTTAAAAACAGAGAGAACCAGAGAGCATAGAGCATTAAGAATTTTTGTCTTGACGATCCAACTCATCAGCACTGTCTTGCTCTATATGTAAATTTATCATAGACTTGTGTGTTCTCTTAGAAATAGCTAGAAACTAGAAAGATTAGATTAAGTGTTTTTCTGTGATGTTAGAACTGTACTACTGAATTATTTTAAGTATTTCTGTGTGATCTCTGAACTCTTGACTAGCACTGTGTAGTTGAAAGCATTGTCTTTTGGTTTTAATTATTTATTAGTAAATATTTTAAAACCTTTTAACTGTGGCTGGTTTGTGTAGAGATAGGTTAAGGTCTAGAGTACATTGCATGCTTATATTGATCCTGTACCAAGTCACTCTAATAAGCCTTGACTGTTTAGTCATAATACCAATTAGATAATAATATTGTACAGTAATAATTGGACACCCTTTTAAGGGCTTTTGGGTAGCTGATAAATATTAGGTGAGTGGTGGCAAGTGATACTACTGTATAGTCTGGGTAAAAGGGGCACAGCTGTAGAACCTGTGCCAGCCTTCCCCAGAAGTGTCTGTGTGGTTGCATAAACTCTTCTCAAAGTGCATGTGTGTGTGTGTGTGTGTGTGTGTGTGTGTGTGTGTGTGTGTGTGTGTGTGTGTGTGTGAGTGTGTGTGTGTGTCAGCTACTTGGGCAGGGATGTGAAGCACTGGTTGGACAGAGACGGTGCTAGAGGTTTTAGCTTACCCCCTAAGCTGAGATCTGGACCCTATAGCTGTGCCAATGGGAGTCTTATTGGGGATGTGGGGAGCAAGGGAGTGACCAGCCCAGGACCGACTGTTATCTCTGTGTGCTCTTAAGGGAAATTGAACTTTACTGTGGGTATTTGTTATCCTTTCCTCATAAATGAGATGCCCTCTCTGGTGTTAGTGGTGAGGATTGAAGCTACTTGATTGCTGGGCCAGGGCAGGAGTGTCACACATATTATAAGGAAAACATAGTTATACCATTTCCATTTTTTTAATTGTAATTATATACAAAAAGAGCAAACTGTGTTATGTATTTTAAAAGCCCAAATAAATAAACAAGCATAAACAAATATAAAACAAAAATATATGAAAATGTTTAAACATGAAGAATAAAAACTATATTGACATGTATCAGCTAATGCATATCATAGCTTGTTGATAGGACTTCAAACTCTGAACACACACATACACACAGACATATACATCGTCTATCATATAACACCTCTCATTCATCTGCATGCATTTAACATGCAGCCACACACATATCAGCATGCACACCCCATCACTACCTCTGCATTAAATGTCCTTCTTATCTCCAGCACAATGTCACTTACTGAAGATTATGAATGAATGCAAACTTTTGGCCTTGTTCATTAACACTGTTGACCAAGTTAAACTTATATAGCAAATAATAGTCTGAATCGATTATCCCTGTAAAAAACTTATAGCAGTTATCTCTGGAGAGAGAGCAAGGGTAATTAGCACTGGCTGCTGCCATCTGAATGCCTCATTAGCATTTTCACTGGGCCTCAGAGACCAAGCTCTGCAGTGCTGCACCTTGATTGGATATAACAATGTCTTAGGTCAGTCTCTCTATCAGAAATGGTTAACAAAAGGGGGTCAAATGGGATTACCCTTCTTGTAAATCTTCCTATATCTCTCCATGTATTGTTGATCCCACAGTTAGCACTGCTGGATAAAAATAGACTGTTCAAATCTTTGTGAACTACAGATATACCAAAAAGTGCATATTTTAGGTTTATTCACATATAGCAACATGGACAATTTTATTTTGATGTTTTGCTAAGCCTTATAAAAATCACCTAAGTGTCCATGTTGGTAATAAGCCTTATAAATATCTCCTAAATGTGCATGTTGGTAACTTTGGGAGTCTGCCAACATGTTGCTAATTTTCTCTAAATAGTCAACAGTCTTAATAATGATCACCCCTTACCCCTGTTATTTTTCATCTGTTTTTATTCTCTGATAGCCAGGTATTCAGTTAATGAAATTATACAGAAGTGCTTAATGAGAAGGGTTTACATGTTACTTCTAAGTTAGGAACACAAATATTTTCAAAGAGGTTGATGGCAGAATTCAGTAGCTGCAGTAAACATATGACTATGTGTTTAGCGTTCAGGAAACAGCTAGTTATGATTAAGTCTGATAGCACAAAGTTTTAGTCATAAAACTCTGGAGTTATAGTTGACATGCACAGAAGCAAAATGACAAAACCCTTTAACCAGCATGTTTAACTTTTCATTCATGACGTGTAAGTCACTAAATTCTGAATTAAAAAAAAATAATACTGTTTAAGCCAGACTTTAGATTCTTCCTCAAAAGTATCCAAGTTTGAAATGGATATTTATGGCTGGCCCTTTGTTTATGCTGATCTGTTTGACAATCTTGAGTATTTGAGCATCCATTTGTTAAGAATGTTTAAGTTCTGTCTTCATGGTTTTATTTCCTTCTAAATAATTATTCTGGCAGTGGACCTGATCCCTGCATTTGGTTCCTATTGTGAGAAGTTTTTCCCATATTGATAGGATATGTTAGCCTTTGCTCATATTTATTTTTATCCTACATGAGGTTTTTTTTTCTTGTCTCTGTATACATTGTCTTATATTTTCATAAGAGCTTTCATCTCATCCAACAAAACATTTGCAATCACATTGCTGTGCAAATGATCAGCATCTTTCTTCAAGTGTTTTATGGTAATTAGATTGTTCTTGCTAGTGAAACCCAACAATTGTTTGCCCATTTTATCTGCGAAGTATATTACTTTTAAATAAAGTTTACTGTTCTTACATCTTTGGGTGTGTTTTTTTATACATTATGTTCTCCAGATCTGACCATTTGAGGATTAAACTTGAAACATTTTTTATAGTTATCTCAGCTGGGATGTAATGTGATGGGGTATATACAGGAGTTTTCAGTGCTAGCTTTAATATTCCTAAAATCCTTAAATGAATCCATAAATGTAGTCAAAAGCAAATTTAAATCATGACCTTAGTAGAAGCCATAGTCAAGCCAGGATCAATCTTTTGAGACTCATGTAATTTTCCCTATTTTGAAGACATTGTTAATCATCTTTATAGCATCATGCAGTTCCCCGTTAATTAATAATTTGAGGACTACAAAAACCTGTCATTTTATTCTAAGTCCACTATAATGTGTGATAATGCCACAAGCAAAAGAAAATGTCAACAGAAGAGTTATGATATTCACAGGAGAGTGGCCAACAGTAGAACCATGCGAAGAGCTTGGAACCATTACGGTAATACATTATCAAGGGTAGAAACCTTTGTTTAACAGCATGTGCACAGAATCATTATCAGAGCTAATATACTTAAAGAGGTAGCACCAAAAAATACTCCAGAATCACATTATAGCTTAAAACATTAAAATAGACAAATTTTCTATCACAAATTATATGGGAAATATTTAAAAGCACTGATTTATATTTTAATGCACTTTTATTACTACCAATTTCATTTAAATTAACCTATGAGTTTGATATGCTTTCAGTCAGATTTTACATCTTATTTCCTTAAATTCTGTTGTGATGTCTAAATCCCCACTGCAAAGCCCCATACTAGCAAGATGAGTGATAAGAAAGAAAACTTTATGCATTTCTACACAGTGATTTTTCTGCTTATATAAAGTATTATTCTCCTCCATAGTGCATGTGTGTGTGTTTGCTTATGTGAAAATATTAATGATAATTTAAAACAGCAATATATCTTTGCTGTGGTAGGGGTAAATCCCATTTCACCATCACTAAAACAGTGACTGCTTACCCACATCTCTTGCAAACTAAATATACTAAGATAAAGTTTTTCTCAGAGAAAAGGGACTGATTAACTTTCCACCAAATCAAGTATGTCCCCTAATCAGGGAAATGGCAAAAGCTGGTATAATTTGTTTATAAATGGTGGGCTTTATGTGTTAAACTTAATGAATGAATGTAACCTAATTTTCTAATTTACTGAGATGTAGTATGATTCACCTTTGCAATCAAGGCTAAATCACACCTTAAATTTTGAATTGTCTGAATTGTCTGGTGTCACACTTTTAATAGGGAGTTGCAGGAAATAATGCATTTCATAAATCACAAGGGTATACATCAAAGAAAGATTGCACACATATACAAATTTCCTTTGCGCCAATTCATAGCTACAAAGCTTGGCTGTAAATGATTACCTTATTTATGTATGCAGTGGCACTTATTAAATATGTGTTGAATACAATACTGCTGTGAACTTATTCTTGAAAAAGGAGTGTGGCTTTGATATACACAAATGGGGAGGAGGGAGATTTGGAGATCGTTGATGTAAACCAGCAGCTACAATACATGATGGAGCCAACAGTGGTTAGTTAGTGATCTTTCTTTTTTCAACCACTTCCCATCTATTGCTCCTCAGTTATAGAATTAGTGACATTTGTGGTAACAAAAGCAGTGATAGCAGTAGCAAAGGTAAGCAGAAATCCGCAGGAGTTAGAAGATAGAAACCACTGATGATTTTGGTACTTGTAAAAAAAACAAGCAAATCTATCACATTTACTTACTGAAAGAGGATACTGAAGATTTCCTATGTAAAATTTGTGGAACTTTTAAAGATGTGAGAAGTGAAACATATACAATGTTTTGTGTATAAACACTTCTGGAAATGGAAAATGTCATTTAGTATGAAATGTGAAAGCATCATTTGGTATCCAGATGGAAAGCCTGGATGTTGTTCTTATAACCTTCCTCCATGGGCAACAATTGTGGTAAGGCTACTGGCCACAGGTATTTTTTACCACTGAACTCACTGATCAGAATTCAGTCATATTTTTTTCATACTGATAACTTCAATACTTCTTCTCCGGGTAGCAATACATTTTAAACATCCAAACCTGATAATCACATATTGCACATATGCAAAACACAACATTGCAATTTTCTGGCTCCTAAAACTATTATTTATTTTTTTATTTTATCTCCATAATTCCATTTTTTAGGCAAAATAACTTAGATTCCTTGCTTAATGTTAAAAAATAATAAATCAGAAAGAGAAGGATGCATGGAAAAGTAGTACTTTTTGAAGCTAGCTTCCCCATGCTCTTGGCAGTGGTGAGATGATACTGCAGTACTTTCAGTACCTTGGAACTGCCAGTGATTAAAGTTTTCTCTTCTAACAGACAACATAAAAAACAATGCTGCGCTCTCAGACGAAAGCTCACTATATGCTGTACTGTACAAATGTGTGCCTAAGCACATATAGAAAGGTTCACAAAAAAAATGTTAGGTAACAAACTTCCTGGCATCAAAATAAGTACGAACTTACTACATGGGCTACTAAGTACATGGATGATAAAGATCATGGGATCACAGGAAGTTACTAGGCTATTAGTCCTGAGGCCCTTGCATAACCAAGAATTTAGCCCATGTTCCAACAAGTCAGCACCCTATGCCACTGTCCAGCAGGGATGCAGATGGAATCCCAGAGGTGTATTTTCTGTTCCCCATCCAGTTATCTAGGTTGTGCTTAAAAAGGGTTAATGAGGTACTCTGCTTTATGTGGAGAGAGAGTCTATTCAACAAAAGGGGGAGTCTCTGGGACAAAAATCTGTCCTGCCAACAAGTCCTATTGATGTCGCAGACCAGGTTGAGGTCATGCATGCAGGTTACTGGAGTGGAGATTGACCTGTGGATATGCAGCAGTCTTATCAGGGCGGGGTTTGAGATTGCTTTGTATGCCAGACAGAGGTCATCTCTGAGGAGTCTGTAGGAGACTGAGTAGAGGGTCAGGGTATTTAGCCTATCTGTATAGAGTAGATGTTTGAGGCCCTGGATTCTCTGGGTGAAGAACCTCTGTGGTCTCTTCAGTTTCTGCATGTGCTTTGTGAGGTACATGCCAAAAAGGGCATTGTACTCAATAATGGGTCTTATAAGGAAAGAATACAGGATGTTATGACTACCTTGTCCCTGAATGAGATACTCCTATTAATGAGGTGGGCCATGTAGAAAGCTTTCCATACAATGGAGGCAATATGGTCGTCAAAAGTCAGTTTGCTATCAACCTGGGTGCCCAAGTCCTTCACGACTGATTGTGTGCTTAGGACCTTATTATCAATGTAATAATTTCTAGAGATGTCACTCTCCCCAAAAGGGATGATAAAACATTTTTTGACATTCAGTTTGATGCCATGTTTCTGGAAGCAGTCATTTGTTTGGGTGAGACCGTCTTGGAGGATGTCCACATCACTATTAGAACTGATGACAGCACCCAGCTAGCAGTCATCTGCAAACTTGGTCAGCCATAGCCCACAAGATCTGGCCTGCATCTCTGAGAAGTATATCCTATACAGCAGAGGCACCGATACCGATCCCTGGGGTACACTGATTGTTACAGGTCAACTACTTAAGGTGACTTCCCCTATTTGGACTAGGTTGGTTCTATCAGTGAGCCAGTTTGCTACCGATCTGGTAACATATGGATTGATGCCTAGTTGAGAGAGTTTATCTATTATACCTGAGTGGGGAATAGTATCGAAGACTTTGGCCAGGTCAAGGTAGATAGTGTGCACTGTCTTGCCCTTGTCTATGGCTTAGGTGACTGTCTCAAAGAAGTTGACCAAATTTAACAGGCATGACCTCCCCTTGACAAAACCAAACTATGTGGGATCAAGTGTCTGGAGGTTGCCAATGTCCTTGTTAATGAGGTCCCCTATAATCCACTCCATGGCCTTGCAGATCAGGCTAGTTAGGCTCATGGGTCTATAATTTCCTGGATCGGTGGACACTCCACCTTTGTGCAAAGGGATGACAGTGACTGTCCTCTACTTGGCTGGGATGAAGCTGGTACTCAGGCTTTGGCTGAATAGGGTGCCTAATGGTGCTGCAAGTTCCTGCCTGAGTTCATGTAAGATGCAGACTGGGATGTTATCGGGTCCCATGGAGGCTGTATTTTTTGCCTTTGAGAGGGCAGTGATGACTTGTTCCCTAGAGATGAGTGGAGGGGGGCAGGTACTAGGGATGGCCTGTTTTGCTGATGAGGGAGACAGAGGAGTGAATGTTTCGCTGAACTTGTCTACCAGGAGATTGGCTATATCTACAATGTTTGTGTAAGTGGTGTGCTTGATCACCAGTTCTGAGCAGATCTGGGTGCTTCTCCTGAGATTGCATACATATGTGAAGCAGGCCTTATTATTGTCTTTAGTAGATGTGAGCAGTTTGGACTTAAAGTTTGCTTTGGAGGATTTCACTAGTAGTCTTATTTGCTTGTTCAGGCTAAGGAGAGATTGCTTCCAATTTGGCATCCGCTTTTTCTTGGTCCTGGACAGTAATTTGTTTTCCTTTTTTTATAGAGTTTATTTATTGTAGATGTCCACCAAACAGGTTTACTCTTCCTTGAGGAGGATGATTTCATGCTGTCTGGTATTTCTGATTCCATGCAGCTATATAAATGCTCATATAGTACTTTGGTGTAGGTTTGGACATATGTTCCAGTTCCTATGGAGGTGGAGGGGGTGTGAAGCTGTTTATATCTGTCTCAGAAAGTTGTAATCAGCTTTGGAGAAGTTTTTTTTTGATAGACCATAGATGGGGGTGGGGGTAGGGGAAAAGGGGACTTCGAAAGTGACTTACTTGTGGTTGGACATTACCAGGAATGATGACACTGTAGGGATGCTGCAGTGATTACTCATGTTGGCTATTACCAAATCCAACATATTTTCACCTCTTGTGGGGGTGTCAACAAACTGGTCCAAGGCATTTGCATTGATGAAATTAAGAAATCTCTGGGCATTTGTGTTTTGGCATGAATATTTCTTCCAATCTGTGGATGGATAGTTAAAGTTGCCAAGGATCAGGGTAAATCGTTGAATCTTGATAGATTCGAAGAGGTCCAGAGAGGTGGAGTGGGCATCTTGAGTCAAAGTTGGAGGCCTATAGCTAGCTATGATTTGAATAGGGGTCTTGTCAATTTTTAACTGCACCGGGAGTGTTTCCTGTGCATCATAGTGTTTGGCCATCCTAAAGGTGTGCATGCCTTTAATATATATTGCAACTCCTCCTCCTTTTGTTTTGCTGCCCATGGTTTGGAGTCTGAATGAATGATAGGATGAGTAACCTGGTATGGCTTGGGTGCTCTCCTCAGCTTTGAACCAGGTTTCTGTGACTGCACAAATGTCAGCTTCTTCCAGGGTTAAGGATGTTTGCAATGAGTGCAGTTTCATGTTTAGATTCCTAGCATTGAGCAGCATGACGTTTAATTTACATTTTGATTAAATGTTCATGTCGGTAGACTATATATCTAATTACAATGGATGAACTATTGGAATAATGCTGAAACCATCTTTCTCTGTGGTTGTCCTTGCATCAGAATGGTACTGAATTGTTTACTGAACCCCTTGAATATTTTGTCATGTTTAAGTATTTTCATTAGTTTTCTTTTTATATTCCTTTTTTAAATCACTTTTCTGAATATTATCATAAACAAAAAAACAAACAAAAAAAAACTAACAAAAAAAAAAACAACTTACACAGTATTATCTAGATAGGATCCATTCAACTTCTACAAAGAAGTACTTATAATATTACTACTACCACAAGGGAACAGGTCCTTAATGCTCTTTCTAAGACCAAGAACACTGCATCAATGGGCCCAGACAATATCCCATGATACCTTCTAAATAGCATGAAACATGACCTATTGGGGTGTTTGGAATTAATTTTACTGTAGCCTCCAAACAAGTGTCATGCCTAATGAATGGCGAAAGGCAACATTCATCCCTCTGCACAAAGGTGGGCCATCTACAAACCCTCAAAACTACAGAGCCATAAGTCGCACTACTAATACAGTGGTTAGCTGCCACTCCAATAACACAAGTTGCATTCACTTAGCACAGTCCACTCACATGCCAAGCAGTTTAGCAATACATTGCCACAATAAGCTGTATCATTTCCATGTGCTAAAACCTTTTCACTTTAAAACAGGAATCATTTTATCCTAGCTAACATGCTGTGCAATGTCTGGTCTTTTGTTCTCAGTTAATCCAGGGTTGAGTTCTCCTCAAACTAACAAAATCCTTCATGTCAACAAGTTTCATTTGCCTGCATTCAGTCACATATGAGGTAAACTGCCCTGGACAGTTTGCCGAACAGCTTTTTCTCAGAAACTGAAACGGCTGGGGATACTTGCGCAAAAGTGCTTTTTGCCGAAAAAGCACTTTCACGCAAGTATGCAAAAAGGTAAGGGAACTCGTGGGGAATGGTTGTTGCTGAGATTGCAGTACAGTGGGGATAAGGGAATATTCCCTTTTACCCACTGTAGTGCGATCTCAGAGTGAGAATATAAAAGTAGGGGGATGTGGGGGGCACAGCCCCCACATGGGGGTACAGGGGGGCTTGCCCCCTCTGCGTAACCATGAGTTTTGTGTTTGTATGTGTTTTTTTTTTTTTAGTATTTCTTGGGGACTTTAGCAAAAGTGCTTTTTCAGCAAAAAGCACTTTCGCTAAAGTGGATTCAGTGATTTGGTTTCGGACATTTGAACTTTCGTTCAATTGTCCTGGACCCATAGATATATATATATACATATATATATATATATATATATATATATATATATATATATATATATATATATATATAGTTCATAGGTCAGTACTAGGCTAACTGCCCTGGCGAGCCATTTTAAGCCTAGCCAATTATCCCCTGTGAGATTCAAACCCTATACCTTGTGCTTGCAAGGCAAACACCTTAATCATTAGGCCATCCTCTCAACCCCAATTTCATAGGTTCATAGATTAGTACTAGGCTAACTGCCCTTGCGAGCCATTTTAAGCCTAGCCAATTATCCCTTGTCAGACTCAAACCCTGCACCTTGTGTTTGCAAGGCAAACACCTTAACCATTAGGCCACCCTCCCAGCCCCTATATATATATATATATATATATATATATATATTTATTTATTTTAACATGGCTAGGTTTGTAAAGGCCACAGGGCCATTAGCCTTGTAACCTCCTATGAACTTGTGAACCTATAAACTTTGAATGATCTAGTCTTTATACAAATATCAGAATCTTTTATGGAACCTACTAACACTGGATATCCAAATGGGTCTCTGTCTCCTAATAAGTTATATAATCTTCATTATGTTTCATACTTCTTAATGAAGTCAGTAAAAAATGACTACTACACTTTCACTTATGTACTAAATGATTGAGATTGTATCACTGTTCTATCAATACATGAAAAAATGAACATCATGCCAAAGTTTAGTTGGTATTATTATTCAGAGGGTGTATACAACTGAAGTACATTGTGATATCTACTGCCACCAATATGTGATATCCCTCACTTAAACCCAGGTCAGTAATTAAGGAACCTCCATCCTCACTACTGACTCCAGTGTGAGACTGTTATGGAACACACCAAAGCACAGAGCACACAAGAGTAAAATTCCAAAATGTCCCTTAAGAGCACAACAGGAACATGCTCTATTTCCTGGTACTGGACTATACACCTCTCTCCACTACAAATGTAATCCCTTGTTATACACTTCAGAGCAATGTGTTCCAGTTTAAGACCGCTTACTCACTCACACTCAAAATACATTCAAATCTCACACACTCAAGTCTCAAACACTTATGTGAAGCCTGACACAGATTTCCAGCTGTGTCCCTTCCCCAATGCAAAAGTAAATGCTGTCAACAGAGTCAGACAGATCCACACGCCCTTCAAAGGGTGATCAGTTATTAAAAATTAAATATGAAAATAAATTATAGCGATGACCAGAATCAGCCAAGCATTTGAGATGTGCAGGGGAGTATCAAACAGGTATAAACACTCTCCAATCTCTAAATAACACACTGATTGTCCAGCCACAATGTAACGTAATGAAAAACATTTTTGACTCAAGCATGATTTTCAGGTGACCCTTCAAAACTGATGCTTGATAAAAATGGACCTACTTTGGAATATTAACCCATCCTCTCCTGGGCAATCCATTTGCATTGGCACTATTAACCCTACTGTAGCATGTTTTTCCTTCTGAGGAAACTTGACTGAGCAAAGCCTCCACCCCGTAATCTGAAACCTCTACCTGTACAATAAATTCTTTATTATAATCTGGGCTGGATACCACAGGGGTGTCCATCCAAAATCTCTTTAAATTTTTCAAATTCCTATTCACAATCTGTGCTCCATACTACCTTGTCTGATTTATTCTTCGTAGTTAGGCCAGTATGGGTGCAGCTATGGTACTGTAGTTAGGTACAAATTTCCTATAGTACTCTGCTGTTTCTAGAAATGCTCTCACTTGTTTTTTTAGCAACAGAAACTGGCCACACTTGAATAGCTTTCAACTTGACAGCTTCTGTCCTAATTTTACCACTTCCCACTCTATGTCCTAAGTAAGTGACTGTTGCCATACCCACTTGACACATACTGGGTTTAATGGTTAATCCTGCCCTACTTATTCTATCTAAGACCTCCCTAACAAGTTGGAGGTGTTCCTGACAGGAATGGCTTTAAATAGCAATATCATCCAAGTATGCTAGAGCATATTCCCCTGCTCCTACCAAAGATGTATTTCTTTCCTGTAGAACTTGGAGTACTCAGGGGTCCCACAATATCCAGGGCCATTGTCTGCACTGGATCTTCAATAACAGGCAAAGGTGTTAACAAAGCCTAAACCTTGACTTCTGCTTACCAACTTTTTGGCAATGTCGGCAAGTCCTACATTATCCTTTCACATCTGTCGCAATCCCAGGTGAATATTAATTTTGCATAATACATCTCTTAGTATGTCCTATGCCCATATGACCTGAAAAAGGAATGTCATGTGTTATGTCAAAAAGTGGCAGACAGTAAGTTCTAGGTACTACCAACTGCTGTATTATTACACCTTCTAGCCCACCTCCAGGAGTCTACTCTCTGTACAACAAACCTTTGTTCCAGTATACAGACTCCCCTCTTCCTAGAGTCTCAGGCGTCTCCTTAGCCATCTCCCTCAAGCTTTGTAATGTAGGAACCATAAGTTGAGCCTGTCTCAAATCTACCTTTGTGACCTTCCGCAGCTACCCTTACACAGGAAGCCTAGTCACTTCCAACAGCTATGCCTCACTGTCACTCTGGGTACCACCACTAACCTCCATCCTCACAGTCACCATGTCCAAGGGAATATCAGTACCCACCAGCAGCTGCGTCTTACATTCAGACTTACTGCTACCAGATAGCACCTTCTCTGAAACAGCCACCATGACAGTCTCAGCTTCAGGTATGAGATCTTTCTGGGTCTTTCCCAGACTATTGGACCTACATGCCTTTCTCCAAGCCTGATTGCATGCCACTGCATGTTCACAAGGTACTGTATCATCAAAGTCATTCCCTATCAGGACATCTGCAAGAATATTCTGACATACATCTACTTGCTTGCTTCCTCCTCTACCCTCCCGGTCAAAATTAACCTTAGCCAAAGGTATTTGGAAGTGGGTCCCTCCTAGTGGTCTAACTGGAGTGGATTACCCAACCAAGTACTGCTCTTATCTAACCACTACAGGCCTCACAATAGTTATATCAAAAGCTGTGTCCCTCTTGGCAGTTACCTGCTTACCATCTACTAAGATAGGATATACATTTTGGTGATATATAGGCACCCTTGTTGTTTAAAACAACTTACCACTGGCATTTTGTCATTCACACATACTGGCTCCCTCAACTTCTGTTTCTCACCTTGCCTCAATGGACATTTGTCTGCTATGAGTCCCTTCTGGTTACAATTGAAACATCTAATCCCTAAACATGCACTTGGATTAATAGTTTCCCCCCATTACTGGTGCCACCTAACCTGCACTGAAACACTATAGGCAGGGTCATGTCCATATTCATTAAGGATATCCACACCTCCAGGATAGTTGCTCAGCATAATGCATCTGATATTATCCTAGTGCAACTAATTCTGGGCAAGACCGCAATGCAAACTGTTACTTGCTACAGATCCCCCACCATGCCCCAGGATTCCCACTCCTTATTTCTTGATACACTGGAAAATATTAAGGTACAGCAAAACACCCTAATAATGGGTGATTTCAACTACCCCACCATTAACTGGGAAAACTACTCATGTACCAACTCTTTTGCTCAACGTTTTCTGGAATTCATAAATTCCAGTGCCTTGGATCAACTTATCCGCACCCCCACCAGGGGCAACAATATCCTAGACCTGGTCATTACCAACATGGGTAACCGGTGTTCCACACCAGAGGTCAATTCCTTGTTGGTCAGATCCGACCACAAGCTAATCACCCTAGACATCCACATCCACATCCCATTAGGGAAACCACCATAAAAAATTTCTCCAAAGCCAACTTCACGCTTCTTAAGACAGAAGTGACAAACTTCACAACACCCATGCAGATGGACAATAGAGGTACGACTGCCGAATCCTACACAAATGCACTTTATAAGCACTTACATGAGTGCACGGATCATGCAATCCCTAACAGAACCAAGATGCTATCTTCCAAAAAAAGGAAGCCAATCTGGTGGTTCCCTGCCATAAACAAACTCCACAACAGAAGAAAGAAACTGTTGCAAGAAAAAGAGTAAAATCCCATGACTGGAGGAAATACTTGTTCAGCCTCAGTAAGAAGGTGAGATCCCTCATAAAATCCTCCAAAGCTAGTTATGAAAACAAAATCGGCACTGATTCTAAAGACAACCACAAAGCATTCTATAGCTATGTCAAGAATCTCAATGGCAACACTCAGATCTGCTCTGAGTTACAACACAATGGCACTAAATATACAGAACCAAGTGATATTGCCCACATCCTGGCAGATAGGTTCAGTGCTAACTTTATCCCCCTCTGACCCCCTAAAGGGCCCATCTCTATACTGGAATAATGCAAAGTTCCTGTAATCACAGCTGCACAGGTAAAAACCACACTCTACAAAGCCAAGAACACAGCATCCATGGGACCTGACAACATCCCAGGCTGCGTTCTACATGAACTACAGGATGAACAGGCCTCTTGCCTAAGACCATTTGTTCAATCAAAGCCTCACCTCAGGCTTTGTGCCCACTGAATGGCGCACAGCGACAGTTATCCCACTCCACAAAGGGGGAGCCACCACGGACCCCGGTAACAACTACCGCATTAGCCTGATGAGCCTGGTCTGCAAGGCTATAGAATGTATCATCATGGAACTTATAAACAATGACATCGGTAATCTCCAAACTCTGGACCCCACCCAGTTCATGTTTGCAAAAGGCAGATCATGTCTCCTAAACCTGATAGACTTCTTTGAAGCGGTCACCAAAGCCATAGATGAGGGTAAGGTGGTTCACTCCGCCTATCTAGATCTCACCAAGGCTTTTGACACCATCCCCCACACTGGAATTATAGCTAAATTCACTAAACTAGCTACAAATCTCTATGTCACAAAATGTGTTGCCAACTGGCTCACTGACAGCACCCACACTGTAAAAGTAGCTGACTCCAAATCTGACTTCAGACCAATGACAAGTGGAGTACAGCAGGGTTCAGTCCTGGGTCTTCTCCTGTTTGGTATCTACTTCTCTGATGTACAGGCTAACACAGAAGGTCTTTGGCTAATGAAGTTTTCAGATGACTGCAAACTAGGAGCCATAATCGAAACTCCTAACAATGTGGACATCCTACAAAAGGGCCTCTCTGAGACAGATGCCTGGTGTCAAAGCCATGGCTTCAAGCTCAATGCCAAAAAGTGCATTGTCATCCTTTTTGGTAAAAAAATCTGTGCCCATGAACTACCACATAGGCAGTAGTCTACTTAACACTGAAAGTGTGATAAGAACCCTTGGGACACAGGTGGACAGTAATCTCTGCTTTGATAATCACATCACCACAGTAGTCAGGAAATCCTTCTACGTGGCACACCTCATCACAAAAGGTTTCTCATCCTGGAAAAAAGATGTCATTGTTCCCCTCTACTTATCATTCATTAAACTCATTATAGAATACAGTGCCCCTTTTGGTATGTACCTCACATGACATCTACAACAACTGGAAAGGCTGCAAAAATACCTCACAAAGAGGATTAATGGCCTCGAACTGTTGCCCTATGCAGACCGTCTCAAAAAACTCCAGCTTTACTGCATCGCATATCGCTTACTCAGAGGCAATTTCTGCCTAACATACAAAGCTATGTCAAACCCAGAGCTGTTGGACATGCTCCACCTAAAGAAATCCCAATCCCTCTGAGCTACATGCCCTAGGGACCTAACCTTGTTACCACAATAAACAGAACATGCTGGAGGGATAGAGTTCTGTTCCAGACACTTCCCATAGTCTGGAACAAACTACCAATCTATATCAAACAAAGCTCCTCATTAGCACTCTTCAAGAAAAATCTTGATGATTGGATGGGACATAGGAAATTCACCCCGGGGATCACTTCTGTGGTTCTGCTCGACAAGGGCACAGGAAAATAATTTTCTTGGGTGGCGAAAGTCAGGATACCTTTTTGTCTAGGCTTATATAGGCCCTAGGACCAATAGGCGAGTACCTACCTATGAACCTATGAACTCTGTTGGAATGGTTTAGACTGCCCCCCCCCCATGGGTTTCCTTATGTCCATGTGCAGCACTAGGTGTTCCTTTCTTATACAGTGGTGCTCTGCTTTTCAAGCAGATATCTCCATTTTTCCCCAACTCCTTTGCAGAGTTACACTCACAGTCTGCTAAACAGACTCTCCTGTCATCAGGCAAAGTATTGAGGTTTATTCCCTCACCAAAGGTTTGCCAGTCCCTCAGAAGTGGTGACCTGACACACACTCACCCATCTGTGAAAGTAAGCACTTAAGTTATTCATATAATCACATGCACTTTCATTTGCCTTACTTCTATGCTCACAAAACTTTATTCTATATGCCTCAGGTGTAAGTTTGAAACAGTCAAGCAAGCAACATTTCATTTTGTCATTAATCAATCTACATCATTTAATTTTGTACAGCCTGAACAGCTTTACCATGGAGTAAGGGAGTCAGAAGCTGAACCCAGAGCTCACAGTCAATATCGTGTTCTCTAAATACGCTCTCAAAAATATGAATATAATATCAATATCATCCTCATTTCTGAATTGAGGAAAAGGTTTACTGACCTTTACACCTTCTGGTGTATGGTTATTCCCTTACCCATTACCTCCATGACCATCTGAAATGGTTTGAAGCTCCATTTCATGCTGGTGCTGTCTCTCATTGTGCTTGGCGTCTAAATGCCTCAGTCTCTCTTCGGTTTCCAGCCATTTAGTCTCCAGTTCATATTGGAGCTGCCTCTCCTTGGCCTCCATTTCCAATCTCATTAACTCCAGATGGATGCTCAAGCCCTCTTAAGAAAATGTGGACTATCTTGTCTCAACAGGCTGCAGATCACCAACACCAAACTGGATATCCTCCGAATGTCTGCTCTGAGCTGTGGCTGCAAACAAGACTGAAATGATTGCTTCCTTGGTGAGGATGGCATGCACCAGTCCTCTGGCTTCACACTCCTTAGCTAACTGGATATTTGTCAGCTTACTAAAATATTCTGCTGGCATCATTGCCTGCTATCCCTGATGATATAACTAAAGAAAAAAAATAAAATAAAACTATGGTGGATTGAAATTCTGAATGGTTACTTTGTGGCTGTCAAGAGTGCATACTCTAATGACAACTACCCACAGGCTACTGAAATCCAATTAAAAATCCCACTAAGCTGCCAATCAATAATATGGTGTCCAGCTAGTATCCCACCAG
This sequence comes from Protopterus annectens, assembly GCF_019279795.1. Taxonomy (NCBI): domain Eukaryota; kingdom Metazoa; phylum Chordata; order Ceratodontiformes; family Protopteridae; genus Protopterus; species Protopterus annectens. Next base: position 1,669,246,716 of record NC_056733.1, on the reverse strand, counting down.
ATTGCCACCATTAATGTGACATCCAGTTAATATTGTATAGTACTGCCATCAATATGTGATGTCTCCCACTTATACCCAGGTCAGCAATTAAGGAGCCTCAATCCTCACTACTAACTCCAGTGTGGGAGTGTCATGGAACACATCAAAGCACAAAGCACACAAGAGTAAAATCCCAAAATGTCCCTTAGGAATGCAACAGGAACATGCTCTTTTTCCTGGGACTGTACTACATACCTCTCTCCACCACAAATGTATTCCCTTATTATGCACTCCAGAGCAATGTGTTCCAGTTTAAGACCTCTGACTCACTCACACTCAAAATAAATTCAAATATCATGCACTCAAACACTTAGGGAAAGCCTGACATAGATGTCCAGCTGTGTCCCCTCCTCAATACAAATAATAAATGCCATCACCAGACTCAGACAGGTCTACATGTCCTTCAAAGGGTGATCAATTATTAAAAACAAAGTATCAAAATAAATGATAGCTATGACCAGAAGCAGTCAGGGATTTGTGGTGTCCAGGGGAGTATAAAACAGGTATAAACACTCTTTAATCTCTAAAGAACACACTGATTGTCCAGCCATAATGTATAGTAATGAAAAACATTTAATAATAAGTAAAATGATTACAGGAATGTAAATCAATAATTTTCAATAAACACTAGAATTCAATCACCAGAAATATAAAATTAAACTTTAGGATAGAAATCCATTCTCTTAGAAAAACTCTATATCTAAATAACTAAACTTTTCTAATCTAACTAGAGAATACTGTCCCTGATCTAATCTAAAACATAACAGCAGGGCATAAGCAGGCTTACAGTTTTTTGGTGAGTCCTTTTTCTTAGGTGTTCATTGCACAGCACTGTGAACGCAACTCTTAACTAACTGCCCTTTAACTTACTTCAGCAGTCTCTTTTATAGTCCAAGTTAAGAGCCTCAACTGTTTTATTTTAAAAATAACAATCAGCTGTTTGAAAAAGTTCATTTTCCTGTCAATCATCTGTTCAAATAATCAGATAGCATCCAGGAATACTCTAATGATATCACCTACTGATCAGGTGATTCTCCACAGACAGTTTGTACTTTAGAATCTCCCTCACAAACATGTGCAATTAGAAATGTATCAAAACACTGATAGATTCTTTAAACATTTTGTATAAATATGGAAATAGACAACATTTTAAAAACTTATTTATGTTTTCACAATTAGACATGCTGGCATACAATACAAGCTAATCTGAGAATATACATCAATCTCCTGCTGGACATGCTAACACAAATGACAGTGTTTAATTTTATTCACACACACAGTAGTAAATTGCTTTAAAAAAGGCCTCTATGATTTTCCTTTCTCGTTGCCATCATAAAATTTCAGTCTTTGAATGAAAGCTGCAAAGTAAAGACAGACTAACCCTATAGCCATTTTGTAGTCTCTTGTGCACTATTAGTTCTCAAACTCAAAATCCAATCCCCACTCACATGTAACCAGAATTAAACTACATAAACAAATCTAAAATATCATAAATCCCAAATTATTATAATACTGATCAACTTGTACACTAAGATGACCATCTGTACCATCATCTCATAATAAAGTGCCAGACAGCCAATAGCATACCATTACATTGCTAATATTAGTAACTGAGCCAGCCCATGAAAATAGCTGAGAGGAAACTCAGTCAGTTAAGGTTTAAATCAACTTTGCCTCAAAATAGATTCACTGCCATTAGAACATTAAGGGAACATTATGGATAAAGCATAAGAAAAACACCCCAGCCACTCCTTGCAATTACATCATTAAACCAACCAACCTAAGTAGAAACTGTTCAGTCCAACATTTTATTTAATAAAAGGTTGGTATTTGTAGTCAAGGATTTCACACATACCTAGCATTTATCTGTGACTAGAGCCACAAGATGGATATATAAATAAACTCAAGGTAAGTCATTTGTGATGAATGAGTATAAGTGAAGCTATTTACAATTCAGCATTAGAAACTTGAGAATCAGTATATAAAATTCTGAGGCTTTGTATTACACTGCTTGTTTCTGAGTATCACAGGTGAGTGTGGCTAAGCACAGTTTCACTTGAAAGGTGTAAGTCATGTGGCAGACTGCACAGTATTTATAATATAAATTTTTTAAAAATAATTAGATATATCATGTTTTACAGAGAGGCATCATTATGTGGGCACCCTGATGGTTTTATTAAATATAGAAAGGGGGAAGATAGGAAAGACTGAAAAGGGTGGTCAAACAAAGAGAGGAGCACACAAGGAAAACATCAAGAAGGTCTGTGCTGGAGGAGGTGGACAGATGAGGGGCACCATGTTTTTGTCAGCAAATAGACCCCTCCCTATTTATTTAAGGACTTTTTAATAGGATAGTTATGGTGGGCAGTAGGTAACAAGTTAAGAAGGAAAAGATAAGGGAAAAAGAACTGAGGAAAAAGTGCAACAAGAGTTCCAGTCTATAGAGCCTGAAACACTTCCACTGCTAGATGGTGTTGCAGTGGAAGACCCCAATGTTGAGGGGTAGGGGCCTCTAGTGGTATGGTGGTTGGCACTAAATGGGACCGCATGTTTTCTACACACTGAAGAGAGGCTTGAACAGGCTGAATCCTTCTGTCCAATACCTGCTCCAGTACATCTTCTACCCACTTCACAATCCCCATTTGGTGAGGTTTTCCAGGCTGCCACATGCTGGGGTGTTTGCAGGACTAGTGTGCTACAACCCTGCAAGAACATCCCTGGACAGGCAGAGAGTGAGCACTCCCTAACATGCACAGTACATGCTTAGGTTCCTGAGGAATGTGAATTTGTACAAAATTAAAATAAGTAGGAGAGAAATAGAATAATAAATGAGAAAGAAATGCAAAATTAAAATAATAAAAACAGAGAAGAAGAGGTAGGCAAAAACAGAAAATACATAATACATCCACACATCATTTTACATGGCATTACATTTCTAAAAAACAATTTTATATTATAATTAAATCTTTATTTCAATAAATGTTGTGTATGGGAAGTACTTCTGCATACAATAGGAGTACTCATTTGGGAAGTGCTTGTGTACTTGGGAAGAAGGATATGAGCAGTGTTTATGCATACTTCAGATGAATTCATATTGGAAGTTCTTGTGAGTACTTGGAAGGGCAACGTATTCTTCTGTTTCTGTGTATGATATGCAATAAGACACCCTTTATACTTATGACAATTAACCAGTTAAAGATAAAATAATGCAGTTTTTATTGACATATGCATTTACATTTGCTTTCATTAATGTAGTGATTTCACTGCAATTCTTTCAAGTACAATGCTGTAAAAATATTTCCTTGAAACCATTAAAGAAAACAGTTTAAGAGAGACTACTGCAGTTTACACTCACATATCTGTCAGTCTTGTTTACAATAATGTAATGATTTTACTGCATTTGTTTAAGGTAAGCGATGTATGGATTTTATACACATTAAGTTTAAGGCAGAATACTACTCTTGTATACTATAGCAATAACCCTCGCCTGGGTGTGGGTAATGCTGGATTTACCCACAGTTGGCATGGTTTGGTCACGAGGGTGAAGCCCGAGTGGCCAAACAAAGCCAACCCTGGGTAAATCCAGCATTACCCACACCCAAAAGTGGGTTATTGCTATTATACAATGACATTATTTAAGAAAAAAAAATTACTTTTCTTAAATAATGGCATTGTATAATGCCTCCTGCTGCCCTTCTGCAGCTGTCTGGTATTCTGTGGCAGTTTTGATGTACTGCGCATCTGTATGCCTACGCAGTACATCAGAACTGTGGGCAAAAGCAACGGAGAAAGCAAGCTCTCCGTTGCTTTTTACAAACTGTTTTCGCTATGTTAAATGGGTTTAACATAGCGAGACAGCTTTAAAAAAAGCAACGGAGAATCTCCGTTGCTTTTCTTAAAGCTGTTTTGGTATGTTAAACCCATTTAACATAGCGAGACAGTTTTGAAAGAAGCAATGGAGAAAGCAAGATCTCCGTTGCTTTTTACAAACTGTCTCGCTATGTTAAATTCGTTTAACATAGCAAAACAGTGTGAAAAAAAGAGTTATGGTAATGGAAAATGTCCGGGCGACCGGACCTTTTTCCATTACTATAACTCTGATTTACAACATGCATGCTGACCAATCAGCGTGCACGTTTTTGAATATTAATGGGGGGGAGTTGTATAATGACATATATGTCAGTCTTGGTTTCAGTGATGTAATGAATGTCCACTACTGATTCAGTTATGATTAATATAATATATAATGACATCACTTAAATAAACATTGCTGCATGAAACTGTAGTCATAGCTTACTTGTGGAATCAATGAGCCTGGCTACTCTTTTTTTCCTTCTGTCTTCTGTTTTACCTTATTTCTTCCTGAACTGTAAAGAAAAATCAAGGCAATTCTTGTTTGCCTCATTTCAATTTTTTCCATATATAAAAGGCAAAGCATTCTGTGCAGTACTCCCTTATTTTTTATTTATTTTTTATTAGATTTACAAATGAATGACTTATTTGAGTTCTTATGGTGTGAAAATCTTTCCTTAAATGCAAATAAAAAAAAATTCTGCAGTATGAGTGGAATGTTGTTTTTAAAATGCTATGGTGTGAATGTAACACTGGGTTCAAGTAGAAAATATTCACACACAGACAAATATAGCAATTAATGGATGTTTGCATATCCTTTGCTGTACAAATCTGTGTGTGATTTGATGCCTAATGAAGAACTAGTCATTCTAAGTAAAGTATGTCCTGATCATTCACTTGGCACAGCAACCCTCATCTCCTCCTTCAACCTTCACTTTCACTAGGATGTGGTGCCTAACTGAGATTTCAGCCATACTGTACATGAGTTTACATTACTGAAAAAAAACTGAGTTAGCCAACTGTTATAGCAGTAATTCTCTGCCCTACAGAAACAATAATGTATTTACCAAAACTGTCTGCACATAATCTAAACATTAATTCAGTTTATGCAATGGTAAATTAAATTATCATATGTAACAGCAAACTTTTTTCTTCACACTGTATAAATACAAGTACTTCTTGTAATCTTGCACATGTATGTCATTCATTTATATATACATATATATGGTCTATTTTATCACATCAAATGCACAAGTAAGCAAACTTCTGTTCCATGACCAATAAACATTGAACTGACATTTCTGTGAACAGCCACTTCAGCAAATTTTTTCTTAGTGAAACAAATCACTTGGCCAACCAGAAATGAGACAGGACTACAAACCTATCAAAGTGGGGGACTTTGCCTCCCACTCCTCAATGTGTGGAACTGTGCCCCCCACACCCCCCCTAATTAAATATACCAACTCTGAGATCACACTACTGTGGGTAAAAGGGCAAATCCACGATGATGGTCGAGCAAGTTTTCCCTAGGAAAATATTTGCTATAGTGGCTGTTCATGGAAATGACAGTTCGGTATTTATTGGTCAGCGAACAGGCATTTGCTGACCTATGTTTTCAATGTGCTGATATAGACCCATATATATATATATATATATATATATATATATATATATATGCAAATTAAGTATGCATATTTTTCATTTGCATTTATTAAGAACATTCTGTAAATACTTGATCATCATATGTTTTTGAATAGATGCATGTATGTCTATGCTTATGTTTCGGACTTCCTTTGCATTAACATAATAACATTACAGATTAGCATTTGCAGTTAATGATATCTTTATCAGCAAACACTTCTATTTATTCAAAGTTGTAATATTTTTTGTATGTTAAATATGACCCAATAACAAAGCAACAAGTGAAAAAAAAATTATACTTGCTGTAGAACTCTCCGTTGCCTAGTCTACCCACTCAGCCAGCTGGTCAGTCTTAAGCTTCTGCAAGTCATTGTATTACTGACCCACTGTTGTTAAGAGTGGAGGTTTTCTGTCAGTGATGCCAGGTGACCACCCAACCCCTACCAGATATCAATCTTTTTCCAGGTGGTAGTTTTTGTACGCACCTTAAGCTTTTTCTGATATGATTTCTTGACAAGCTAGAGCATAATAAGGGTCTGTTTGTCTGGCCAGCTTGGAGTTCAGCTCAGGTGATGTCATGAAATGAAGTGTTAGAACCAGAATGAAGAAAGTAATAGCAGGGCTGTAATTCAGGGGTTCAGAACAACTCCCTCTGGGGTTTGACATCTCCTTAACCAAACCCAGTTGAGTATCAGAGGCAATATACCAGATATTGATATTATTAAAAGTTTGGGATAAGCAAAAATGCTTTGTAATATGCATTTTTTCTTAAAAGAAGCCAGTCACCTTTCACTGACAGGCAGGATAAAAACAGAAATATATTGAATAATTACTAGGTATATGATTTACAATTTCTACTGCTGCCAGACATTGCATAAAGTGCAATTTTTGGAGTATTACACCTAAATCTCCAATATGCATGTTTTACATAGTACAGCAGTGATAAGGATATCAACATGCACTTGTCTTTAATAGGAGATTTCTGAGTGATAGTGATGAATAAAAAATGGCAGTATTATGATTACGTGACAATAATAGAAGGTGGGGGAGTGGTGCATTTTGTCATTAAACTGTTAGTTTAACTGGTAGAGACTCATGGAGTTTCTTAGAGAACATCAACAAGTTAGAGTATAACGATAGTAACATCTTCCTCACAATTGATGCGAGGGATTTATATACAGTCATCCCACAAGATTTGGGGCCTGAATGGATCAGGAAATTCATGGTACTTAGAAAGGTGGATGATAAAACTATCTATCTAATAGAGGTATTACTAGAGGTAGTACTGTCATACAATTTTATGATTTTTGACGGGCAATTCTATCTTCAGAACACAGGAGTAGCGATGGGATCACCTTGCTGTGGAAGTTTTGCAAACTGTATCATGGCACATTGGGAAAAAACATTGTTGTTTAATAACAACCTATTTCAAGATAATGTTAAATGGTACACTAGGTGCCAAGATGGCATGCTCCTCATCTGGAAAGCAGAAAAAGAACTTATTGAGCCCTTTATAGCAAGTATCACCAGTATGACCAATTTTTTAGAATTTACATACAACATGGAGTTGAACAACATTAATTTCCTTAACATAAATATAGCCAAAGATAGAATTAACCATAAACAAATTAAAAATTCTCAAACTCCAAAAAAAGAAAGAAAACGGAAGCTAAACAAATAACGCCAGTCAAATGGATACAATTCTTTTACTCAGTTAGCGCTTTCATGCAAGGCACTGCTTGCACTTCTTCAGACAAAGTAAAAATGAAACACTTTACATTTTTATATTACTAAGTGCTTAGACCAAACCCACAGTTAATTAAATAATTGAATAGTTTACCCAATTAAGTCAACAATTCAGCAACCATACAAATCTTGACTTATAAAAGTAACATACAAACAAAAATGTTAGTGTAAAAAATCATCACAATCACTCATTAACCAAACCAAATACTTAACATGTACTATAAAATATAATTCATTTAAAATTATTATCTTATCTTGAATTAAATTTAAATTAAATTCATTGTATATGTATTATATGTATTATGTATTATGATATATAAAGTCCAAGACCAAATCCATTTCTAAATATATAACCAAATAAAGTGCATATTGTTAACAAAAAATGAAATATAAAAATATTAAATCATTGAAATATTTAAAAAAATTACATAAATGTAAATGTTACACATTAAAAAATTCCACTATCTCTCCAAAGCTTTAATATTAAGCAGACATTTAATAGAACATGCATCATTAATGCCCGGATAGATATGGGCATTAGTTTTTAGCTGCCAAAGAAGTTCACATTCTTGTAACTTCAAATACCATGGCCCCCCTCTAGGATTTTTGTCAACCTTTTCTACTATATTAAACAAGAAACTGTGAGAGTCGTTGTCTATAATGTGCTTGGCTAAAGCATTTGCAGAGTTTTTTCTAGATATAGCATACAAATGCTCATAAATTCTGTTCTTTAGTAATCTTTCGGTTTTACCGAAATAGTAAGCAGGACATTCTTTGCATTTTGCAAGGTAAACAACTCCCTGAGTCTCACAGTTGTATTTACCATTAATGTGGTATCTAGAGCCCCTTATCATAAAATTGGACCCTGTTTGTATATATTTACAGTATTTACATCGTCCACATTTGAACATCCCTTTGTTCATTTTATAAGGTTTAATAGGGTGCTCAAATAGATTTTTCATAGAAGGGGCTCTTCTGTAAACTACACTCAACTTTGGACCCAGTAAGGAATGTAGCTTCCTGTCTTGCATTAATAATTCCCAATTACTTTGTAAAATGTTTCGAACTTGTGGGGAATACAAGTTGAATTGTGTTAAAAAACCAGCACTATAATTGTTATTGTTACAGATATCACTGCATGCATCAATTATACTCCATGTGTTTTTTACAAGGAAGGAAAAAATAACCATGGCATGGGGTATAGTTCTGGATTAACATCACCTATTTATCTGTGCAGCTGGATCATACTGAATAGTACCCCAGACTCCTCCAGGCACCTGAAAAGGCCCTTTTGGTGGTAGAAGACTGTCTGTTACAGGAATGGGTTATGTGTCTCCTCTGCAGCTACATGTCATGAATGAGCCAGCTGGTACCCAGCATCACCTGATAATTAAGAGGGGAGGGACACAAAACAAAATCAATGTTTAGCATTCAGCAATACATTTTAACATGAATAACTACTTAAATGCAATGCATAAAAAATGTTTTTCCACTTGCCATCAAGATGACCACTGGGCATCCAACCAGGCAGAAAGAGATGGTACAGTAAGCTACTGTGCCAAATATGGGAATCGTGTGCACTGCCAGGACATGGTGCAGAGATGTTGGTGATGCATCCCTTGCATCACACTCTAGCTGGCAATCGATGTAATGGTAGCCCTATTTGTGACATAGATGTAAACTATTGCACTGAGTACTTCAGGAAAAAGTGCCACCACATAAAAGGCTTGCAGTCCTGGCTTGTTCCTGAGGTAATGCCAGGAGATAGATGTACCACACATGCCAAGAGTACATCCAGGAATTTCTACAGTGCCCTCATGGCAGAAGCTTGTTTGATCCCCAGTGTGTCCACAGTCTGTCTCTGGAAAATCCCCATGGGAAGTATATTGAGGGCTATATATACCTTAGTGTTCACAAAGGAAGTCTGTGCATTCCTCCAGTTTACATATGAGGGTTAAATACAACCATTAAGACCCTTATAATGTCCGTTCCTTCCCTGTACCTTTCACAGATTTACTGATTGTCAGTTAGAATGAGTTATCATTTGTTTATATTTTTACCTTCTTGACCAGTGAGTGCTGCTGGGTGCAAGCAGTTTTGTTACAGACAAGCAACCTGGAAATAGCAGAACCAGCAGAAAGTTACAGAATTATCATGGACTGCAACTCAAATAGATTTGGTGATACTTCCCTTTGTATAATGTATCTACAGAAAGCAAAAACAAGTGTGAAAATGTCACTAAGAATCGCAAATGGCATAGTGAATATTTCATTAACATATGCTGAGTTACATCTTTGCTCATTTACATCTCATTATTAGTGTATTTATATAGGCCACTTCAAGGTCTTCATGGATTTATGTAAATGGCCTGTATGAATAGCGGCTCAGCTATGATCATTCTTGGATTTTGCAGATTGCCTAAACATGTTTGAATAAATGGCTATGAATACCAACCTTACTTAAACACTGTTTTACAAAGTATTTATTTCCAGGCAACCTCCAAAGCTAGACCACATCAGCAACAGCTGATTAAGTCAGATGAGGGAAAATTAACTATAACTTCATCTGTTCCCTACCCCTTGTAATAAATGAAAGAGGATTTTAGCTTACTGGAAATGCATTTTATCACAAATCATAAATAGCTGCAGAGGCTGATTCAGCACTAGGTGATCTAGGGAGTTGCCTAGGGCCTGCTGGGTTGGGGGACACTGGCCAAGAGACTTCCACAAAACTTACATTTCTTCTTTAAGAATGAACTCTGTGGGTGGTTACATTTCTTCTTTATGGAGACACACTAACCATACCCTTAGTAGTGTCTGTGCATGTTTCATACTAAAGATGCATACATGTAAACATTGGAGTGGAGTGCAGAGATTTTTATACAGAATTGCAATTCCAGATGAAAGGAACAAGCAAGCATGGAATGTGTTAGAAGTAAGTATGAACATGGACAAGAGGTGCGTGTGTGTGTTTAATACCCCAGTTAGATATAGTAGGTTGGTTAATTTATTATGGCTCATACCCTATACCTTCATTACAGGAAACTAGAGCCTGCATCTTCTACACCAACTACCAGACTGTCATCAGCAGGTGCATTTTCAAGGACTGCCAAGTTTTGTGCATTTTCCAAGAAGTGAAGTTTATTGCTGCTCATGCCAAGTCTGTTTTCAATGTATTACTGTTTTCTTTAGCAGATGGCCATCATCAATGTTTGTGCTTTAGAATTTGGAAGCAGTGTCAGCAGCACAGCAGATAGCATATTTGCTTCTGGTGCAGAAGGCTGTGGGGTCAACTCCACATAGACAAAGTGCTGGTATTGCAATGCCTTTTAAGGGATTGTGGAGGTGCTACACTCCTGAGTGTGTCCTCTTTTAGTTGAGATGCCTAATAACAATGAACCTGCTGATGGTTTGGTATCTGTTCTTATTTGCAATATTACCAGCTTACCGATTTTCTTTTAAATGTAACACTGAATTTATTCTTTAAATGAAGCAGACACTGAATTTGCACATGAAACACTGAAATGTAAATTTGTTTGTCAGCAGCAACCTCTTCATTAGTTATAGATCTCTTTAATGTAGAATTATTCAGATGAGTTTTACTTCTTCAGAGATTGTGTATATTGATTGGTATTGGCAGATTGTAATGGCAGACGTTTGAGTAGCCTTTTATGGTTGAAATGTTCTGGAATGGATAGTTTTGTCATTATTGGTTCATTCATTTTGCTTCATCACATACTGGATAAATGTTCAAACCTACACATTTAAAAGAGGCTCTAGCAAGTGGTGCTGTATTATGCAAGGGATATAATACGATAAAGATGGTGCAACAAAGGACACAGGCATGTATGCATGGTCCTAAAATGTGTGCAAGGGGCCTATAGTTTGAAAGCAGTCCAAAAGGTAAATTGAATTGGCCACTGGCCAGATGCATTTTCTTTGAATATGGGTTTCAATGCCATTTCAATGAATTTGAGTTTCAAGGGCAGAGAAGCTTACTGTTCATGCTAAGCACCTTTTCATTGTGAAACTGTATTGTTTTGTTTGGCAAATGGCTATCAATGCTTGTGCTATAACATTTTAAATAAAAGTTTTAAATATCTCTAATCATTGCAGAAGTAAAGAAGGAAATAGTATGCAGACTGATATGTCTGAACAGAAAGTCTGGTAATTGGAAAGAAATAACCAAGTAATGGGACATTGGAATGGCTGGGGAATGCTGCCCGGAGGGGTGCATGTGTGGGGAAAGAGGTCAATTACACTGCCTAGGGCCCCATTTGACCATGATCTTGCTCTGACTAACTTAGAATACCTGGAATCAACGTAGTCAAAAATACTAATATCAACCTTGAAAAAGGGGTAACACTGTGTTTACATGCACATGTTAATGGACACATTTCTCCCCTCAAAATATTCATAGATGTTTATAGAAAAACTGCACTAGAAATACTATTATTGGCACACTTTCACTACAATTGTAAAAATCCTTCACAGTTCAAGTTAGCTAACTAAGAATCTATTTAGCTTAGCTGTAACTAACTTAACATCATATACAGTAATGATAGTTAACAAGTCATAAAAAAGAAAAATAACAGTGCAAGTCAATGGAAGGAGGCAAATCATCCAAGTATTCTTAAGTGCCCACGCAAACACTGATCAGAAAGTTCTAGAGTATGTGTACAAATTAGCATGCAGTGTTGTACTTCCCAGATTGGCATACGTTCTACCTATTAAATTTGCAGTTGCTGGTTACAAACAATATTAGCCTACTGCAATCAGCTATTAGAAATAGTTGAGAAAAAAAGTAATATTTATTACTTTTGCAAACTACAGAGAACATCAATTCAAAAAGCAAGACTGCATGGTAAAAACTCAAACTTTCAAACATTTCAGTGACAGATACCATCCAGTGCTTGCTAGGTTATTAACCTCACTTGAAATAATTTACTCATTACAAACAAATGGCAGCCACCAACCAAATTTATCACAATATTCTTTAGCTATACATGAAAGATCTTTTCCCAAAATAGCTCCTGCGCATTGCATTTTGTTTCCTCTCTATATGACTAACATATGATGTAATCTACATAAGAAAAAATTAAAACAGGGTCTAAAAGATCATTTTAAATGTACTTGCTTCTGAAACCCTAGGTAAGATCCTAATGTCACCTGTTATAACACAGACAACATACTTCATTACGTATACCCCATCAGAAACCAAATTCTTTTTGAATGTATGTTAATTTATCAGCACATATTATAGCCTGGGGGAAGAATTTCAGAGTCTTAGATGTCTGGCTTAAGCCAAGTTACAGTGAGGATGACAATGAGTAATGAGAGATCCAGAAGTGGAATTGGTTTCTTCGTTAACTATACATTACATGTCGATGAAGGAGATCATTAGTTTTCTTGGAGATACAAATGTAGAACAGATAATGGGGAATGGTTGAACTTATGGGCCAGAACTAGGGTGCACATTTTCACCTAAGGAAATAATTTGGGAATGTAAGTAAAGGGCATAATGTCAAGTTTGAATTTTGTGTGTGTGTGTATGTGTGTGTGTGTGTGTGTGTGTGTGTGTGTGTGTGGGTGTAGAGGGGTGGGGATACCAATACTTAGTGTGAAGCTATGCAGTAGGGATTTAGATCTCACATAATAAGCACTGGTTTAGATACCAACAAATTATCACTAAACTTGGGTCTGTTTTTCAAGCATTCACAAGTATGGTTTTTACAGCTCCATTAAATATATTCATACTTTGTAAGGCCTGGATTCAGAAAGAACACATCTGTAAGGGTCAGTTAATGTAATCATGAAAATCAGTAATTCACAGACACATTAAAAAGACCTCATAACTGGTTATCTAGCATGTCTGTGAATCATGTGGTGTTCACTGCTAATGGCCCATGCATCGCTTTAACACAGGCACCCTCTTCATTCATTCTCCCATATACATGTACACATTCAAGCATACACTTACACACATAAATGAACACACACACACACACACACACACACACACACACACACACACACACACACACACACACACACACACACAGACACACATACACACACACACACACACAAACTCACACGCACGAGCGGCACTCACACACACATGCAAACACACACAGACACACGCATACTCCCAAGATCATTCAAACACCTGCAGATACACACACTGCCAGGCATATACATTCACTCACACACCCCTCACCAGTACCTCTCTATTAAACTTCTCAACACCTACCTATAATTAATTCTCCCCCATGGAAAGTGATAGATGAACACAGCCTATTGGGAATGATAATGCACACAAACAGGTATTTTAATTTATATATAAATCTCTTGCCACATGATTTGCTGGGAAATGCAAATGATTTAGTATCGTATGTTGCAGCCGTGGAATGTGTCGTTTACATTGTGGTAAGCAATGAAATCATCTTCACATGAAGAGTTCTCATTATTCACAGTTGTCCATCCATTAATCATTATGTAGTTGTCTTCACACAAATATTGTATGTGATTTCTACAGGTAATGTAGAATCACTATGTTAGGATGGTCTGTGAATAGGGCAGGTATACCACCAGCAGAAATATGCCCCTTGAGTCAATATACATTTTTCTTTGTGCCCAAATAATGCAGCAGCTCCTGCATGGAATATGGCCACCCAGCAATCAGGCAAACAAGGGTGGGGGCGTGCATAAGCCTGCTAACACTATTCTGTCACGAACATGACTTGACTATGCTAATGACCTCATTTGCTGGCAACAACCATGCAAATGAGGTCCATTAGTGAGCCAGTAAGCAGGCAAGCATCCGTGGCAGAATAGTGTAGCTTGCAGAAATGTATTTGGCTACTAGCTGAATACATTTATGCAAAAATCAAACCGGAGGCATGACAGCTCAAAGTAAAGCATGTATTATAATCCTTTGGAATGCCAATGGCCAAATATATGGCCATTGGCATGGTAAACTGTTGCAAAGTTATAAAAATCAAAATTTTTTTTTTTGGCCGGTCGGCCGTTTAAGCATAGGGCAGCAGCGTGCAACGGGATTGTGCCAAAAATAAAAAAAAATGTGAAAAGGCAATTTTAAGTGAAATCTGCCTTTTGCCATTATAGTCTATGGCATGCAGAATCAAAACATTAGCAGGAAACAGGGGTTGCTAAGGAGAAAAGCTCTGGTGTAGTGCTGTAACTAGGGACTAAGGGAGTGGGGTATGTTAATGAGAGAAATTTACTGAATCAGAAAAAGGAGACAAGTGCCAAATTGCACCTAACCCTGTAGGAGCTATAAGGCAGTCATGCAAGCAGGAGAAGCAACTGACATGGAAAGGGGGTGTGTCATGCTTGGTGTAAGCAAGTTGCAGTTCCATGGCTCCCAGTTGACCTTAGCTAAGCACACCTAAGCAAGGGGGTGTGTCTCAGGCTGTATTGACTTATTCCATGTCTGGGGAGGGCCATTTCTGCTTCAAAGTGTTTACTTTAGCTAAATGGGTGTGTGCGGCACACATCGGGTCTAAAACAAAACAAAACAAAACAAAAAAAAAATAGCAGAACTGTTTACATTTGGGCAGCGGGTTTGTGCAGTGTGCCTCTGGGCTTAAAAGGGGGGGGGGATGAGAAGGGAAAAATGAAAAAAAAGCCAAATAGCAGAATAAAATCAATCAATTACTAATAAAATAGCAAGCAGGTGGAATATATCATAGCCAGCCAATCATACATGCAGCATTTGCAGCACAACAGTATAAACTGTGCAAACACCTTTCAGTCTGGTTTTCCCATAAAACTTGCACCATTGTTGTACATATGCGGGGGAACTTTAACCAAAAAAAATGTTAGGGGCTGCCGTTGCTTTGATCTATCAGTATGTGCTAGAGGATGAGGGTGGTGAGGAGGACAATGCTGACAACCGGCTCAGACTGAGGAGGAGGAAAAGCGTGTTCAGACCCAGTATAGCTTACCAGGGGCTACATGATCTGGAGATAGTATTGTGCTACAGGGTGGACAGAGACATACTTCAGCAAATCATTGATCTGTGCCAGTCTCAACTCAGACACATTGCCAGCAGAGGGGAATCTCTCCCAGTGGATACCAATGTATGTGTAGCCTTAGGAATATTAGCTACAGGTACTTTCCAAAGACCTACTTGGGACATGATGGGTACTCCACCAGTTCCTGGATGCCATGCTACCACATGCCAGTGAGCACATTTACTTCCCCAATACCCATGAGGAGAGGACTAGCAAAATGCATCTCTTCCACTGTGTAGCAGAATACACAGATGTACTGGGTGCGATAGACTGCACGCACATCCACATCAAAGCATCACCTGGTGAACAGGGAAAGGTCTACATAAACTGCAAGGGATTCCCCTTCATCGACTGCCAGGTTGTGTGCAATGCCCAGGGAATTATCATGAATGTGTGAGCTTGCAGCCCTGAAGCTATCACAACTCCCACATCTGACATTAGACACAGCTGTACCAGGTATTTGCCAGTGGGGACATCCCGTATGGCCATCTGGTGGGGGATGCTGGTTATGCACTGGAGCCATGGATGATGACACCCATCAGAAATGCACACCCACCCACTCAAGAATGCCATAATGATGCACATGCACAAACCAGGATCATTATAGAGTGTGTGTTTGAATGCTCAAGTCCTGGTTCCACTGGCTTGACATATCTGGTGGAGTCTTGCAGTACTCTCCAGCCACGTGTGCACACATGTTTATAGTATGTGCCATGCAACACAATATCATCCTGCAGAAACAGCTGCAGCAGGAACAGCATGGGGAAGGGCCATACAGCCCTCCCACCATTGCCAAGATCCCCACAGGCACAGAGGGACTTGGAGGAGGAAGCCCCTGAGCCTGCTCTTGTAGCCAGGCAGAGGCATGCCCAGTATGCCAAGGCCTTGACAAAGAGGCAACGCATAGCTCACATACTGACAATGTAGGGACCAAGGGACTGACACCTCTCTCCAACTTGCACACACAGTAAAATGGATGCCACACACATCACACTACCTGTAGCTTACCATGTATAGGCAGTGTACTGCATGCATCTGACAGAGTCAGCCCTCACCCACCATCCCCACAACTGCCACAGGCACAAGCTAAGTCAGTCTTCTAAACAATACATGAACGGAGTAGTATGTTCTGGTAGCATATCTATGGTATCAATGCATGCATGTAAAGGAATGTGGTGGCCTACTGGGGTGGCAGCAGACAAATGACAGCTATGTGGGTCACCAGGAAATGTCTGCCAATACTGGTTCCTCCACACTATGCAATATTATCCAAGGTGACAAATCCCACTGCAGTATATGCGGGGGGCCAACTAAGGGGGGGGGTCATAGGTCACATGCATAGATGCCAATGTGGGGATCCCATACTCACCCTGCAGACTCACCCAGCAATTTAGCCATAGAAAACCATAAAGGAATGTCTGGCAAGGGCACACAAATGGCGATAATGATGGAATACCCCCCTATAGACTTACACAGTGATATCACAGCAGGCCTTCCAGTTGCAGTAAGGCTATGAAGGGTAAGAAGTCTAAAACTCAATTGTATGCAATTACAATCTAACTTGTGGCCTCTAGTGATATGCCTCTCTTCTCCAAGACAGGGCACAATACTATGCTAAATAGAACCAAAATGTAAAGCCAATATCAGCACAGTATGTGCAAATGTGTGCCGTTGACAGGTGTGCTCCCCCACACCTATATTCCCATAGAAATGTATTAACATGTTGTTTTGTACAGTAATAGCACCAGGGCAGACATTGCCAGGGCTGTCTGTATCAACATGATAACTTGTTGCATTTCCACAATATGCAGGGGTCAATGATCTATGTATATGCGTGGGAAATACTGTCAGGATGTGGCCAGCATTTACTCCTGGTTGTTCTGTCTTGGTGGCCTAGGTACAGTACTGTGGTAGACAGGACCATGTTCCAAGAATGGCGGTGCCAACTATTTCACATGTCAGCTGTACCTATGGTGGGAGTTGTATACACTGTCCAGATGTCAATATCCATTACTGCCGGTAAGCTGGACAGTTCATGGACAGGGTGCCACACATATGAACAGTACACAGGTTGGAGTAACCTACACAGTGCCTACCATACCTCCCAAATATACAGACCTTTTGCAGAATGTACAGAGGTTTTCATCTTATTTGTGGTGTCCCTATCATGAAATAGTGACCGTGTGGCAAATCATTGGCAAGCCACGACAGTCTAAAGTCAGAAAATAATGAAAGATTGTAGTGTCTCAGACCTCACACCCCATATAAAATGCATGCTAATGAAACGTCTGTTATTGTATCACCCTTCAAGGTTTGTAAGGCCAATAGTTAAAATGTTCCCTATATTTAGGCCTTTGTCACTCAATTACTTATGGCTTTCTCCCCGAGCTTCCGCTGAAAATGGACATGTATCCAGTCAGACTATCCTGGTAAACAAATTTAAAATAAATAAATAAATGTCTGGCTCTCATACATAGAAAGGTAGGATGCCTAGTAGCACAGCAGGTCCCTGAAGGTCAGTGTACTGGCATGTCATAAAAGGTTGCCACATTACTGTGTCCGCACTGACAACATGTCACTGGCCAACAGCCATACCCCTGGAATGGCAGATTGTCACAGAAGGAGCACAAGTATGCCTTGTATATCTGTTCTGCTTGTCCTAATATTGCATTCACCTGCAAAGTATTTGCAAAACAAGAAAAGGTTATGTCAAAACATCAATGGCAGACAGTGGAGAAGCAGATGTCACACCCATAACAGAAAGCAAGCAGGTAACAAACTCTTCCTCCAACTGTTTATGCATGGCCGAACAGTATCAACACCATGTCCCCATGTGTGGACTTTCGTCTGACTGTCATATGTAGGCCTGTCTAGATTTCAGACTCAGTGACAGTTTGACAGCTATGCCAACATGAAGCCGCATAATAACATAGTAACACAAACTGTCTGAGGACCCCAGCAGATGTAATAGTGCAATGATGGAGAACCTGCAAAATAGGTATCCTCAGAGGTATGTAGTCTATAACCTTGTGTGTGATGTTATGGCATTTACCATGCTCACACCAGATATACAAATACATAACAGCAGCCACTGTGGGCAAAGCCTGTGACCAGACTACAGAAGGATAAAAAGACACACAGAAGTGGGAGTGGAACCACTGGACAGACAAATGGAGAATGTGCACACCAGAGTACATTTTGCAGTAACATAGGTGCCCTGCAGTGTATGGATTCAGTAAGCATCACTTGTAAGTACACAACACACACCCACATACGTGGAGGTCCACAACAAATCAAACCCCAAGTAAAGGGCACCTAAGAGGCAAAAACACATGAAAACTTCTCAAACTTACACACCACAGACCATGCATACACCACACACCAGGGTCTTGCAAACACTAAGGCCTTACCATACACACAACATATTGCTCATAGAAGACTCCACTGTGAGAGACACAGATGTGCCACACACCAGGCAGGATAAGGAGAAAATCACGATTACTTGTTTGGCAGGTGCCAGAAACTGCCATATCACACATGCACTGAAGTAACCCCTCAACAGGTACAGGTATCATATTATCCTGGTTCATGGCAATGTGAATGATGTCAGAAGTACCTCACAGACTATAGAAAGACAGACATGATGCAGCATGCTGAATATGTGTCCCATGCAGATATGTCCCTAGCCATAGGCAGCATCCTTCTGTCACCCAGTGATGGATCAATACGAACAGAAAGTGATTGTCATTAACACCTGACTTACTTACCATTGCCACCCCAGGAGATCCATGACCTGGCAGCCTGGGAACATATGAGTGACCAAATGCACTGCCTTGCTGCAGATGGTCTGCATCAGTCATGGGGTCTATACTACCAACATAACACAGTCAACAAAATGCAAATGAAAGGACATGCCGCTAAATGCTAGTAGCATACTTCTCAACCTCATAGTGCAAGAAATATGGACAAAGCCATACATAATGGTGGGATAAATGCCCACATATACAGACACTTTTGAAGTAATGCCCTCATAATGTTAGGAAGGTGATAGAATAACAGAGGGGGTGTGTAGTAGCATGGAAGTCATGAATGGTGTGAAGTCTGAAACTCTAATGTTTGGTCATTATTCCCTGACTGCAACCCTGAATGGTTTGCAACAAATTTGCCAGAAAACCACAATGGTAAGGGAAAGTGACCAGATATCTGAGGCATGAATCGGGATAATCTGTGAGAATCTGTACAGTTAAGAGGTATGGCCACACCAGGATATGACCTTTCAGGTAAGAAAAATACCGCACAACCAGGAAATCCCCAGCCAGTATATTACCAAGGTGCTGGACCTTTTACACAGCTTCAGCAGTCAAGTGGCTGTAGCCACACCTTCCAACTGGCCAGATTGTGCAAGAATGTTTAGCCTTTGACTTATAATATTGGTCTGTGCATCATCCATCTTGAATTTCTTGGGTAAATAACTGTGAAGATCCAGTAATATCTGTCAGTAGGTAATGACATAATACATTACTGTGTCAAACATTACATAAATCAGAAAATGCCTGCTAAAACAAACCCTGTAACTCAAGAAACTCATACATTAATAAGAGCAATAGTGACAGTATCCCCCTATGTCTGGGCCATTGTTTCCCCATATTGTAAACCTATGTCCAGATATCCTGCACAAACAGGTTGCAAAGTATGGCTGTAGCACACAATACCCCGGACTGGAGTTACAACTATTCCTGTCATGGATTCCCACACTTACTATAGAAGGTCATACTGGGCATGCTCCTACACTTAGAGAAATAAGGTCCATGTCTGAAACCGCAATGCACTGTATATATATATATATATATATATATATATATATATATATATATATATATATATATATATATATATATATATATCTGTATTGGGAGGATGTCTTTGTATACACACAGCTATGTACACCTAACTGTCTCCACATAAACCCATCAGACAGGATTATGAACAGCCAGCTGTAGGTGGCCCATATGTGGTATTTCTGCATCTGTTGAATGTGACACACACACACACACACACACACACACACATATATATATATATATATATATGTGTGTGTGTGTGTGTGTGTGTGTGTGTGTGTGTGTGTGTGTGTGTGTGTGTGTAAGCATACGCACACATAGACATGATGAAGAAAGAGAGTCAGACAGTGATAGAGTGAGACACACAGAGAGACACACACACAGAGTGAGTCATAGACAGGGATACCCTGAATGGCAGACAGTGATGTCCTGCTGCAGACAGTTGCATACCAGTTGTAACCACTGGCACTTGCCAGCATGAAGCTGAGATTCATTGTCTGATGATACTGAGGTGGGGGATGTAATATCACATCACCTACCTGTGTGTGTGTGTGTGTGTGTGTGTGTGTGTGTGTGTGTGTGTGTGTGTGTGTGTGTGTGTGTGTGTGTGTGTGTGTATCTGTAGGTCTCTTGCCCTACTTCATAAGATCTGCTGATGTCATTCACCAGTTTTAGTCCTTTCCCACCCAGTACACTTCCCATTGCCCTACTTCACAAGATCTGCTGATGTCATTCACTGGTTTTAGTCCTTTCCCACCCAGTACACTTCTCATTGCCCTACTTCACAAGATCTACTGATGCCATTCACCACATAAGTACCTTTGGACTGGCCTCTGCCCTAGTTAGGTAGGGGTTCTAATCTCAGTCCTGGCAATTGTAAAAGCGTATGTGTTTGTAGGCTAAAGATTTTGAGCCCATTCACACCCAGTACATTTCCCATTGCCCTACTTTAGCAGTCCTGCTGATGTCAGTTACCTTAGAAGTACCTTAGGGCAGCCCTCAGCCCTATAAGCTCTGTGGTGCATGCGATAATTGCATAACATTTTAGTATAGATAACTAGTTAGGTAGGGGTTCTAATCCCAGGCCTGGCAAATGTATGTGTGAATGTATTTGTGTTTGTAAGTGTGTATATCTGTAGATTAAAGTATTTTGTGGCCTTTCTCACCCAGTACATCTCCCATTGCTATACTTTACAAGGGCTGGTGATATTCCTCACCCTAGAATTACCTTGGGACACCCTATACCCTTTAAGCTCAGTGGCATGTTTGATAAATGCATATCACTGTAATAGCAATAAACAGATGGATGAGGTTCTAATCTCAGTCCTGGTAAATGCATGTGTGCAAGAACAGTATCATCTGTCTGTGTGTTTGGGTGGGAAACATATCCATTGGGGGGTTGGTTTTGCAATTTTTTGTTGTGGTCCACCCAGTAGATGTCCCAATGTCCACCTTACAAGCTCCACTGTTGTCATCTACTGTACAAGTAGCTGTAGACACTCTGCAGCCCTATAAGCTCTGTGCCACATAAAATAACTATGTAACAGTATGGAATAAATAACAAGGTAGGTGAGGCATCTAATCTTTTGATACCATTCCTCACTTAGGAATCATAGGCAAACACACTCAACTAGGCATGAACCCCTATATCAGTAGGTGGGTTGCAAACTGGCTCACAGATAGAATCCACAGTGTGAAAGCAGCGGACTCCATGTCAGACTGCTGACCAGTCACAAGCGGAGTACCACAGGGTCTTCTCTTGGGTCCCCTCATGTTTGGTATCTATGCCTCAGATGTCCAGCCCAACAAGATGGGACTCTGGCTGACAATGTTTGCAGAAGACTGCAAGGTGGGTGCTATTATTACTTCCCCAAGTGATATTGACATCCTGTAGAAAAGTCTCACTGAGACCTACTACTGCTGTCAGCACCCTGGACTTAAGCTCAATGGCAGAAAATGTGTCACCATCCCCTTCGGGAACAACTTGGTTCTCATGAATCACCACATCGATGGTAGTCCATTAAACACAGAAGTCGTTATAAGAGAACTGGGAACACAGGTTGACAATGACCTCTCTGTTGACCAACACAGTGCCGATGTGGTCAGAAAGTCCTTCTATGTGGCACATCTCATTATTAAGGGTGTTGCATCCAGGAAGAAAGAGGCCATAATCTCCCTCTACTCTTCCCTCATTAAGCCAATCATTGAGTATTTGGCATGTACCTCACTAGACACCTGCAACACCTGGACAGGCTGCAAAACTACCTCACAAAGAGGATCCTAGGCCTTAAACACTTGTCCTATGTGGACAGACTACTATAACTCCAACTATTCTCTGTCTCATATTGGCTACTTAGAGGTGATCTCTGCTTGACTTACAAATCCATGTCTGACCCAGCTCTGTTAGGCATGCTACATTTAAAAAAACACAATCTGTCTGTGCCACATGTTCCAGAGACCTCAACCCCATTTCCACAATCAACAGAACATGCTGGAGAGGCAGGTTCATAACCCAGAGACTGGCCAAACTATGGAATAGACTTCACATACATGTCAGGCAGAGCACCTCACTGGCCCTCTGCAAGAGAAATCTGGATGAGTGGATGGGGAATTGAAATCTCACCCTGGGGATCACTCCAGTGGCTATACTCGATAGACACACTGAGGAGTAACACCAGGTAGCACAATGCCAAGTAATCCTATCGGCTAGGCTTGTAAAGGCTTCATGGCCATTTTCCTAGTACACACCTATGAACCTATGACCCTATGGATCTCAGTACTGGCATACGTGTGTGCATTAGTGTGTATTAAAGTGTTTGTGAGTATGTAATCATGTAGGTGAAAGTAGTTTGAGGCCCTTCTCACCCAGTACACCTCCCATTGCCATACATTACAAGGGTTGATGATGTTATTAACTTTACAGGTACCTTGGGAAGCTATTCACCCTACAAGCCCCATGGTGTTTCTGGTACCTGCATAACACTAAAGTACCAATAACTATTTAAGTAGGGTTTTTATCTGAGTCCTGCCAAATGTGTGTGTGTGTGTGTATGTGTGTGTGTGTGTGTGTGTGTGTGTGTGTGTGTGTGTGTGTGTGTGTGTGTGTGTGTGTGAGTGTGTTTAAGTTTTTTAAGGTCTCACACTCCCAGTATACTGCCCTTTGCCATACTTTAGAAGAGCTGGTGATGCTGTTCACCTTAGAAGAACCATGGGACACTATCCACCCTATAAGCTCTGTGGCACATGTAATAAATGCATAGCACTGTAGTAGCAATAGCTAGCTAGGTAGGGGTACTAATCTCAGTCCTGACAAGTGTGTGTGTGTGTGTGTGTGTGTGTGTGTGTGTGTGTGTGTGTGTGTGTGTGTGTGTGTGTGTGTGTGTGTGTGCGCACGCACACGCATTGGTGTGCAAAGCAGTGTTTGTGAGTGAGTAGACTCATAAGTGACCGTATTATGAGTCCTTTTCCACCCAGTACACCCTGCATTTCCATACCCCACAAGACTACGTCATGTTATTCACTGTACAGGTATCTTGGAACACTCATCACGCTATTGGTTCCATGCCACCTGCAATAACTGAATAACACTGTACTACCAATAACTAGATGGGTAGGCGTTCCAAACCAACACTGGCAACTGTGATCCTATGCATGTGTGTGTGTGCATGTGTGTGTGAGTGTGTGTGTGTGTGTGTGTGTGTGTGTGTGTGTGTGTGTGTGTGTGTGTGTGTGAGTGTTTGTGAGACTGTGAGACTGTGGGCATGGGAACAGTATTCTCTGTGTGTTTGGTTGACACAATATCCTTGGGGGGGAGGTTGGGTTTTATCAATCTGAGATTTGTTCCACCCACTACACTTACCATTGTCCACATTTCAAGAGCTGCTGATGTCAGCCACCATAGACTTACCTGTATACACCCCTCAGCCCTATAAGCTCTGTGGCACATGCAATAACTGTTATACAGACCTGGTAAATGTGTACATATAAGGCTGTACCTCAGCTATGAACAATCGATGTGTTACCACTCTGTCATACCCCTCATTCGCAATGTCTGCAGGGCTACATCCTGATGACACACAGACACCTAGAACATAAACTGAATACAGCATGTGAGACTTCATTCAGTCAGCATTGCTAACATCAATTATGCATCATGGCTGAAAAGATACATACACTTTGAAGTGTACCTATTACAAATGCCAGCTGATAGCACCTTACACAGCATTACATAGCTAAACTGTACTTAATTCACACTGTGCATCAGAACCATATTAGCATGTCCCTGCATTGATGGTATGGATGACAGGGATGCGTCACAGGTATCATCATATGTACAGCGTGTTGCGTGGGCTTGCCAGAGGCCTGCTCTGGGCCATATGGTTGACATCATGTGTGTGTTCTATGAATGGGCTGTGCAGAGGTGGTGTGTGTGTGTGTGTGTGTGTGTGTGTGTGTGTGTGTGTGTGTGTGTGTGTGTGTGTGTGTGTGTGTGTGTGTGTGTCTAGAGGTACCCTGGCTGTGATGGTGATGTGTATGTGCTTGTATGCACACAGCCACACCATGTGGCTGCCCTACACAGGGGTATGTTGGACAGTTGTGGACCGTAAATGGCAGGGTGTACAGTTCACCGTCTCCAACCATGGACATGTGAACTGATCCTGCCAGGGGTCTCACTGGCAAGGCCCAAGGCCAGATGCAGTACTACTCCCTAATGGTGATTGCTGTCTGGTGGATCTGTGTTCCTGACGAGACCAGCCAGGACCACATGCCCATGGCTTGCTCTGTTGTGATGTGGACAGCACCAGCCCTTTAGTAGTGCTGGTGGTACTGCCACTACAGGAGTGTGAAGGTGCATGGCCACGTAGACTCTCAGCTAATGTTGGTGCTGAGCTACTTCCACATGGCCAATGCCCATCTCCCAGCACGCACTGCAGCACAGACATTCCATGGTCGAGAATTGCCAAGGTCTCTCCCCACTGTCTATTCATGACCTCAGTATTTTGACGTGCGTCCTCAGCCAGGTCATATATGTCATCACATATGTCAGGAAGATTTGCATCCAAGACCCTGAGTATTTGTCTGGTGTTGTGTTCACTACATGCCTGTGCATCCATGAAAGCCCAAAACAAGCATCTGGTGACACTTGATGTGGCACTTGTGACAGTGGCTTGATGGGCAGCAGTCCTCCTTTGAGCACCCCTGTCCTTCCATCTGTGTGTGATCTAGCCTGCACTCTGGCTATGGCTAGTGTCTACAATCTCATTTTCTATAGTCACCACACTAGCCTGTTCCACAACACCACCTGCCAACTGTCCATTATCTGTGGCTGTTGGGTACTGGGTATGTGTGGGCATTGTAACTGTGTGTGGAGACATTGTGGACGACTGTGGGGTGCCAACTGATGGCACAGATTCAACCCCTGACAATCTGGCCTGTGCCTAACTAGGACCACCATCATTGTCAGAGTCTGCAGAGACACTAACATCAGATTCTGAGCGGGAGAGACCACAACCACCATGTCCACCTGTGAGGGGAAGACAACATATGTAAATTAATACCTACACTATAAGGTTTGCTGCTACACAGACACACACACATACACACACACACACACACACACACACACACACACACACACACACACACACACACATGCATGCACATACAGACACATACAAGTGAGGGGCACAAAGGCATTACACAGACCTCACAATAGCCAACTGGTGACATTCACAGCACACAGTCAGACCACAACATACACACTCTGGAGAGGCTTGCAACATCATGCAGTGCAGCCCTTTCCACTTATGGTTACTACTAATATACACCTCTGGGATACATGAGTAGTGTTAGTAGGTGATGGGCCTTCACCTAGCACACACTGCACCCATGTACACATTGTTGCTGTTCATCTGTATAGTACAATGGTAACGCCTGCAGAACATACTCAACTGTACAGAGTTTCACTGAATGTTTAGATGTGTGGCTCATATTTTTCATCTATTCCTCATAAATCCTGTGTTTGTCTGACACATTACTGGGAAGATCTGAGGATTGGCATTACTAATTAATGGCATAATTTGAGCTGCAGACTTCAAAACCTGCAGTGACTGTATGCTAAAACAAATTTAGTTACTCTAACAACTTTCTAAGCTTACAGTGGGTATAATAAGTGTACACACCCCTGTTAACATGCCAGGTTTTTGTGATATATAACATGAGACCACAGAAATCATGTGATAACTTTTCACACCTTTAATGTGACCTATAACCTGAGCAATCCAGTTGAAGAACATGCACATCGGTTAGGGGTGACATACAGTAAATTAAATACATACAATAGCCTAGCTGCATAAGTGTGCACACCCTTACACTAATATTTTGTTAAAGCACCTTTTGATTTAATTACAGCATTCAGTCCTCTTGGGAAGGAGTCTGTCAGCATGGCACATCTTGACTTGGCAATATTTGCACACTCTCCCTTGCAAAAGCCCTCTGACTCAGTCAGATTGCAAGGGCTTCTCTTGTGCACAGCCCTCTTCATGTCACCCCACAGATTTTCTATTAGATGTAGGTGTGGGCTCTGGCTGGGCCATTCCAAAAAGTTGAGTGTCTTCTGGTGAAGCCATTCTTTTGTTGATTTGGATATATGCTTGGAGTCATTGTCATGTTGAAAGGTGAAATTCCTCTTCATCCTCAGCTTTCTAGCAGATGCCTGAAGGTTTTCTGCCAAAAGTGACTGGTATGTGGAACTGCTCATAATTACCTCCATCTTGACAAAAGCCCCAGTTCCAGCTCAAGAAAAGCAATGCCAAAGCATGATACTGTCACCACCATACTTCACCGTGGGGAAGGTGTTCTTTTGGTGATTCAAAGTGTTGTTTTTGCGCCAAATGTACCTTTTGGAATTGTGGCCAAAAAGTTCAACCTTGGTCTCATCAAACCATAACACATTTTCTCACATGTTTTTGGGAGACATGATGTATTGTTTTGCAATTTTTAGCCAGGCCTGGATGTTTTTCTGTGTAAGAAAAGGCTTTCGTCTTGCAACCCTACCCCATAGTCCAGACATATGGAGAATATGGGAGATTGTTGTCACATGTGTTACATAACTAGTACTTGACAGAGATTCCTGCAACTCCTTTAGTGTTTCTGTAGGTCTCCTGGCAACCTCCCTGACCAGTTTTGGTCATGTCTTTTCATCAAATTTGGAGGGACATCCACTTCTTTGCAATGTCACTGTTGTCCCATATTTTCCCCACCTTTAGATGTCTGTCTTCACCGTGTTCTATGGTATATGCAATGCTGTGGAAATGTTTTTGTATCCTTCTCTGGGCTGATATCTTTCAACAATGAGATCCCATTGCTCTCTGTGAAACATGGTGGTTACTGTAGCAGGCAACTGAGTAAATGCCAGGAAAAACCTAGTAGGACAGCTGACTGTTATTTGTTGTTAATCAAAGAGTCTCTGTAATTGATGACAGGTGTGTACCCAAGAAGACGTAATGCTGTAATAAAATCAAAACTGCTTCAACAAGGTATTAGCTTCAGGCTGTGCCCACGTCTGCATCTAGTTTATTGTATATTTTTTTATGTTTCATACTTGTTCCCCTAATAGATATGTTTGTTTTTCAATTGAATTGTACAAGTTATAGGTCACATTAATGGGGGGAAGATTTGTGAAATGTTTTATTGTGCTCTCATTTTTGTATATCACAAATATCTGGCATTTTAACAGGGGTGTGTGCACTTTTTATATGCACTGTATGAGCACTTTTAAAATATGTCCCTAGTTTTGGCCTCCCCCCCCCCATTTTATCAGTTTTTGTGCAGATTTCTTGCACTGACAGGTTGTGAGGTATGCTACAGATATGTTACATTTCCTGCAAAGAGGCCCCTGTGATGACCACTTTGATCTTTGATGTAATGCAGTTAACCCCACCACAAGTGAGTATGCACATATCACAATATGGCTAAGAGTAACAGTTGTGTGCATGGTAAAATGCATGACTTTAACATGCATGGGGTATTGGTGAGCCACAACAGGACAATACCATACTCACCAGCTTCAGGCTGCTGTCCCACATCCAGACCAGAGGTACCTATGTAGTTGTGGGGAAGAGGTATTGTCAGCAGATTCATATGTGGCATTGGTACAAGATAAATGCTACTTTTCTGCACATGTACAGTACAAGCTCCGATACCACACAATTTGCTGTCCTTCACCATAGATGTGCACTTGTGTGCATTACAAAACCCCACTGACAAATGCAGTTTGACCTGACCTGGAAGCCAGTATTACTGCTACAGTATTCAATTGATGTGCACTGTGGCCTTACCTGGATGTTCCTCGCCTGTTGTCTGGGTGCAACCCATGTCCATGACTTGTGTGTGTTGACTTTGCTGGAATGTGGTGGCTGCCCCAAGCCTGTCAAGGACCTCCTCTATTGGTGTAAGTCGTACCTGCATAGCAGGACCCCCACATGTAGCGGTACAGTCCCTGGCCATGGCAGCAGCCCTTTGCTGGGTATGGTATATTAGGTCAGTCACCCAATGCCTGACCTGATCATATGTGTGTCCATGGTGACCCAAGTTGTTTACTCTGTAGACAAGCTTGACCCACAAGGTGGTCCACTCTCACAGATTATTTTGGCTATGGCCAAACATCACCCCATGGTGCTGGATTATCATATCAGTAATGGCCACAGTTTTAGCTGCAGTGCATGCTGGCTGTCTTGCATGCTGCATTTCACCTGGAAGACATAAACAGGGAAACACATCACAGGACCTTATACACTGGTCAACTTTATTTACATAACCTGCACATCAACATTGTCAGGCATTAGCCACTACTTACAACCATATCATACCTCTGTAATCTATCAGCACAGTATGAGCTTGCATTGCACTCCTGGTCCTGATGTGTCATGCCCCCCCCCCATGAGGGTCAGTAAATTGCATAATCCACCATTCATCATTTACCTTTGTGTAGAGGATGACAGTGGCCATCTTTCTTACAGATAGGATGTCAACGGTGCTCAGACTTTGCTTATGTACAGTGTGTAATGGAGTTGGGAGCATATGCCTTAGTTCATGTAGGATGCAGACAGGGATGTTATCAGGTCCCATGGAGACTTACTTTTGTTGCCTTTGATTAGGCATTATGGAACTGCTCCCTGATGATGAGGGGTGGGGTGTGCGTGCTGTGCATATCCACCTATACTGACGGTGAGACAGGAGGGTGATGTTTCCCTTAACCGGTCTAAAGTGAGTTGGCTATAGTTATGCTGTGTGTGTATGTGATGTGATTGACCACCAGCACAGGGTGGGTTGGGTTGTTGTCTCTGAGATTGAAGATATATGTGAAGACAGCCTTGTGATTGACCTTGGTGGATGTTTCCAATTTGTACTCATAGTTAGCCTTACAGTAATTCACATGTGACCTTATATGCTTGTTCAGACACAGGCTTACTTGCTTCCAAGTTGATGCCTGCTCCTACTTGGCCCTGTACAGCCAACATAGTGACTGATTATGTGGTTTGTGTATTGTTGCTGTCCAGCTAAGGGGATTACTCTACCTTACGTGTCAGGTATTGCTGAGTCCATACAGCTATGTAGGTGCTCATATAGCTGTTTGTAGTAGGCATGGAGACAAGGTCATAACACAGTTGGACACCTCTCCATTTTCAACTTGATAATCATTCTTATTCTAGTACCCATGTCTGTGTTAGGCCAATGCAACAACTAGTAGCTGTAGAAATGTATGTCTGTTAGATGCACAAAAACTAAGATTAAACATGTGTACAACATGTACAGCTTATTTACCAGATGTTTTGCATCTCACAGCTGTTGTTTTGAGGCTTCCAGCTACACCTACTCATACATACATGTGCATAGGTAATACCTGCTATACATTTCTATTCCATGTCATTATGGCGCACTGTATTTGCACTCTTGCTACTCAGTCGTACCTCTCAACCTGTTAGAACAGGACATCTGGAGGATGACATACATAAATGAGTGGCAATGGCCCAAAATTAATGACACTTTATTAATATTGCTGTAACACACTTAAGTCAGTTGATAGCACAGTAGGCTTTGTGTAATCCAGTGTAACTACTGTCTGTTTATTTTAACTGCGGAGCTTTTTTCCCCAGGTCTCTGCTGAAAATGGAACTACGTCCAGTCGGACACTCCCGGTCAACAAATGTAAATAAATAAATAAATAAATAAAATTCACAGAAATATCCTGGATGATGTCCGACACTCATATGTATGCTCTTATGTTCTAATGTCAGTCGTTACAGATTTCCCAGTGATTTGAAAGACATAACACAACTCTATGAGTAAATGACTACAAATATGAGGCACATATATGGTCAGTGTGCATAACACTGGACAGTTGAATGGTATGAGTTCAGTATATCACATGCAGTTCAACAGACATGTCTGTGACAGTAGTTTACTATACACATACCTGGTATAGGTCTCTTAGATTTGTGAGAAAACGTATATCATAGTTGTATTCACAAGTAACATATGGATATTTACAACATCCCACTAGCTGGCCTAGCAGTGTCACAGTCAGTATTGTTTAACATACACTCCAGTAGTAGTTATATGTGAGCTGCCCTTTCCTGGGGTGACTCAGAGGCCTGAGCTGTGATCTATGTCACTGCAGTCAGACCCAGATGCTATGGCCATAGGTACTGACCAGCAATATATCAGTACAGCAAGTCTTGTTGAGACATATTTGTTTAACATCCTACTTCTCATTATTGCATACCCCCTACTGCATTCCACTACATGCTCACTTGTCTGACATATCTTTTTCTTTCCAAGTATTGTTGGTTTCTGTTTCTTTCTCTGTCTCTCTCTCTCTCTGTCTAAATGTATAGACCTGTTTTGCATAGGCAGCAGCTTGCCTTTGATAGTTAATGCTCATGAGCAGGTGAGGGCCTGTGCACCAATCAGTGTCCCCCACTTGCTAATTGCTAAATTACTGCAGCAACTGTCTCAGCTTATCTACTAAAGTATTTCAGATATGTTCCTATTTTCATGGCTTTCTCCCACTACTTTGTCAGGTTTGGTCCATATTTGTTGCACTGAGGAGTTCTGAACATACCTGTCAACTAGCTGGATTGCTTCAGAATGTCAAGGTTTATTTCTCATATTTTTGGTCTGTTCCACAAATTATTTGTATTTTTCTGGTAAATCACTGTGATGATCTGAGAATTTCTGTCAGTAAATAATGACATACATTTCAGATTTCAGACCTCATATCCTTCAGAAAATGTATGCTTAAACAAACCCTGTTACTCTAGCAACTTTCTACGTTTATAATAATATTTAAAATACGTCCCTAGTTTTGGCCCATTGCCCCCCCCCATTTTGACAGCCTTTGTCCAGATGTCTTGCACTAACAGGTTGGGAGGTATGGTTCTGAGGTATGGCTGCACTACGTTATGTACAATATATATATATATATATATATATATATATATATATATATATATATATATATATATATTTTTTTTTTTAATATATATGTATCTCCATACATATATATTTATATATATATACATACACACATATATATATATATATATATATATATATATATATATACATATATATATATATATATATATATATATATATATATATATATATATGTGTATGTGTATGTATATATACAAAGACTGAGTGATTCCACAGAGCTTTTTCCCTACTGTTGAAAGTGTCTACTGCATGATATGTTTGAAAAAGCATCAGAAATCTGAACAGCACAAATGGTGTAGTGGTACATTGCTCTCAGGGTCCTGCATTTGTGACTTGGCATGACTGATTATTTTGTTGCTAGGCAGAACAGTTGCTGATGGAGACAGTGTGATTAAAGCAGTTTTAAGTGGGTTTGTGCTGGTTTGCATGACACTAAGTGATGCCAAAATATAGTTAGCCATAGAGATGCTTAATCTGTTTTGGCTTCACTTAGCAACACACAAACTCACTTACTCCTGCTTACTCCCCCTTACACCCGTGCTAATTTCTTTAAAAGAAAAGAAAAAGGGGGTGATAGGAAAATAGTCAAAAAGGGGCAAACAGAGGGAAAGACAGGAAAGGTATCTAGGGATGTGCAGGATGGGTGTAGGGAAGGTCTATAGACGTCCATTTCTTATACATTAACAGATATGCATTTGTACAGAATTTGGAGCTGAATTTGGACACTCAAACCCAAGAGAGAGGGGTGAGGGCAACAGAAATGTACTGTCAAGCCAATTGGACTGGATTACATATATCCAGTGGACATGTGTGCAAAACAGACAGCTATGTATGGGGCGATAATTTTGGGGGGACAGATGCCCTTTTATTTAATGTGAGAGTGGGATGTTGGTGAAGAATTGTATGCAAGTCTGGGGAGGTAGGTTGGGTAGGGGGACAGTCAAGACAGACAAGACAACAGACAGACAGGGGTAGTGTATGACACATGTTGGGGTAAACACCTAGCATGGGAAGGGTGGCTGGGAATCGATGCCCATGAACCCCTATATGGATACAGTGGGACAGCCATCCATATACGCAGGCAGTCTCCACTGCACATTCACTGTCCCTATGGTGGTTGTGCTGTGGGCTGGACAGCAGGGCAGCCTGGTCCTCAAGGTGCACCAGGCAGCCCTCCATCTGGTGCAGCTGGCCACCCAGCTCAGAGCAGATGACACTACACACCATACCCCTGAACTGATGGCAGATGATGGGCTCATCTCCACGCCTGCGCCCAGGGGGAGAATGGGCCATTTCCACTGAGATGGTTCAACCAGAAGGTGATGCAGGGCCTGCAGAAGATGGAGTTCCAGGGTGGGTCCCAGACGTGCTGAGGCCTGGTGCCATGGCAAGATGGGGTGGGACAGACGGATCCGCTGTGATGGGCCTTCCCAAACATGTGATAGTATTGAGGTTTTCCAAGATATATTGGTTAGTCATGAACAAAACATTTTGCTATTAGTTTTACCAGCATCCATGGGTGTTCCAATTAACTCAAAACAACAGATGTGAAACAGTTGCATAGAAAACAGAACACGTGCATAAATGGAAAAACAGTAGCCATTGTAACAGCATGCCAGTAAGAATGACTGCACCAGGTTGCCAGCAATGGTATTTGAACTTCTTCTTCTTCTTCTTCTTCTTTCGGCTTTTTCCCGGTTAGGGGTCGTCACAGCGGATCACCTTGTCCGCACATTGAATGGCAGTGGAGTTTTACAGTGTCGAGTTGCCAGCCCGGCGCCCAACCTTCCACAGAAGGCACACTCACATGCACACCTAGGGCCAATTTAGAGTGTCCAATCCACCTGCAGCATGTCTTTGGGATGTGGGAGGAAACCGGAGCACCCGGAGGAAACCCACGCGACCACAGGGAGGACATGCAGACTCCGCACAGAAGGCACCCCAGCCGAGGATCGAACCGGAGAACCTCTTGCTGTGAGGCGGCAATGCTAACCACTGCACCACCGTGGCCACCCAGCAATGGTATTTGAACAAGGTATGGTAACATGTAACCTTTAATTATAAGAACAATAATGGGACATATGTCCCAACATTAGGTTTTGTAAGACCATACCCATAGTATATGAATAATGTCAGCATCCTACAGGACAAGGTGCGCTTGCATTGACATGGGTTTCATAGTAAGACACCTAGCTCCTGTTAGAGCAAGACATCTGCATAAAGCCACACATCACTGGTGGACAAAGGCCAGTAAATTGTGTCACTTTATGAATCTAGCTGAAGCACACTTAGTTGCCAGCAAAAACAGTGTCGCATTCACAAGTCTACTCTGCAGGATATGACATCTGGCAATCAAATGTATGCTAATATGTTATGACTTCAGTCTTTAATGGGTTGTTAGTGATGTGAAAGACAATACACAACTGTCTGAGGCACTGACTACAAATATGAGGCAGACATGTGGTTAGTCTACAAAACTCTGGACATTTGTCAGGTGTGGGCTCAGTATATCACATACAGTTCAACACAGACATCTGCACCTGTTGTGTAGTGTGCGCATACCCTATATACATCTCTCACATTTATAAGACAAGCATACGTATCAGAGTAGCATTCACATCTCTGCCCCCTGAGTCACCCCACCAAAGGTCAGCTCATGTCTATCTACTACTGGAGTGCCTGTTGTCCAATGCAGTTGTAAGCGGATTTGCATGGGTTGGAGAGTGACGTAATGGTTAAGGTGCTTACCTTAGAAACACAAGGTGCATGGTTTGATTCTCACAGGGGGTAATTGGCTAGGGTTAAAATGTTCCATGAGGGCAGTTACCTTAGTAATAATCTATGAATCTATGAATATGAATAATTACAACATCCTGGGTAGCTGGCCTAGCAGTGACATACTCAGTATTGGACAGCAGACACTCCAGTAGTAGTTAAATATGAGCTGACCTTTGGTTGGGTGACTCAGGGGCCAGAGATGTTCTCCATGTCAATACAGACAGGGCAAGTGGGAATGGCCATAGGTGCTGGACAACAGCATGTGACTCCAGCAGGTCTTGTTGCAGCCTAGTGTTTAATGTTCCATTTGACATCATCACATCCCCTCTTCTGCATTCCTTTACAAACTTACATGACTGACATACCTGTTATAATGCTGAAGTGTTTCCTCACAACAATGCAACAGGCTAGATGTTTGTAGTTGCAGTTGCAGTCTGTCTTTGTGTAGATGGTTGTGACCTGTGTTGCATAGGCAGCAGCTTGACTTTTGTAGGTACTGCTCATACACAGGGGATAGCCTGTGCACCAATCAGTGTCTCCCATTTACTACTTGCATCCAGAGCAGCTCTGTTGTCTTTCCATTTGCCAGTGCCATAGCAACAAATAATTATATATAATAATATAATTGCATCCTTCATGTGGGCCTTGCCCCTTTTCCTTGCCTGTGTCGAGGACATTATGGAGGTGTGGGGGCTACAGCTTTACAGACAGTAGGTGGGAATACCTTTCTGGACAGTAGATGTGGAGACAGCCCAACAACATGGTGGACAAAGCTCCAGAATTGGATACAGATTGTAAGTCAGTAGTGTTGTTATACACATAGAGAGTTGCTAGATTAACAGAGTTCATCTGAACATGCATTTTCTGTGTGACTTGACATCTGACACTGATATGTCTGACATACCTCTCAACTGTCCTGATGTCTACGGACTGGCCAGATGTTGCCTGTTATGTTTGGTCAGTTCCTCAGACGTCTGTTTTTGTGGAATCAGTAGGATAATGTGAGGGTTGTAATCAGTAAGTGTTGACATCCATTGGTGTTTCAGACATCATAGCCTTCAGGGATGTTATGTTACAACAAAGCATGTGACACCAGCAACTGGTTCAGTTTGTAACAGCATTATGTGAGATATGTACCGCTTTCTGGTCCCCTGGTCCCCAAGTATGTCATGCTTTGCCCAGATGGCTTACTGTAAGATGTTCAGAGGTATGTTATATCATTATTTAGTGTCTGCACTCCAGGTATCATCCCATGAACTTAGCATACTCCTTGAAGTGGTATGCGGCAGTGACCATTAATATTGTCTCATGCCCTGGACATTCTGTGGAAATCTGTATATATGAGAGTTATGTATGTCTGGCCATTGTGAATAGACTGCCAAGATTGTGTAGCAGTGTTGAATGTAGATGTTTGTTGAGCTGAGTAGGGAGAGTAGCAGATGTGAGTGACATAGATCCTTCTTCTGTCTGACTGTGCATGCTGCTATGCCTGCTTGTGGTCTATCAGGTGTGTATGTTTGTAGGGGCAGAATGAGCAATGTCCTGTAACATCTCAGGATTCCCAGCATACTGTGAGTTTGGTCAGTACATGTCGGTGTAGTGTGTGACTGGCAATCAGGATATGTTTGTTCAAACCGTTGTTCTACTCTAGAGTTCATCTGGGGTACTGGTATGTTGCTGTTATTGTGGTGCAAATGGTTGTGGGTGGACATTTTTGCACCACTATCTGATTTTCCCTAAAGTTCCATCCCTGTGGCGCATGATATATTTGGATATACATGTGCAATTGCCCAGAGCTGATTTGGGGTAGTGTCGTGTTGGTCTTACTGTGGTTCAAAAGGTGGTGGGTGACATGCTTGGCAGGTGTCATGGATTTTTCCATTCTGTTACATGACTGCAGTCATACCTCTCCACTGTCCAAATGTCTAGACACTGTCCAGATGAGTGGCTCATCTGTTTGTTCGGTTGCCAATAACAGTTGTGGGTTTCTGAGAAATCACTGGGATGATGTGAGCATTGCCATCAGTAAATAATGACATTCATTTGTGTTTCAGACCTGGAATCTATTTGGAATTGTATGTTTAAGCAAACCATGCCAGTATAGCAGACTTCTATGCATATGACACTATTGTTTGCCCTTTATCCCCCACTTTGTCGGGCTTTTTGCAGATGTCTTGCAGTAAGAATTTGATTATGTATATATATATATATATATATATATATATATATATATATATATATATATAGAGAGAGAGAGAGAGAGAGAGAGATTGATATCTATATATACACATATATGTATATAAGAGTACTACAGATATATAATGTCCCCTTATGTTAAATGACTGTTGTGCATGATATGTTTGTAAAAACATTGCAAACTCCTACAGCTTAGATGGTGTGGAGGTATGTTGTTGTGATTGCAGTGCACAGCATCCCATGTTAAAGACTTGGCAGAGCTGATTATATTGTTGCAAGGTAGAACAAGACCTGATGGAGACATAGTGATTATGGCACGTTTAAGCAGTTGTAAGTGGATTTGCATGGTTTTGCATGGAGGTAAGGGATGCTAACAGATGGTTAAGTCCTCTTAGCTTCGCTTAGCAACACTGACTTCCATTTACACCCACTCTAATTTTAATTAAAGAAAAAAGGGTAATAGGAAAGTGGTGAAATGGTGGCAAGCAGGGGGTAAAACATTAGAAAAAGCAGCTATGGATGTGCAGTATGGGTGTAGGTAAGGACCATAGCTCTACATTTCTTCTGCAGCAACAGCTGTAAATAATGTGTAGAATTTGGAATTTACAACCTCACACCCCACAGCGAGGGGTGTTGGAGGCAGACATTTGCAGAATAATCTGTGGGTTGATTGATTAGTTTCACTGTACATGGGGGCAAAATGTAGAGCTATGTATGGGGCCAATGTTTTTTTTTTTTTTTTGCAGGACAGATGCCCATTTTTTCAAGGTGAGAGTGGGATGTTGGGGAAAGGCTGTAGGTATGTTTGTGGAGGTAGTTTGGGTAGGCTAGGCTGCATTTGCAGACAGACAAGACAGACAAGACAACAGGCAGGAGTGGTATATGACACATGAGGGGGGTAATCACCTTTGATGGTGAGGGTGGTTGAGAATCTGAAGGCCATGAGCCCCCAAATAGATACAGTGGGACTGAGGTCCCCACCCATGGGCAGTCATCAGTGCACCTTCACTGCCCAGAAGGTGGCTGTGCTGGGGACTGGACAGCAGGGGGCCGCCCTCTCCTTCAGGTGCACCAGGCAGCTCTCAATCTGGTGCAACTGCCCACCCAGCTCTGCTCGGATGGTGCTTTGCACCAAACCCCGGAACAGACTGCGGGTGACAGGCTCCTGCCTGTGCCCGCTCCCAGGGTGGGGATGGGCTCCATCTCCTGAGGAAGTTCTACCCGAAGATGGTGCAGAACCAACAGATGAGGAAGTCCCAGGTTTGGTCCCAGGCATTCTGGGGTCAAGTGCCACACCCAGATGAAGCAGGACAGGTGGATCCACCAGGATCTGACTTCCTAAACATGCTATGGTGTTGATATTTTACAAAATATGCTTGTTAGTCATGAACAACACATTTCAAGATTAGTTATAACAGCATGTGTGGATGTTCCAATTAACCACATAAAACAGATTTGAAACAGTTACATAGCAAACAGAGCACATGCATAAATGGAAGAAAGTTATGCATCGTAACAGCATGTCAGTAACACAGACAGCAACAG
The DNA here is from genome assembly GCF_019279795.1 of Protopterus annectens. Taxonomy (NCBI): domain Eukaryota; kingdom Metazoa; phylum Chordata; order Ceratodontiformes; family Protopteridae; genus Protopterus; species Protopterus annectens. Next base: position 1,669,208,538 of record NC_056733.1, on the reverse strand, counting down.
GTCACCATCAATGGTATTTGAACATGGTATATTAACATGCAACCAATTAAATATATCAACAATAATTGAACACAAGTCCCAACATAGTATATGAATAATTATTATTGATGCAGATGAGGGGTGGGGGGAGAGACAAAAAGCCCATTAACAATTGTTTATGCTTCAGTTTTCCACAGCAGTACTCTTCAATACTCTATGGGTCTGCCCTCACTTTACATCTACCTAAGGACCATAGCTTCTGTAGCACAAATATATATATTAAACTGGCAGCCTGGAATGGTATGGGGGAAACTGTGACAACTCTGGGTACATGACTAGAGGTGACTTATACATGTCAGGGTTACAGATCTGACACAGGAGGGGTACCCTGAACTGCTGTTATGTGAGTGTGCTACTGGCATATTTCAACTGATTTCCTATCTGTGCCCAGGGTTATTGGCAGCAGTGACCACTAGCAATGAGAGTGTGACACTTGAGAGACATGTATCAGGAAGAGTGGATGTTGTACATACATATCCTTCTGTCATTTGCAGGCATGTGGTGGGACAGTTGAACAGTTGTACAAAGTTTATTAGTATACCCTTCATAAAACTACTTCCAACATTTCATTACCTGTAAAACCTGTGGAGAAAATATCTGTTCACACTACCTGACTGTTTTTACATATATTCCTGATTCTTTGTGTGTAGATATGCACACATATTAGTACCACTCCATGGATTTGAACTGTGTCTGGGTGTGCAATATAACAACTAAGCTATTTATCATCACACTGAGGAACTGGGAAACTGTTGCTTCTCGTTTCACTGGTTTCTGCCTATTAGTCTATAGGTTAGACAGTCTGAACTTGTAATCCTATGATGCATGCATGACAGATAGTGTACTGTGCATTAATCCTTTGAATTACTACAATCTGGAAAGCAAAAGTTAACACAGGGCATTTATATATTGTTTTACAGCTCCATTCTAAGTCTACAACAACATAGAGTAAACACAACAGTTTCTGTTATAGATGTTTATTTCAGATCAATTGTAGTTGGATATACTTTATTCAGTTAACACAGTAACAGTATACCTACTTGCACTACACAATGTACTCCTTCTTAGTTATTTACATAATATACTGCAAAATAGATTTTTACTCACCAGCCTGACAGCTCAGCCTCAGCAGTCTGTCGGCATGAGCTTTGATGTTACTAGCTCTCTCTGCTGCAGCTGTAGGGGAGAAAAACAAATATTATGCATACCTGTCTATCACATCCTCAGACTAGAATTTGGTACACCTATTTCTGTGATACTTACAAACTGCTGGAGCATGGTTGTCTCTGTCATCTTGGATCCACTGGTTCAAGAGCACCCCCTTCCTCTGCTTTAGGTCAGCATAGTGGTGCCGGACCTGCTCATCAGTTCGGGGGATGCCAGTAGCACTGGTGAGATCACAGGTGAGATTTGTCCCTGGCCTTTGCTTTATACTGTGAGCCCTGGTACTGGCCCTGCAGTAGTCTCTCATCATGGTTACTTATGAGTCCTGCCATGACCCTAGACTCCATGATGCCCCAGCACTGTTCCCTAAAATGCGAAACCTCACCTATGCCAGCTATGGTTCCTGAACAGGTTGAACTATAACAGGTACTGGCTGTGTTCCCACCTGTGTGGTTTAAATAAGACCATATTCCCACCCTTTGCTGTCATTGCTCGATTTTGAAAATGTTGAGCACAGCTTAGCAGTTTGCAAACCCACTAAGCTGATTTTAGCAATGCTTAAACTGTAAATTGTTGAGCACGCTTAACAGTGAGAAAATCCGCCTAGCTGAGCTGACTGCTGCTTAGCATTCATGTCTAAGCCTTGCTTAAACTGGGTAAGCATAGCTGAGCACTGCTAATCATGGCTCACTTTTAATTCTTAGATATATTAGAATACTGACTTTATTCAGTAAGTATATATGATTTACTTTACATGATGTCCCTCTATGTGCTTTCATTACATTACCAAGGGGTGTGACTATATTGTATTGGACATTTGTTTATACATGGGTGGTTTCACATGTTATATGCACTCAGATTTCCATTTTAGACCAGCTACACTACCCTGGTTGACAAATATCACTTACTACATCAATTACAAAAAAAAAAAAATAACATTGCTTTCCTATGTAAGGATAAAGTGCCTGTCCTGGTACTCAGACCATGAATGCCTGCATACAAAGCCAGGACTCTAACCACTACATTATCCCAGCATTAGGATTTTAGTTGTATATTTTTATTTATCTCCTCTGGGGTGTTTAAGCAATGTTGGGCAGAGGGCAATAACATGCACACCTGCTAAGCTACGCTTAAACATCCCTTAGTATGGGAATTTTTTTTTAATTATTTATGGCCTTGTACAGCTTTGGTACTCTAGGAAGTTGATGGTTATGTGAGACAGATATCTTGGTATTCTGCAGACCCCTGTACAGTTGAGGGTTTTGCCCGTACTGCACTTTCAGATGGCAGACATTTCTGTTTCAGTCTTCATACCATGCAGGAAGTCCTTGCTACTGCAAATCTTTTATTCTGTCATCTTTCAGGTTTGTCAGTGCAATATTTAAAATGTTTCTCTATTTTTGTGGCTTTGTCCCCCTATTATTTATGGCTTTGTACTGCTTTATTACTCTAGGAGGGTGTGATGTATGTGAGGCAGGCATCTGGGCATTCTGCAGACACCTGTACAGTTAATGGCTATGGCTGTGTGGTGCTTTCACATGGCAGACATTTGTGTTTCAGTCTTCATACCCTCAGGAAGACTGTGCTACTGCAAAACTTTTATTCTAGCAGCTTTTGGGTTTGTCAGTGCAATTTTTAAAATGTTTCCCTATTTTTGTGGCTTTGTCCCCTCATTATTCATAGCTTTGTACTGCTTTATTTTTCTAGGAGGGTGAGATGTATGTGAGGCAGGCATCTGGGCATTCCAGAGACACCTGTACAGTTAATGGCTATGGCCGTATTGTACTTTTACAATGCAGGGTGTGTGACAGAACGTGTCACACACCCCCTGCATTATTTCTTGCTCAGCTAGCTATGTCAGTGTACGTGGACACTGAAATACTCATTTTAATTTCATTTTGGTGTCTGTGGACACTGAAATACTGTTTGAAAGTGCCATACGGCACTTTCTGAGTGCAGGGAGAATGTTCAATGTTCATGCACTACTTAAACACACCCCTTCACTCATTCACTGATTGTGTCCATTTAGCCTTAACAGCCACACGCCTTCATGAATATGCAAGGTGTGCTGCTGTCAAGGCTATGCAGAAATGGACACCGTTCACTCCCTGCAGGAATAGCACTATTCCTTCATGGAGTTTATTGAATCCAGGGGATGGTCTTGTTCCACTTTCTGCTAATGGTAGCCATTCCTTAATCCCACAAAAAGTATACAAAACAAAAAACCTATCATTAACACATGTATAAATATATATACAGACCTTATTCATAGGTACTAAACCATGCATATTGTCAACTAATTTGTACATGACTGTAAGTCCATTTCAAAACTATTTATGCAATGCACGTGGCTGTATGCAACACAAAATTAGCATAAAGTCCATCTCAGTGATCACATTCCTCATTTCATTATACATTTTCAAGGAAACAATCAAACTTAGACAACAATTTCCAATTTACTAATGTGCATCCAATTATCTTGAAATATTAAGGAAAAACAGTTTATCATTTCACAACATATTATAGAAGGTGAACTGGTAACTCTGACAATTTCTTTCTATTCAGTGGATGCGTGCATACATACTAATTTTCAGTTTGTACTCTTGGACCTCATGTAAGTCCAAAGAAAAAAATGAATGCCAGAATCACTGACATTACATTCCACTGCATAAGGCAAATAGTATCCAACCTGTTGCCCATTTGAGAAATCATAGTCATTAGTACTCTAATTATAAAAAAAAAAAAAAAAAAAAAAAAAAACACCTTCAGCACTACAGGGCATGTCAATCTGCATATATATTTTCATGTGCGGCACTTTTTATATCAATAGATCATTTAACCAAAAAGTTTTTTTTTTTAGAAATTCATAGTTCACCTATGATGGCCAGTTCTTAATTATGGCCTTTTACCCATGTTATGAAAAATGCACTAGAATGCTTTCTTTTTTTTTCATACCCTCTAACAAAATACAGATCCTTCACTGTAGATTACTAGTAACCCATTCAGCAACAGACAATGACAGCTGAAAAGTTTTTGAAGTCCCAACAATATTACCATCTTAGTTTTTTGACTACAGACAGATTGCACCTTCTTCACTCTTCAACACCTCACTCAATTTCACATTTCTTCTTTAAGCATTTTACTTCAAAGTAACCAGTTGTTTCTCAATACATATGCTTAGTCATTGTTTCTCTACAGATGTACTATGTAGCTCACAATTCCTCTTACATAATATCTTATTGCTCTCACAAAACATTCAAAGTGTTCACTCTTGATCCCTTCCAGAAGTTAAACATACCTTGAAAACATATTAGAAAGTCTCCAGTGTTCATGTATTATTACCTCTATAGTTATTCCTCTATCATTAGTACAAATTCTTTTTACATTTTTATACTACTCAATCATTCAGAATCACATCCATGTCATCATATGTGCTTTCCAGACCTCGTCCCTTATTTCGTTCTTGAAATCTACTGTCTAAGAAATCAACCATAGTTAACTTTATTACTATAGTTGAACTCAATTGCATTGGCAAACAATTGTTTTCAGGCAACTCATGGAGTTGAAAAAGCTTTTGAAGCACTGAGAGATCTCTCCTCCACCAAATTTACTTTTCATATGTTTATGCTTCATTCAGTGTTACTGTAAAAATTTAATTGATTTGGCAAAAATACCAAAGTCTCTTCAGATTTGCAATTTTATAGAATATGAAGTTAGATATTGTCCTTGTTTGTGATAAACTATATTGCACCATACTTGCTCTGATTAAATTGTCCTTGATAAGGAAAATAGGTTCATAGGTTCATAGGTTCATACTAGACTATCTGCTCTAGGGCATTTATAAGCCTAGCCAGAGTGTGTTTGGCTTTCTCCACCCATTTTAAATTAATTTTGCTTTGCCCTTTTTCGAGGTTAGTATACTGTGCCTCTGTCTAACAGTGACACAGAAGTGATACCCGGGGTAAACCTACGATCCCCCATCCACTCATCACGATTCCTCTTGAAGAGAGTCAATGAGGGACTCTGCCTAACCTGGACTGGGATCTTATTCCAGAGTGAAGGGAGCCTCTGGGTTATGAATCTGTCCCTCCAGCATGTCCTATTTATTTCAGTGCTGAGGTTCAAGTCTCTTGAGCGTGTAGCTCAATGGGATTTGGATTTTCTGAGGTGCAGCATGTTCATTAATTCTGGGTTGGACATTGCTTTATGCGTCAGGCACAGATCGCCTCTGAGCAGGGCGGTATGCCACTGAGTAGAAATAGAGTTTCTTTAACCGGGCAGCATATGGCATCTGTTTGAGCTCTTTGATCCTCTTGGTGAGGTACTTTTGGGGTCCTTCCATTTGCTGCAGGTGTCTGGTAAGGTACATCCCAAAAGGAGCATTGTACTCAATTATGGGCCTGATGAGGGATGAGTAAAGAGGCACGATGACCTCCCCTGATCTAGATGTGAATCCCTTCATAATTAGGGGGGCTATATAAAATGTTTTTCTAACCACTTTGGCCATGTGGTTGTCAAATGAGAGATTGCTATCAACTTGGGTCCCCAGGTCCCTAATTACTTCTTCCATACTTAATGGATTACCACCTATGTGGTAATTTGTGGGCACTTTGTTTTTGCCAAAGGGAATGATTATACATTTTTTGGCATTTAGCTAGAGGCCATGGCTCTGGCACCAGTTATCTGTTTCTATGAGGCCCTTTTGGAGGATGCTTGTGTTGGCTGGAGAGTCGATTATAGCACCCAGTTTGCAGTCATCTGCGAACTTGGTCAGCCACAGTCCTTCCGTGTTGGCCTGTACCTCCGAGAAATATATACCGAACAGGAGGGATCCCAGGACTGAGCCTTGTGGGACGCCACTTGTTACTGGTTTGGAGTCTGAAATGGCTCCAGCAATTCTAACCATGTGGGTTCTGTCCTTGAGCCAGTTTGCAATCCATCTAGTGACATAGGGGTTTATATTTAAGCTGGTGAGCTTATCTATAATGCCCGAGTGGGGTATTGTATCGAAGGCTTTTGCAAGGTCCAGGTAGGCTGTGTGGACCACCTTCCCCTCGTCAATGGCCTTGGTGACTGTTTCAAAGAAATTGACCAGGTTTAAGAGGCAGGATCTGCCCTTAACAAAGCCAAACTGGGTAGGATCCAGTGTCTGTAGGTCCCCAATATCTTTTTTTATGAGGTCCATGATGATCCTTTCCATAGCTTTGTAGACCAAGCTAGTGAAGCTTATGGGGCGATAGTTTCCAGGATCCGTTGAGGCACCACCTTTGTGAAGAGGGACCACTGTTGCTGTATGCCACTCTTTGGGTACATATCCTGTGGTAAGGCTGAGATTGAACAGTAGTTTTATGTTTGGGTTTAGCTCTTCTTGGAGTTCATGTAGGATGCAGCCCGGGACACCGTCTGGTCCCATTGATGCTGTGTTTTTTGCTTTGGAGAGGGTGGCTCTTACCTGAGCATCTGAGATGTCAGGGGGGCAGCACTCTGCTGGGATAAATATTTGCCCTTTTGGTGGGGGGGGGAGTTTGCGCTGAACCTGTCAGCTAGGATGTTGGCAATGTCTGTGGGTTCAGTGTATTTTTTGTCATTTTGGACTAATTCTGAGCATATCTGGGAATTCCCACCCAGGTTCCTAACATAACTAAAGAAAGCCTTGTGATTATCTTTAGTGTCCTGTGCAATTTTTCTCTCAAAGCTGGCCTTAGACGATTTTATGAGTGCCCGTAGTTTTTTGCTAACACTGATCAGATATGCCTTCCCGTTTTGGGATTTTGCTCTATCATGTAGTAGCTTCCTCCTTCTATTGTATAGTTTGTTTATGGCTGGGGTCCACCAGACAGGACATCTGTCTTTGGAGGATTGGGTCTTGGTTTTATTTGGGATGGCATGATCCATGCATTCCTGAAGGTGTTCATAGAATGCGTTTAAAAAGGATTCTGTGGTCTGGGCCATATTTTCTACAGGCTCGGGGGCTTTGAAGGATTCCACCTCGGTTTTGAGGAGTGTGAAATTTGCTTTAGAGAAGTTTTTCACTGTGGTTTTCTGGGCAGGGGGTGGGGTCGGGATGTGAATATCCAGTGAGATTAGTTTATGGTCTGATCTTACCAGTGAGGGATACACTTCTGGTCTGGAGCATAGAGTCCCCATGTTGGTGATGATCAGGTCCAGTATGTTTTCCCCTCTTGTGGGAGTGGTAGCAAGTTGTTCCATAGCATTTGAGTTTATAAATTCTAGGAACCTTTGAGCTAGGGTGTTGGAGCTAGAGTAATGCTCCCAGTCTATGTTTGGGTAGTTGAAGTTGCCCAATATAATGGTGTTTGGAGAGAACTTCATATTTTCCAGTGTTCTCACGAAGGCCGAGTGGGGTTCCTGGGTTTGGGAGGGTGGTCTGTAGCAGGCTACAAGCTGGAAGGCAGTTTTACCCACTGTTAGTTGCACATGGATAGTCTCTGATGCTTCGTGCTGTGCCACCAACCTGGAGGTGTGGGTATCTTTGACTAATATTGATACTCCCCCTCCTTTTTTGATTCGGTCCAAGTTTGGGGGCCAAAAAGCATGGTATGAGGTATAACCTGGTAGTGCTGGGGAGCTCTCGGGAGCACAGATATCGATGTTCTCCATGCTAAGGAGAGTTTTGATTGTGTGCATCTTGAGGTTTAGACTTCTGGCGTTGAGTAGCATTACTCTTAGTTTCTTATCTCTTGTGATACCTATGGAGGTGGGTTTGTCTTTTGAGCCTTGCCTAAAAAAGGCACTATGGGGGTAGCAAGAGCCTTTGCCAATATCCGAAAGCCCAGGGGTGACAGGTGCAAGCCGTCCCTAGCGAAGCATCGTGGCTTGTCGAGCATGTCATCCCAGGCTGACAGGCATTGGATCCCCTTTGAATGACACCAATACTTAAGCCAGTTGTTGAAATTGATCATCTTGTCTTCATATTGTGGCATCATTCTTAGTGAGGGTAAGATGCTACTCAAGGTCAGGGTCATACCTGTCTGGGCCACATGCTCAGAGAGCTTCTCTATGTCTCTTTTCATGTAGTCCAGGGAGGTACGTCTCAGGTCATGGACAATGACTGAGTCATATTTGTACTTGCCTTGGAGTGACCTGAGTGCTTGTGTTATGTGACGGATCCTAGCGCCCGACAGGCAGCTCACCATGACCTTCTCCTTGTTCAGCCTGGTGAGCGGGACGTCCATGTGCCTGATGATAGAGTCACCTATTGCAAGTGTATCAGGTGTGTTGTTTAGCCTTAAGGGCTGTGACTGTTCGGCACACTGGCTTTGTGAGCTATGTGTTGCACATGTTTTGTTTTGGGGTAGCGGTTGCTTGGGTGTCAGTTTTGGAGGTCTCTGCTGCTTAGGCAGATTTTTATTTAGAGCCTCCGAGTATGTATTTGTGTGTTTATGTGTTTGGTTTGCTGTCCTGGTAGGTCTATGTGAGAGTGGAATTGTAGTGAGTGTGGTTTCCTTCTCCTCCTGACAGGTTTTGTCAGTACTGAGTTGAGAGAGCTTAGCCTCCAGTTTGGCTATATGGTTGCATCTCTCACGTGTTGGAATTTGTTGGGAGGAGGAGAGGGTTGTCTGTGTACATGAGGCAGTTGTAACATTGCCTCAAGATTCCCAGATTCACTAGATAGACCAAAGAGGAGATTGACAACTGACCTTCGGACATGCTAGAATAGTATTGGGAATTCCTTTATAATTGAAAAAAAGGGCCAATGGGGAACAAGGTACTCAAGGGGAGTTTGTGAGGGTGTAGTGCTTTTAATTTTTTAGTGCTGACTTATATAATTGCTTTAGTGAGCAAAGTGCCAGGTAACTTAAATGCAATGTGTTACAGGTAACTTAAATGCAAAAATGACAAACAGTAACTTTCTTTCAAGTGAAACAAGGAAATAAGTACAGTAAGCAATGTAGATGTCACTAGGGATCCACAGAAGTGCTGAAAAGCCGTGTTTTAGGTGGAATTAGCATTTCAGGGAAATAACTAGCAAACAAGCATACAAACAAAGCTAGATTCAGCAGGCCTGGATCTAGTCTATGCTACAGCAAACAAGGTGTACCAATTTCAAAAAGAAACAGTTCAAATATGCAGGCACTATAAGTCTTTAACCAGAAATTCCCAGCTCAGAAGGGCAGAGTCCAGCCTCTCCTCCCACAAGAGTGCAGACCACAAACCTTCTTAATGTAAAATAACTGGCCTGAAGCCCAAGTGCTTAAACCAGAACTAATTCACTTTTAGAATGACAGACACTGAGCCCTCAATCAGCAGTTCCCAACTTAGAAGGATGTAAGCTACCTGTTCTGCCACCACAGTGCAGGCCACAAACCATCCTAATGTAAAACAACTGGTCTGAGCCCAAGTGCTTAATCCAAAAGACTTAGAATGATAGCTACACTAATCTGATGATAATGTTACTGTGAGTAGGATTTTAAACTACTTCTGCATAAAAGTGCCACACACCCATACTACTTAATTGAGCTTAGCATCTACATCTACTAGGTTTTTCGGCCTCTGAATACTGTCCCAGAACAAACACATCACACCCGGGGGGGTATTTCAGGATCACTCAATCATTCTACATGAGCTAGTAAAAATTTAGCCTGATTATAAATCCATTATGAGCAGAGACAAAAAAAATACTGATTAAGTGACTGTTACTGTTATTACTTTGCATTGCATACCTAGCAATTGGTACAGAGGTATAAGGCTATGAGGTGTAGTGCTTGGGGTACATAGTTTAAGTCTCTCAACACTCTTTTGCCTGCTGTGTTTCTTTGAGCAAGTCTTTTAACCAGACATTGATCCTGGGTTGCCCATGAAAAGGTAGTGTGGGCCTCTCTGGTTAACAAATGGGTATTATTATACATATAGCTGTGATTCAGTCAGTTATATAGAAAAGACTCTGTGTCACAGAGGCAAAAACAGCTATCATGTCAACACATCTGCAGTGAAAATAGCAAAGAGGATGGGATGAAGAAGTCTTATGAACAAGCAGGCTCCCAAATCCCAGAAAGAGGGCAAAAATATAACCAGATTGATAGGCCCAACAGCCCAGTTCTGTTCTATACCTGTGAATGCTTCTGTAAGTCATTTAGTTTAGAATTTTATAATATACTGAAAAATCATCTTTATGTGAAGAGTTCTCATCACAACAATTGTCCATTCATTAATCATTATGCAGTTGTCTGCCTCCTCACATTTGTAAATATTTTATGTGATTTGCCGTGGACAAGATGTGCAGATCTGCCCGCAGTACAGTGCTAATTAAACTTTTGTCTTACTGACTCTGAAGTGCGACACCAGCATCATTTGAAAGGCTTTGAAATCCTATTTTATTTAAATGAAATATCAGATTTAATGTAGAAGACCAATTTAGAGACTGCATATAAGCAAAACATTATCTTTAGTTGTATTGTAATCAATCTCAAGATGCACGCACTCGAGGCCCTTCTCAATATGGAGAACATCGATGTCTGTGCTGTGACAGAAACCTGGTTCAAGGCTCCTGAGAGCACCCCAGCACTAACAGGTTTCACCTCATATCATACGTTCCGGCCCCAAAATCCGGACAACACCAAGAAAGGAGGGGGGGTGTCCATATTCATAAAGGACACCCACACCTCAAGGTTGGTGGCAACGCACGATGCATCGGAGACCATCCAGGTGCAATTAACCATAGGCAAGACTGCTCTGCAATTTGTAGCATGTTACAGGCCACCCTCTCAAACTCAGGAACCTCACATGGCCTTCCTGAAAACATTGGAGGGATAAATGTATCTCCAAACACCATCATACTAGGTGACTTCAACTACCCTAATATAGACTGGGAACACTACTCAAGCCCGAACACTCTAACCCAAAGATTCCTGGAGTTCATAAACTCAAATGCCATGGAACAACTAGTCACCATCCCCACAAGAGGTGAAAACATACTTGATCTCATCATCACGAACATGGGATCAAAATGTTCAACACCAGAAGTATACCCCTCACTGGTGAGATCAGATCATAAACTAATCTCGCTGGAGGTCCTCATCCCGCCCCACCTGAAACAAAAAAGACCACAGTGAAAAACTTCTCAAAAGCCGATTTCACACTTCTAAAAACTAGTGTGGTCTCCTTTAAGGCCCCTGAGCCAGTGGTAAACATTACTCAAACCGCTGAATCACTTACAAATGCCTTCTACCAGCACCTACAGGACTGCATGGATCAGGCAATCCCAAACAAAACTAAGACTCTCTGTACCAAAGGCAAGCGTCCAGTCTGGTGGACCCCAGCCATAAACAAGCTCTACAACAAAAGGAGGAAGCTACTACAAGATAGAGCAAAATCCTTGAAAGGTAAGACACCTTTGATCATTATAAGTAAAAAACTAAGAGCTCTCATAAAATCATCCAAGGCAAATTTTGAGAGAAAAATCGCCAAGGACTCTAAAGACAATCATAAGGCCTTCTTTAGCTATGTTAGAAACCTAGGAGGAAACTCCCAGATATGCTCAGAATTAGTTCAAAATGATGTGAAAATTACTGAACCTACACACATTGCTAACATACTGGCTGACAGGTTCAGTGCAAACTTCTCCCCTCCCCCAAACAGGAGATAACGATTCCAGAGGAGTGTAGCCCCGAAACCTCTCCACCGCCCAGGTGAGAACTGCCCTCACTAAGGCAAAAAACACAGCATCCATGGGACCGGATGGTGTCCCCGGCTGTGTGCTTCATGAACTCAACGAGGAATTAAACCCACAGTTAGGACAGCTGTTTAATCTTAGCCTCACCTCAGGATACGTACCCAAGGAGTGGCGCACGGCGACTGTGGTCCCACTTCATAAGGGGGTGCCTCCACAGACCCTGGAAATTACCGCCCCATTAGCTTGACAAGCCTTATCTGCAAAGCCATGGAGAGGATCATAATGGAACTCATAAATAAAGACATAGGGAACTTGCAGACTTTGGATCCAACCCAGTTTGGCTTTGTCAAAGGCAGATCCTGCCTCTTAAACTTGGTTGACTTTTTCGAGACAGTCACCAAGGCCATTGATGAGGAAAGGCAGTCCATACAGCCTACCTCGACCTGGCAAAGGCCTTCAACACAATACCCCACTCAGGTATCATCGAAAAACTCATCAGCTTGAATGTAAACCCATACATCACAAGATGGGTTGCAAACTGGCTAAGCGACAGAACCCACAGGGTCAGAGTTGCTGGAGCCATGTCAGACTCAAAGCCTGTCACAAGTGGTGTCCCACAGGGCTCAGTCCTGGGTCCACTCTTGTTCGGCATCTACTTTTCTGAAGTACAAGCAAACACAGGAGGGTTATGGCTGACAAAGTTTGCAGATGACTGCAAACTGGGCCATAGTCGAAAACACATCTGACACAGATATCCTCCAGAAGGGCATCACAGAAAGGGATAACTGGTGCCAGAGCCAAGGCGTGAAGTTAAACGCCAAAAATGCATAGTCATACCCTTCGGGAAAAACAAGGTTACCCCTAGCTACCATATAGGTGACAATCCACTGAGCACAGAAAAGTCATCAGGGATCTGGGGACCCAAGTTGACAGTAGTCTTCGTTTGACACTCATGTTGCTAAAGTAGTTAGGAAAACCTTCTATATCGCCCACCTGATCATGAAGGGATTCACATCTAGATCAAGGGAGGTCATCATCTCCCTGTACTCATCACTCATTAGACCTATGATTGAGTACAATGCCCGTTCGGAATGTATCTGACCAGACACCTGATGCAGCTTGAAAGGCCCCAAAAGTTCCTCACCAAAAGGATAAAGGGTCTCAAAAATATGTCTTATGCTGCCCGACTGAAAGAACTCCAGCTTTATTCAGTCTCATACCGCTTGCTCAGAGGTGACCTGTGCCTGACATATAAGGCCATGTCAAACCCAGATTTGATGAATATGCTTCACCTCAAAAAATCTAGATCCCTCAGAACCACAAGGGCGGGAGACTTAAACCTTGACAGGGTTATAAATAGAACGTGCTGGAGGGACAGATTCATCACCCAGAGACTCCCTATGCTGTGGAACAAAATCCCGGTACATGTGAGGCAGAGCACCTCGCTGGCCTTGTTCAAGAGGAATCTTGACCAATGGATGGGAGATCGCAGATATACCCCAGGGATTACTTCAGTGTCACTGCTTGACAGAGGCACAGAAAAATGATAGGCGTAGTTTTTATTCAAACTAAAGGGGTGGCGAAAGCCACATAACTATGGGCTAGGCTTATAAATGCCCTTGGGCAGATAGCCTAGTATGAACCTATGAACCTATGAACCTATTTCTAGGTACTATAAATGGTGGGCAGACTTACTCATCAAAATTTCTGAATTGCTGACAGTTGAAAATTTCCTCAGTGTGCATTACATAAAAAATAATGTCACAGGCTTTCAAATGGTTTACTGTCAAAATGTTGAAATCCATATGGTCGATGATCATAACGTCAAAATCACTACATCGAATGTTCAAAATACTGAAAATAAAAATGTCAAAGTTTAAATGGTAGACAAACACCTGCAAACTAACACAACTCCGAGATCGCGCAACAGTGCTGACAAGAGTAAATCCTTGCCTGTTGTCAACATAAAGTTGACAGGTAATTTGTATGCACTTTCTGTCGGCCAAATGAACTACTTAATATTCATGTGTCGACCATATGTGTCGATCAAATGAACGTTAGACCATATGAATTTCAACATTTTGATAGTAAACCGCTTTCAAATTATTATGAACATTCTGTTCAGTAATGCTATCCTTTAAAATCATGTACCATGGTTATATTTATTTCATATTTACAGATTCTGCATGCTGAGAATATCAATTTTGCTGAGCAGGCACAAAATAATCAGTAAAATATTTTTTTGCTAATTCAACAAGGGCACACCCTTCAATAATAATAATTACTTTATTCTTCACAGAATAAGGCCTAATGACAAATACATTGATTTCTTGAACTGTTCTGTATAGTATGCAGCCATTTCATTTATCCCATTTGTTTATACACTACTCTAATGCTAACACAGCATAATTTTTGGTCTCAACTCATAAAGCATTTTTTGCTTCTTTGCCAATCTGTGCCATTGATGATTTATTTCTATGAGAATATACAAGTATCATGGCTTAGGCCAACAGGTTCTCAGTTTCCTCCCTCTGTTCATTTCTTAGTGGATTTAATCCTTGCATTACTTTTCTGCCATTTTTATTATAATTCTAAAAGCACCTGAAGTGTGTCAGTAAGAATCATTATGTGTGGAATAAACTCTTTAAATAGTTACATCGCTACATAATTTGCAGTGAAGCAGGTATAGCTCACTCTCTTATGTATTGCAGCTGACTCCAAGATTGACTCTCACAGACAGCCACCACTATCCACCAGATAAAGGAACAAATAAACACAAGCATGCAATTTCATTTTCTTTTTTTGTAATGGAGTGTATTCATAATAAATAGGACACATATAAATTCAGGGAAACTGGCTGAGTGACAGCTTTGCTCACTTCATAAGATGAATGAGTTATATACTTTGCACAAAGATATCCTTGTTACATCACAGAAACAAAGTAATGCCACTTTTCCAGGATGAAAGAAGGTCTTCTCTATTAAGAGTACTTTTGTGTGTGTTTGTGTTACCATGTATATGTGCTGTGTATATGTCCATGTGTAAGCGTGTGTGCATTTTTACACAGTGCTACTTTCAGTGTTTTGTACATGATACTGAAACGTCCTGTAAGATGGGTTTCCACACATAAATGTGTGTGAACATTTGTGAGTGTTATATTTTAATAGAAAATTTTAACATTTATACATATGGATACATCAGTAACCAGAATAACTTCATAGATCATTTTTGTGCAGTTGTTACTTGTTCTACTTCCATCCTTCCATCCATCTATATATCTTGTTTTCTTCCTATCTGCCTGCGCATTTATCAGTCTGTCTGTCAATCTGTCTATACATTTGCATGTGCATTAATGCTATGCATAAATGATCCTGTGACAATGGTGTGAATGGCCGTTCAGTGTTATGTACTTATAAAAATTTTTTCATGTACAGTATGATTATACATCTTTGCTGTAAATGTACCAAATCACAGCCACTGCTCTGAGTAATATTGTTACAGTAAAGACTATTACTCATTACTTTAATTCTATTTTCTAGCTGGGCTACTGAATTAGCTGCCACGTTGAATCAGGGCAGAGTTGGTATAAGAAAAGAAACAACAATCTCTCTCTCTCTAGCACTTCCACAAACAATAATCGTCCTTAAGTGGATGATCAACTTCATTTCCCCACAAGACTAATGAATAACAGCTAGCTTAACTAATGCAATCTGTGTGCTTATTTTTGTCTGTCATGCAATAGGTATTAAGACAGAATATGGTCAATAAAACAAATCAAGATAACTAAACAAAAACAAACAAATATGCTGGTCTGTAATGAAACATTCCAAAACAACACAAACTGAATCTGACAGTATGAGGCTGCTGAGTGCTAGAACTGGTCTTTTAATGCTGTGAATGATGCATTCATGGAAAAAGTTCAAATTACAGTTAATAAAATCAATTCCTGTCCTGAAAATGTGTTTGAAATGCAAAGGTAAAGAGTTGTAAATGTTACAGAGTAAATTCTTCAATTTTTTGTTCCTGCTTCTGCTGGACAGTTTGCAACTTTGAACATTTAAGTATCACGTATGCATTTGGTTTCACTATAAGCAAGTTTTGAGTAAAGAGCAAATTTGCAGTATAACAAACATAACAGCACTAACAATAATTATATTTAGAAGCAAATCATGAGCATTGCATGCCAATAAAAGCACATTCAAAAAATGTTTTAAACTGCATATGTAATAAGTAAATAAATACTTATGATAAACTGTCACATAATAGTTTTCTGATATTTTTGGAAGTTTTTCCTGCATACAGATGTATGTTACAACATGTAACATAAAGATGAATGGGCATATATGTTTGTACTTTAGATGAGTCATGTTGTAATAAATTATGAGAGATAATTTAAAAGGTAGCACAACAGCCTTTCTGTGTGTAAAGCAGATCAGATTATCATGACTCTCGTAAAACACCTAGTCCTACACAATATGTATTTTTTCACTGCCAGCTCAAATGTAGTTTCAAAGGTGTAGTTATGGTGGGGAAAAATGTGCAGCTACCCCAAGAAGAAAATGTGAGTGGGCGTGATCTTCAGTACTGGCATTATAATGCATATACTGAAGCAGTTCAGTGCTCCTTGGATGGTCTAGTGCAGCAGCAATATTTTCTGTCAAGACTGAAATGGTCAGCACTGCCAGAATTGCAATTTGCTGTAGCAGACTGCTTGTTACATTTATTATGGTATGCAACCGACTCAAAAAAAAATTGTTTTCAAGTGAAAGAGAGCCATATATTTCTCCCTCCCTGTCTCTCTGTCCAACACAGAAGGCCTCTGGCTAATGAAGTTCACAGATGACTGCAAACTATCAGCCATAGTCAAGTCCTCAAATGATGTGGACATCCTACAGAAGGACCTCACTGAGACAGATGCCTGGTGTCAGAGGCATGGCCTCAAGCTCGATGCCAAAAAGTGCATTGTCATCCCCTTTGGTAAAAACTCTGTACCCATAAACTACCACATAAATGGCAGTCTACTTAATGCCGAATGTGTGATGAGACCTTGGGACACAGGTGGACAGTAGCATCTCCTTTGATAATCACATCACCACAGTAGACAGGAAATTCTTCTATGTGGCACAACTCATCACAAAAGGGTTCTCATCCAGGAAAAAAGAGGTCATTGTTCCCCTCTACTCGGCAATCATTAGACCCATTACAGAGTACAATGCCCCTTTTGGAATGTAGCTCACAAGACATCTGCAGCAGCTGGAAAGGCCACAGAAGTACCTCACAAAGAGGATTACTGGCCTCAATAGATGGCCTACACTGACCATCTCAAAAAACTCCAGCTTTACTCTGTAACATATCGCCTACTCCGAAGAGATCTCTGCCTAACATATAAAGCTATGTTAAACACAGAACTGTTTGACATGTTACAACTAAAGAAATCCCAATCCCTCCGAGCTACACACTCTAGGGACCTAAACCTTGTCACCACAATAAACAGGACATACTGGAGGGATCGACCCAGACTTCCTATACTCTGGGACAAGCTACCCATCTATGTTAAGCAAATTTCCTCATTAGCACTCTTCAAGACAAATCTTGTTGAGTGGATGGGAAATAGAAAATACACCCCGGGGATCACTTCTGTGGCTCTGCTCGACAGGGACACAGGAAATGAACTTTCTTGGGTGGAGTAAGCCAGGGAACCTTGTTGGTTAGGCTTGCATAGGCCCTTGGACCGATAGCCTAGTACCTACCTATGAACCGATATATATATATATATATATATATATATATATATATATATATATATATATATATATACTTTTATTAGTCAAAGTTAAGTGTCTTCCACTAGCAAAAGAACGACTTGATTTTCTCGAAAGTGCACTTTCGCGAATTCCAGTTCAGAGAACCGGCAATAAAAAATAAAAAAAGAACGCTTCGCCCCCTCACACCCTCACTACATTATATATATTAACTCCAAGATCACACTACAGTGGGGAAACAAGTATATTCCCTTATCCTCACTGTAGCAAAACAGACTTTGAAGTCTTCTTTTTAATTTTTATTGCCGGTACACTGAACTGGAATTCGAAGTGCACTTTCGTGAAACTAAGGTCGTTCTTTTGTTAGTCAAAGAAGCATATCTTCAACTAATAAAAGTAGACCCATATATATATATATATATATATATATATATATATATATATATATATATATATATAGATATGTATGTATGTATACGTGTATAAATATTTTTATCCATCCAACTAGCTAGCTACAGCTATATCTATATTTATATCTATGTCTGCATCTATATAAATATAAATGAAAGTATTTTGGTCCTCGATTTAAATGAGAGGTTGGCATTTTCAGGAATGGTCTGTAGTGCCTAAAGAGGTAGTTACAACTCTGGACAATTTGTCTATCTATTCGGCAGCTAGCAGTTGGTGACAGCTGAGTCTTCTGTCTTTTCCTTCTCACTTCATCATTTATTCTGTGTCCTTGTGAAGGTAATAGACATACAAAACGGCCACTCCATGCATCTGTCACACTTTGCAGAACTAAGTTAGCACCTTATTCAGCTATCAGTCCCCTGCATCTTCTGCTTTTTTTCCTCTGAAATTTCAACACTTCCATTTCAAGAGCTTCAGGTCTCAGGTCACGTTTAGCATGTGTGTTCTTGTCTGTAGCATGAAACACCTCAAATTTTAGCCTCGCCCTGCTGCCTAGGCCGTCCACCAAATTAGAAACCATTATTGCCTTTTCATGTACTCATTGCAGTACTGATAAAGCCTTTCCTCTGTAGAAGTCCTAGCACTGCATCCTGAGTAACAGTAAGGATGCCATTATTCTTGGTATCTGCCACCTTAGATACATCCAGGTATCTAGCTTGTCCTGAATAATGTTTCTGTAATCACAGTCTATTTTTTGTGT
Source organism: Protopterus annectens (assembly GCF_019279795.1). Lineage (NCBI taxonomy): Eukaryota > Metazoa > Chordata > Ceratodontiformes > Protopteridae > Protopterus > Protopterus annectens. The sequence continues at coordinate 1,669,189,769 of NC_056733.1, read as the reverse complement.
ACCAACAGTTTTATGGCCTTGCCAGCTGGTATTTCACAACAGCTGTGATGTTGTGCCCCAAGTATAAAACCTTGCATTTGTTAGCAGTGAATTGTATCTGCCACCTCTATACCCAACATGACAATTGCTCTTGCCTCTTCCATAATGTTCAGAAGAAGAAGAACACTCATCCATGTACCTACATAACGGAGTAAACTACTGGAAACTTCAACAAGGTGTCCTTACTCCTCCCACAAGGAAGGTATGAGAGAGGGAGAGAGTCTTTTAGATCTACTAGCTAAAGTAATTTTATCTGGACTAATCCTTTATACTCAGCCTCTTTAGTCATCTGTCTTCTCATCTAGCCATTCTCATACTGACCCTTAGTTCTGTGATTTTACTCAGTAGTCTATAACAGAAATGAAATTAATTATTTTACTTATGCTAAAACTAAATGCCTCTACTGAGATTCTCTTCTCAAGTTTCAAGTTCCACCATGAACCAGTCATAAAACTGGATCATACTGGACTAGTAGGAAATTTGATGGTGAGCCTCTTTTAACTTATGCCATGTTTCTGGTGTCAGTCCAGAAATACCACAAGCTTTATCCTGACCAATGGGTAAAAAGATCACACAGACAAACCATTCAGTAAAAACTGCAAGAAAGAGTCAGCCAAGCTGTGTAAAACCTTGATTTTGTTTTCACATTACATGTTGAATTACATAAAGACATTACATAAAGACTTAAAAAGTAAAAAGTCATGGGGGTCATTCGCACATGTCCCATAGGCCTCCAGTACAGGAGGTTTAAGGTCTTACTCATTGAAGTATCTTGCTTGGCTGGATCTTTCTTGCAGCTTTTACAAGCTTTAGCCTGAGGATTATTTCTCCATTATGCTTCATGCCAATAAGGAAAGTGGAGCAAAGAACAGCTCCACTTGCTGTGTAGGCAACCAAGAGGAGAAATCATAGCTGTCATAGTTAATGAGATACCATACTGCTATATGACTAGCCTATTTTGTTCTGAGCCATCTTATGAGGGCCATTTTCTCTGATACCATGCATAGTTTGACATCTGGTTGGGTCCAGACACACTGTCTACCTACCTATAGATATCGCTGATGTGATAGTAATATGATTTCTGTCATCTTCCATGGTCACCTCTCTAATTGAAAGATGATATATTCTTTCATTTGAAGCATTTACTCCACTGTTAAGTCTGTGTGTATCTAAAAATGTATGGTAGCCCTTGCATTTTTTTGTTTCTACTGTACTGTGTTATCAACAATTACTGCACAGGTGACTGAAGACAAGTTAATCAGGTTCTGACTGTGTGAACATAACTGGTCAGAATCACCTATTATCACAGACAGAAGACTAGAAGTATTAGGCACAACAGGATTACTATTTGTAGGAACGAGTTATGCGACTTAATGAAAACATTTTCATTTTGTCTCTGCTTTGTGACCAAAGACTATGGACTAGATTCATGAATGCCTACACAAAGTGCAGCTATTATAGGCTAGTCAGTTCAGTGTCATCGCCCCCAACCACAAGAACTACCTCTGCAAGGAGTTGCACTGATAGTTCCATAGCCTTGGCTAGAATTTGGAGTGCAACCTGAACATGAGTGATGTCTGCTGGACGAGTTGTCATCACAACTGCATCCATGACCATGACTATGAGTCTTACCATGCCTGAGTGTGGACACCACAATCATTGATGGAGCAGTGAAAGTAGTACCACTATGTGAATGAGATTTTACACAGCTACGTCAGCTAACATTAGACACAGTAGTGACTCTACGGCCATGTGGATGACAACCCTCTTCTAGAAGACATTCCATTACAGACACTGCCTGATCCAGGGTGCCATTCATTCTGTCCAAACAGTTGACCACATTGTTCTGCCATTCCCCCATGTCAGACTGTACAATGTTTAGTACTCACTGTATCTCTTATGAGGCTTTGGTGGAAAATGCCTATGTCTCCATCACGGCACCACAGATACATTGTGTGGCACCTATTGACACACCAACATCAATAGGAGGGTGGACAGCATTCATCCTGTGAACACCTCTACCAACCTGACTTTGTAGCACCTTGCCCTCAAGATGGTTACTGGGAGCATCACCCAGTTCTGCAGCTGGAGTAACAACACTACCTTGATCAACTGTGTATCCCTCAAGCTGTGCTATGTCTAATGTATCTGTGTCATGAGTAGAAATACTGACTATGTCCAAAATAAGAGCAGGATATGATAATGGCACAACCTCAGTGTCAGACTAGCCCTGTGTGCCCCCCATAATATGCCACTTCATCACTGATATCATCATTATCAAAGGTTACTGATACTCTGACATCAGGTGATAGGAGTTCCACTGTACCATTCGTAAGATGACCTATGATAACAAGTAAGCAAGACACTCAACAAAATAAGAATACAGAAGGTGTGCTTACCATGTGCAGGTGGTCATGCAATAACTGATCCAGATGTAAACTGAAAAAACAAAAAAATATGGCACGGACTTATAGTTCAGCAAATTAAAAACCTTTTTAATAGTAAAAAAACACAAAATAAGCACTTTCTTCCAATATTACGAAACTTAATCAGATCTGCCGTGTTTTCTGTTTTTTTCAATTTGGTTTTACTTCTTGTGTTTGTATTTTTGAACTGATCCAGATGTGCCTAGATATAAAAAAGCCAGATGAAACAAGAAGGACAAGCTTCACAAAGCAAATTACAAAAGAAACAGAAAACAATTACCTTTACAGCTGCAGAATAAAACATATATTATACAGACAATACTGTCAACTGGCCTTCCCCCACTCCTGCATCTCCCTCCTTTCTCTCCCTAAAGGTCTCTTTTATCCCATTCTCTAGCTGTATGTGTGTATAGATATACATACGTATATATATATATATATATATATATATATATATATATATATATATATATATATAGGTTTACTATCACTTATTTGAAAGTCGTCTGGTTGAAAGTGACATGACCGTCACGTAAAATGTAGAAAATCGGGTTATCGTCAATAAAAATGCTGAATAATGATGTTCGATTGTAGTTTCCTTTGGTGTATTGATTTCGAACATTGCATTGTGGAAAAAATTTAATTCATTGGGGGCTCGACTAAATGATGTTGTCGATCCTATTTCTGGTATTGTTCATTCAGTGTTATGCTGTGAATGGATTACCGAGTTGCAGGAAGTCTGATTCATCATTCTAGGGGATATAGAGTAAGCGTGTAAAATATGCCACGCTTCGAGTGTAATTTCTTAGCGTAATACTTGCAAAGTGATACAAAATGCTATAGAAATGCTGTAGAATGTACACAACTTAAAAGCTGCTGCATATTAAATATGTCCAAAACAGAAATGATCAGAAGTGTTTCAATCAGGATGTTGCACCTCAAGTTAAGGTTACTGAATAAGTGTATGAGTAGGATGAAATACTGTATAAGTATATTTAATGGTTTTGTCTTTGAAAAATCATGTGTTATCATCAGACATGGTGAAAATCAACTGCAGTATAATTTCTTAATCTAGATTGTCATTCGGAGAACGCTGAACTTATTGAAATAGCAATAGTCAAAATGTAAAGAAAATTTTATTTTTTTTCCGTATTGCAGTTAAGTGAATACCTTTACTATTAATTTTGAATGAGTATGATTACATGAAACTCAGTTAGGTACACCTTTAACGGTTTGTCTTTGTTATTTTAGTCCTGATAGCAGTAGTAGCGAGGCTTATTGTGTGCAAAATTAGTACAGATAGATATCAACTTAAAGTGCCTTTAATTATTACTATTTTCATAGGTGTGACTAATAAAGATGTTTAAAAGTGATACTTCCAGTGAGTGTCCAGGTACGCTTGGTACTGTGTATATGACAGTAATGTCACAGAAAGGTCGTGACATGCTTTCTATTGATGGCTACCAGTACTACCTTGAAAAGTCTTCAGAGTGTAGAAAGTACTGGTGTTGTGTAAGAAAAAATAGTGACCGATGTAAGGGACAGTGTGTTACAGAGGCAGCACTGGAGGGGGGAAACTGGATAAGAGTACACTGCATTTCCGTGCTCCTGACGAATTTCAATATGAGGATAGGAAATTGTGGCAAGCTATTAAAAGACATGCACATCAAACATTAGAGGACGGTCTTAGGCATAGGCCAACTAGGCAGCCGCCTAGGGCGTTGCTCTAGTAGGGGCACTTTTCCAGTATTTATTTGGTGTAGGCAGACCTGGATGGGGACACCGGGTGGTGTGGTGGGGGGTGCCGTGGATGAGTTTTGCCTAGGGCACCAGTTGACCTAAGACCTCTGAGGACCCGTGTAAAATAGTGAGTGAAGTCCTGGCTACTACTTCTACTGATGTTGTGAATGCCCTACCAAACACGGATGCTCTGAAGCAAACAGTGTGAAGGGGAAGACAGAAAAAAGAAGCACAGATATGTGTTAGCTGGACTACTTGACGGAGGTGACAGCTAAAATGTTACCTATAAACAATAGCTCATTTATTGTCTTTCACACTCATATTAATAGTACTGCTACTAATTGTGTTATACTTACTATAGAGGGGAATTTATGCATGCTATGTGCTTCAGAATTCATATTAGTAGATGGCTTTTTCCCCATCAGTACATGTGAGTGTAGACAGGTATATTCAATACATTGCAGTCTGTCAGGTACTTCTGACCAGTGGTGTATGCAATTTTACCTAGTAAAACTGAGGAGTGCTATGACCAATTCTGGAAAGGTGTTATCCACCTTTATTCTGAACTGTACCTCTTATTAAAGCCGAACATGATTTTAAGTGACTTTGAGAAAGGTGCAGTTAACTGTAGTTCAAACAATTTTCCAGACAGTACACCAAAGGGATGTTGTTTTCACCTCTGTCAAATTGTTTGGCGTCAGATTCAGAAGCTGCATTTAGGAACATTGTTTGGTAATAACAATCAATTTGCACTGCTATGTAAGCAGTTACCTGCTTTTGCATTTGAATCCCCTGACACACTACTATCAATGCTGGAAGAAATAGAAGCTGATATGTCTGAACCTGGTAAACCACTATGTGATTTCTTCAATAATAATTATATTTTAGGGAGACCAAGGCACTATGGCATCAGACATGCTACTTCTGAGAGATTACCCCCCCCCCCCTTATTTAATGTGTCATTCTGGAATCATTGGGACACCTGTTTACTTGGCTATCCTCATAGCCAGAATACTGTGGAGGGTTGGCACTGCAGGATGACAAGTCTGCTTGGTCATAAACAATTCTATATTATGGACGTGCTATGTGCTATAAGATTAGAGCAGAATCACGTTGAAGACCTGAAAAGTAGATTAATATCTTGGGCACCATCTTTACCTAAGAGGCATATATTACAAGATAAAGAGTACCACTTTATGTGCCTTTTGCAGCGTAGGGATGAATTGAGTTCAAGGGGAATCACTCAACTAGTTGCTATGCACTGCTACTTTTAAATGCCTATACAATGAATGCTGTGCATTCTTATATATGTGGTTCTTCATGATTTATTTGATTGTATTTGGAAATTTATTATAGGAGTATACTATTTCTCTTTGGCTGTTTTATGGTTTACTACTGGAATATCATGTGCCATTTTTTTGGGGAGGTAGACAACGGACTGTTAACTATGGATCACCGCTTTAAGAAGTGCCCTGAATGTCTGGAACTGTGTTATTTGAATTCCCATGGCGTACTTACATATTTGAACACATCACTGTCATGGAGATGTATTTTGGTGAATGGATTTTCATACAGCAATCGATTATCTTTCGAAAATTTGCACAAATCATGTTTTTCAACAGTTTAATAACCTTAAGTATGTAAAATTGTTGCTTTAATTCATTTAACAGGTTTACATTGCGATTTTCACAACTGTGATAGTAAACCACACACACACACACACACACACACACACACACACACACACACACACACACACAATGACAATTATTTAATTCTGTTGCATTCCTGTCATTTCTGCAGTAGATACACTAGGGCTGTCTTCCACATCAGCTCCAACATCAAGGATTCTGTGTGAACCCTGAGTTGAGCTGTCTGTACTTTTGACAGTATACAGGAACTCCTCTTTTTCAATAATATAGCCATACATTCATACTTTCAATGGCATTTGCAGCTGCCCGATGTCTGTCTGCCATGATTATATCACTTTCCCTATGGCTTATTTTGGAATATGCACATCTATGGCCTCAGACTATGACCACCTACTCCCAGATACAGTCACAGGAAGACTTGTCACCCCTGCATCTCTCTAAGAAGAATGATCAATGCTGATATAGTGTCTGAATGATCACATCATTCTCAGCATCAATGTATGGCAGTTTATAGAGAGCAGATATCTTGGGCCCATAACCCTGTATGTGAGGAAACATGGCAGGAAAGAAAAAAAAAACATAAATAAAACAAAATTCATTGTTAACCCCCCAAAAAAATATCTATAAATATATCTGCGCATCATACACAAAAAAAACATGAAAAAAGAATGCTCCACATGAGTATACTTAGCTTTTAATTCAGTCACCCCCCTCCCCCAATCACATGCAAAAGAAAGAAAGAAAGAACTAGATAATAAATGCACAGCAGGACACATATTTCTGTCACTCTGTAGTACTTTGCAGCATTAACAAAATAATGTACACCTGTCAAGGAAAAATGGTTAACAATTTTTGTATGATATCCACTTCCTTGGAAGGCAGCCAGGTAGACATCAAAATCTTAACATAATTGCCTGTGCTAATAATGTAAAAACCCACGACTCTTATAGTAATAATGCAACAGTCTTCTGCACTAAGTGGTCAGCTTCCCAGAATGAAATTCCCATTGAAATGTCAGCATTATTTAGAAGAATTCTGCAGGGTCATGAAGTAACTGGCATACAAGCCAATGCCAACAGCTATAGAGAATAATGCAGACAGTAAAGCTATACCTGTATTGTGAAATGCAATCCATAAATAAGATTAAAATACATCAGCCTTAACATAACCACAATCTACCTTTGCAGGAAGTCAGTTGCAAAAGTACAAACACATTTTCAAAGTAGGTAGCAGTATTGAGCTCTCTTGATCCAGTCTCCCGAAGTACAAGTTCATTATCTACACATAGTGCAGATTCAGCCCTCTTAGCACTGTGAGTATGCAAATGAGATGTGAACTCATTAGCATTCATGAATTCCAAAATCTGCACTAAATACAAGGAATATAATCAGGGTGTAAAGACCTAAAACATGGTATGCACACACCCTACCTCTGCAAGGGCAAGCACTGAGAAATGCTACATGCTACATGCCACCAAGTGTGAGTGATTAGTCTGGCTGCAGTAATCAGGTCTTCACAGTCAGTTCTCTTTGCTGTATTCTTACCAAAGGTGTGTCACTGAGAAGGGACTTACAAGAAAGTTTGGGGGTACATTTACTGATTTAGGAGAGCAACATTCCTAGCATTCATGTAAATTATTTATGACCACAGTTTCTGGCTATGACTACATTGTGTCTGCAATTCTAAGGAAGTACATTACTCATTGAAACATATATCAATATTAACACAAATCACGCAGCAGTCTTGTCAGAGAAGCACAAATAAGGTAATTATGTTCACAAACTAAAGAGAAGAAAAGAGCTACAGTGTTTAAATTTTTTATTTTATATTGTGTGAGGAAAGATTAGCTTCCTTTTTGCCAGTATCATGATTCCGTGGTCATTTTTCCAAGATTAGGACTGATGTTTTTTGATTTGTGAAGGTGGCATGTTCTGACAAAAACACATACTACTTCAGCGATCATTGATTTCATTACTACTATAATGATGTTGATAGTTCTTTCGGTGGTATTCTTTTACTATGTGGTGGAAAACTGTCAGCAATTACAGTCAGTATTGTTTCAAAGCAGTCTTTTTTATGGGCAAGCAAAGGAACGTGCAGCAGGCGGATTTGAAGTAATAAATATGCTTGTGGTAAAGTGCTGAAAGAAACACGAACACTATGTTTTTTACATTTTGTTGATATAAGTAAAGAAAACACACTTTTGTGGTACAAAAATAGATATTCTACAAGAGTTTTAAAACATTAACTAGCATATTTAATGATCGTGAAGCAACCGCTATTGCTGTTAAAAATCTGGTTGCGATAATAAATAAGTACATATTTTTTTCTTTTCTTTTCTTTTCATCATTTGCATGTCAGTTAGCATTGTGCACTCTGGATTGGCAGTGGTCCAACAGTGACCCCTAGCAGTGAACTATAGTTCACTTCCTAAGGAAAATTTGGGATGCCTTCTATAGCACAAAGAAGCCTGGCACCATTACACCATTACACAGATGTCAGCACCCTGGATAATACTAAGGGAATAAATTTCACCTGTAAGGTAACCATTTCTGTGGCATATTGTGTAAATTATGTAGGGTTTGAATCCAGTTTACAGGATGTATTTTTTATGACTGGATTCAGAATAAACATTGACAATTAGTATTGTATAGGAAATGAATAGGCTAAATGCGTGATACATGATTAAAATCATAATTGTGAATGGATGGTACATAGGTGTTGCTGTGGTAAACTCACCTTTTTTCATCGATAAATAATATGTGCTGTGGATGTTGCAAGATATGACATTTTTGACAGTGTGCTAACACAAAGCAGTAACATGAGTAATATGGATGTGTGTGTCATATATGTTGGAGAAATTATTCATATCTCATGACCTGTCATCATGACACTTAAACAGTATATTGTCAACTTTGATGCCATGAGAAATGTTTATGTACTGTGTCAAGGATGACCTCCTGTCACTGTATGTGCGTCCTCTTTCTGAACAATTGCCATTAAATGAAATTCTGGTTATGTGAAACCTAAATGTGACTTGTACCATTGCAGGCAGATGCAGAAAGGATGACAATGCCATACTAATGCTACAGCAGCTTTGTTCCTTGCTACATGTATCAATTAAATGTGTTAATTTGCAATAAAGGGTACTTTTTTAATTTTCTTTTACACTGGCTTCTGCTCTCCACTCAGCAGTGCAGAAATAGGTTTAACACCCTAAGGGAAAATTTGAAAAATTTAATTTGGGTTGCCTTCTGAAGAGTAAAAAAGCCTGGCACCAGAGTGCATCCCTCAGGACCCTGGATAGTACTCAGTGCAGAAAATGCAGCCACTGGGTCACTTTTTCTGTGGCACAATTTATAAGTGAAGTGAGTTTGGATAAATGAAATAGATGCTGCAGAACTTAAATGCAGTTAACTGATATTTTTTTTTTTTGGGGGTTGATATACATATTTATACACATTTTGTTAGAACAGTTTATTGTTGTTTAAACTCAACTATTAGTACTGCTAACAGTATGTGAGCTGTTGCATGTCCACTTTCACATTATTTGGCATTAACAACATTTCTGATAATGTGTGTGAGAAGCAAAATTTCTGATGTTGCAGGGAGATGTGAGAAGAATCAATGTGTCATTGCAATGCACCTCTTGCTTGACTTTTTGTTAGGTATACCCTTTGATTAAATTAATTTTCCTGTAAGCTTCTTTCTCTGTCATTTTTTGAATGTCTTTGAACTCTAGGCAGCAGCGAGTAAACACAGTTCACTCCCTAAGGAAAAAATTGCAAAATTTAATTTGGAATATTTTCTGTAGCACGACCAAGCCTTGTGCCAGTGCATGTCCATCAGCACTCTGGATAGTACTCAGTGAAGAAAATGAAGCTGTCAGGTAACTTTCTCTGTGGCACAAGGTGTAAGTGTAATGATCATAGAGAATAAGACCAGGTGATGCAGGGTTACAAACCAGTTTACATATTGTTTTACAACAAGGGTAAGAATGGCATTTGTGGCAACATTTTGGTTATGAATGCCACAGTAAATGTGCATGAATATCATAACTATGTTTATTGCAAGAAATGTATTACTGTGTGCTATAGAAGCCCAATATAGTGTGTAAAAATTATATTAAACATGAGAGTGATATTTTCATTACAACACACATGCATAGGTATGATGTGCAAAATATTTTGCTATAATTCTTATGACTTATCACATATCATAAATATGTGTTTATGACAGTATGTCCTGTGATGTATCTATGTACTCTAACCCACCATGTATTACTCAGGTTATGCAACCACCTGTGTCCAAAATGTGTTTATAAACCCACATGCTGCTTTTTACATAGAAATGCAGCCCCATGACTAAGTAAAGTTACAGACATACAGGCATCTCTGAAGCATATCGCCAGTCATTTTTACAGTAGTATACCTCTAATTAAGCAAGTGCTGTTGTGGCACTAAAAGTTAATAAGAAAAGCTTAACATCTTAACTTTTTTTTCTCAGGGGTTAGATTCACATGTGGTACTACTTAATCATACCTATGTGTGTAACTCACATCAGCTCAATACCTCGCAAGTCATACAATGTTTCCTCCCAGCAACCATGAATATAGCAAACACCAAAACACATTTAATTCTTTAAAATGGAAAATGTGTGCACACTTTGAGCATCAAACATTGCCCAATCCCACTGCCATATTTCATGCCTTCATTGCTTATTAATGTAAACTCAACTCAAGCACACATTGTGCCAGAAAGATAGTCAAATATGTCCATAAGTGATTATTATGTTAATGGACCCAGGAAGTCTTTTGAAACTTAGGTATGCTTCTGCAGGTAAGACTAGAACCCTGTATTCCTTATGATAAACATCTTAACCAGTATGCCAACACCCAAGCTTAAATACTAGGCTAGAAACTGTTGACTACTACAAGCCTAACCAACAACCAGATGTCAGAAACAAACCCAGTACCTTGTATCTGTGAGGGTAAGACATTCGCCACTGTGCCACCTTTCATTTTAAATTACATCACTCCACACAAGACTTGAACATATAAACCCTGGCTTAAGAGGCCAGTGCCTTATTCATTACACCATTGAGGCCTGACATATAGAACATTTGTTCAGGAAGCTATATGCACCTGGCATTGAAGCCCCCCCACACGCCCACAACTCTGTGAGATTTGAACCTCCTACCTATGCAGTTACACAATCTAGAGTACACAGTATTAGCCACAAGCATCACAGGAAAATGGTGAAAACTTTAGTTATTACAGTAAAGAGTCGATTATCTGAACATCAATTATCCAAAGCATCAGTTATCCAAATGCAGCCTTCCAAAGTTTTCGGGTAGGAAAAATTATAAAGTCTGAATATATAAATTATACTTGTGTGTATTTTTTGAGCTTGTAGTCTGTTCATGTATGAAAAATATTCTTTATTGTTCTCTAGAATCACTGAATGGTTGAAAAGTGTATTCCCTATGTGCAGAAAAAACAAGATTTTAGATTTTTTAACCAGTTCAGTTATATGTTTGATTATCTGAACAGTTTGATTATCCAAACTACCCCAGGTACAAATAAGTTTGGATAATTGACTCTCTACTGTAATCATTACAGTGCAGGTTCATGGGTAAATATTAGTTTAGCTGCCCTTGTGGGCATTTTTAATCCTAGACAATTTTCTTTTGGGGTAAGAATCAGACACTGCACTTTGTGCCTGTGTAGTAAACACCTTCACCAATGACAGCATGTGTGCCAAGTCATTGCTTTACTTCTAATTGCACAAATGCAACTGGCAAGGCTATGTGTCTTTGTGCACAAGCTCTTACATATGAAATCTAAATTGGGTGCTGATTTAGACCAATATTTCCAGCTTGACTGTTGAAGACATGGCTGGCAATGGTAGTGATTGTGTTCAATTTAGAGAACAAAGATGGAGTGTTGAGGAGTCCTGGATTTTTGTGGCACTCCTTGTGAAGTGTTAGAGATGGAGGCTACTGCAAGAGGTTTATACCAGATCTCAGTAAAAGGCTAAGCTTAAATAGCTTGGCTAAGACTGTCTCCAGTATAAATATGTATCACATGCACTGGGGGGGCAATCTCATCTCCACTACAGTGACATGAAGAGGTGAAAGCGGGACCTTATGAGCTGATGGGAGAATGAATTTAAGGCTATAAATGTCCCTCAGTTGTGTAAGTATATTGACCCATTACATGTCTATGACAAGGCATTAATTAGAAAGCCAACTCAGTTATTCTTCATGCTTTCAAATATCTATTTGTTTAATTATCTCCACTGTACAGCTGCAGCAGAGATGGCAGAAATCCATGTGGCACATCAGGAGATACTATCTCATCCACAGAGGCATGTGGTAAGTATGCATCAGGTCTGAATGCAAGGCCGTGCCTCTCAACTGTCCAGATTTTCACAGAAACTCCAGATTTTTGCCTCATATTTTTGGTCTATTCCTCATAAAATGTGTGGGTTTTCTGGATTATTGTGACAAATTAGTGAGTACTAAATTCACTAAATAATGACAGGCATTTGAGTTTCAGACTTAATATCCTTTAGGAAAGTATGGTAACACACACCCTTTTATTCCAGTAACTTTCTAAGTCTAGTAGAGCAATATTTAAAATATGTCCCTATTTTTAGGGCTTTGTCCCAGCATTATATTTGGCTTTGTCTAGATTTTTTTGTGATTAGAGTTTGAGAACTACGTGCAAGGCAGACAACTATTTTCAGTCCATCACTGTATATCATCTTGAGCAGGCTTATCTTACTTTTATATCAAACATACATGCCTGCTCCAATAGCTCTTGGAGATTGCATTAGGCAATGAGTTGCTCTTGTTTGTCTTTCGGCTTTTCACGGTTAGGGGTCGCCACAGCGGAACTCCGGTCTGCTAATGATTGGCAGTTGGATTTTATGGTGTCGAGTTGCCAGCCTGATGCCCAACCTTCAATGAAGGCACGCCCATTCAACGCATGTCTTTTGAACGCTCACTCGACCATGGGGCGGACATGCATACTCCACACAGTAGGCACTCTCAACCCAAGCCTAGAATCGAACGGTATAACCTCTTGCTGTGAGGCAACAATGCTACCACTGCACCACCGCGGAAGTGCATTAGGCAATAAGTACATCATCTTAATTGTGTGTAGGTTCAATTGCCCAAATTAGAATTTTTTAGGGTATTATTTAGATGATATTAATTGCAACACTGCATTGCATTAACAATCAATTGTTTTGCAAATACAATTATTTCCTTTGAAAGCAGATATCTGATATGGTACAGTGAAATACATGATTCTATTAGTCATATCATACCATTGTCATTGATTAATCTTATGACACATTAGTGCGTTCCCATCATATCTGGATGTGGCCAAGGTGTACTTATGCATTAATCACATTGGTTTATGTATGGAAATAATAAAGTAATGTGACATGTCATTGACTTACCACCACATCTCTCTCTTTTATGTTTATACATATATATATATATATATATATATATATATATATATATATATATATATATATATGTTAATACTTTGCTGATGAAAAAAAACTGGCCATCAGCACATGGTGGTAAAGCAGTGGGGTCTGGCCCATAGTACCTCCACTGGTACTAGTGTCTATGGCAGTACCACCACAAGCAGCATAAGACACCCAGCATATCTTAGTCACAGTTTGGCTGTGTTGCCTCCATAACTCCTGCTGTACCTGCTCCACCTGTGTTAGGTAGCTCTGCCCTGGATATTGGAGCAGTGGTAGTGGAGGTGGTGATTGTGTCACCTCTTAGAAACTGCCAGGGCTAGTGTAGGGCATTATGGAGGGACTTGGTCCCCAAACTGTCAGGCTCAAAAAGGTCCTGCACTGTATTGCTAAACAGATGCTACATCTGGCACTGACCCAGGCAACTGACAAGTGAGACAGTGATGGCAGTCCTAATGGTGAGGTCTGTATTATCACTGTTCTCTAGTTGAACACGGGTGTGCCTCTGAAGTCCCCTACCTATCCCCAATTATGGTATCCCCCAACATTTTGTGTCCATCACCATCCTTGTCTATCTTGTATGCCCTTTATTTCTGCTACCTAACCTACCCTATCTACCTGACTCCTTCATTTCTAAGCACCTGCCCCAACATTCCCCTCTTTCAAAAAAAAAAGGTTGGCGGGCACCTGTCTCACAAAAAAGTATTTTCATGCATAGCTCTCCATTTCACATATGTGCCATCTTGACACACTTGATGTTGTCCATTAGCTATACAACACTAGTCTGTTGTTGTTAACCATCCCTGTTATGATGACTGTCAAAAGTACTCAAGCTGTGTGCACAATATTACATTTTTGTTCTGAAGAAGTGGATAACTATGGTGCTCTCCCACCACTCTCCTGCAAATTCCTGTCATCTTCCCCCTATTTCCTACCCTCTACTTTCCTCCCACCACCATTTTTACCAGTCTTAACAACCCATTTTCACATGTTTAATCTAGTCAAAAAATTAAATTACACACAACACATGTGGCCAGAGATGGCCTGTTGAAAAGCCTTCACTTTTTGCCTTCAGCATTAGTGTGGAGGTTTGCATAGTGTACCACTGCTAAGTGACAGTGAATGTCATCTAACGTCCTATGGCAAAAGATGAAGAATTTAGTTTTAGTTGCTGTAGTCTGGTTACCTTCTCAAAAATATGCTGAAATCCACTGCACTCTGAGCTGGGAATAAAGACTAAAGGCAGAGTAAAGTCACTGTCATGAAACAGTTACTCTAACCGTTCATAGGCTGCTGGATGTAATGAAATAGAAGTTCCTATGTAGTTTGTTGAGATAATTCCTCTGTCTGTAGACTACTGTTTGTGCATATGGCCATGGCTTTAATTACAACTGTATGTCAAATTATTACTTCATGAGATTTTGTAGTCCTATCATCTGGTTAACTGCAAACATCTGTATTTCTCTCTAGTTACAGCATTTCATTAACATACCATGTGAATAATGTAGCAAGAAAGGACTTGCAAAAATGTTCCTTCTCCAACAGGGAGACTTAGAAAGTCATCTTTATCCTGCTTATGTTTTAATGTTGGTTGCACTCTTTTACCTCTTCTTTCCCCCTATAGCAAACATTTTATTGTACAGGGCATGACAGATTAATAATAAAAAAATAAGTAAGAGTAACACACTATAACTATTGTCCTACATGTCCCAGAAAAAAATATTGCTGTTATTTCTCACTGTCTCTCTGTCTCTGTCTCTCTCTCTCTCTCTCTCACTCTCTCTTCAGTACGTTTTCACTATCCTTTCCCTTGTATGATTGAAAAGGTGTGAAGTAGAATTTCTGTTGTGGTGTGAAAAAATAATGTTCAGATCTATAGACCAATTTTTGCCTACTTTCAAGGGTTCTAATCCAAGCATCAGCTAAATGTTACTAACCATTTTTAGTACAGTATTTTATGTATAAATGTTGCCTACATATTGTTATGAGCCACCGATATCGTGGTTCTCTCATGAGCTACATGGTCCCTACCTCCGTCTTCCTTTGTCTGTGTGTCTTCTGCCTTCTGTGACATTAGTCTTTCTGCTGTGCGTTTGTGTAATGTTTGGTACTGAGCACTAACTGCAAGTCAGGATAAATGGAAGTTCACGGCGTAAGGTAAATTCTTGTGATATTTTATTTTTCCATTACATTACTCTTGTGGCCTTCACACCTTTCTATGTATTGTCAGGCTAATATTCTATTGAACAAGCTAAACAGCTGAATGTACAGTATACTGTTGTCATGAGGTAATGGAGAATGATACTTAAAATATTATTTTTAGCAATCTGTTGTCACACTTGAACTTTGTGACATTGGAGTTCCTATGTGGTATCTCCCTTTTAATTTCTTCAAATATTTTGGGTTTTTAATACCATGATGGGAATAGACCCCATTCCTAAGTCATAGTACGATTAAAGTTCATGAAATTAATAATGTTTCAGTCTTTGATGTCAGCCAGAAGTGCTCTTCGCAGCACCTGCAATGTGCCCAGTAATGACTCCTTCTGCAATTCATATGAAGTTACATGTACTGGTAACATATCGAAATACAATTTTAAAATCATTTTTATAAGACCCATTGCTCCTACTACTATTGGGACTGTCTGGGTATCATTCTTCCACAATTCTGCCTGCAAATCCTGATATTTTATGATTTTATGTCTCTCTGTACATATGATACTATAGTCACTGGGTGTAACAATTTCAGTGATCAGTGCTACTTTTGTCTTCTTTTCATGGACCACTATATCTGGTTTTCTTGCATCTATCTTTTGAACTGTTTGTAATGGGTGATGTAGACTTCATAATTTTCTATTATGCTATGTGGCTCATGTTTTCAGTGTTTTTTAGCCACTTCAGTACCATGTTTGCACAATCCAGAGTGCAACAGTCTTGTCCCATTAGTATGCCATTTAGTATACAGTCCTTCTGCCATTAGTATGTTACAACCAGCAACAAGGTGTGCGACTGTTTCCAATTCTCTTTTACAAAACTTACATTTGTCTGTTTCTCGCACATGTTCAATGGACTTGTGTAAATCAATGTGTACGTAGCCCACTATGTTGGGGTGCCAGTATTAACCTTTCATCTTTTGGTTTAAATTTACCTGTCCTTACCCATTCCTGTGTTTGATCCTGATCAACATGAGGTTCTTCTAGGAGTTTTCTGTACTTGTAACTATATTTATGAATTTTCCTCATTTCTTGCCTTCTCATCTCATCCTTCACCTTATATTCTTCCTTTTGTTTTTGGCACAATCAGTTGCTGCCTGGTTTTTATCTACTTCTGGTTTGATTTCCATTCCTGCTTGACACTGATATGCCTCTGCTAGACTAAGCAGGGAAGTCATCTTAGATTTAATCTCCTCATGTTTCAAAACTTTCACTATGTTTGTGTCATGTGAGGTCAGCAGATATATATATATATATATATATATATATATATATATATATATATATATATATATATATATATATGCGTTCCCACAATTTTAGATCTACTGTATACATGTAATCAATTTCAAGGAGGCCCATATCTCCTTCAGAAAAAGGAATATATAATCTCGGCATGCACTGATTTTTATAAATAATTTAATGAGCATGAAGCATCCTAGTTGTTTTCCTAGCTAATTTATCCAACACCAGTTGCTGCCAGTCAATCACTCCAAAACTGTAAGCTAGGACAGAAAGAACAAATTGGTTTATAGCTTGAATTTTGTTTCTAGATGTCAGTGCTGTTTTTGGAATCAATTTAAGTCTTCTTAAATATTCCTTACTAAGTTTTATTTGCACTTGTTCATGTTTTATTGTTGTTCTTTCATCAATTCTCAAATATTTATACACTCCCTCTTGCTCAAGTTCTTTTATATCAAATTTTTGTCCCAAACTAATGTTTTCTTGGTGTTGCAGCTTTCCTGCTTTAAAGATTGCTTTTCCACATTTATCAAGAGCAAATGACATTCTTATATTATCTGAAAAAGTTTTAACTACTTGCAGTTGTGCTTTCGGTTCCTCATCTGATGAGCTATACATTTTTTCAGTCATCGAGAAAGAAAAGATGAGAAGTCTTTCCACTTTGTTGTTTCCTAGCAGGCCAAGAATAGCCATGGCCTAATCTGTTAGGTAGACAGCTTAATGGGTTAAGGGTAAGACAGAATAGCAGTGGTGAGATAATAGATAATACTCATGTTTCTAGAGTTTTCTTGGGATACTGTCACAGTCCGAATCCAGATGTATGCCAAAGGATTTTGGAATGTTTTTCATGACTCTTGCAGGTGTAACTGTCAGCTACAAGTTTTCTTAACAAAATATTATCCTGCTGCTGTGTTAATATGTTTGGTCTATGTTGCGAACACTGTCTTGTATAGCTCTTCCCTGAATAATTGTGATGATAAAGCAAACAGTAACACAACAAAAATATTTGCAGAAATGAACCATAAAGTAATATCTTACTATGTCTGCATGTGTATTCCTTTCAACAACTGTCCACTCTGCATATCCTTTGTGTGTCATTCAATAAAGCTCATTGACTCCAGGCAGTTTCCATAAGTCATGTTTCCATCAGCAATAGCATACTTGGTCCCGCATGTGTTTCAGAATACACCAGCATCATAAATATCAGTACTGAAGAACTGCAGCTGTCATGACATCTGACACATTACCATAAGACATGTCTTTTCTGTATTCCATCAGATTCAGACATGGCTGTATGTTTACACTGCTTATTTCTGTGAATGTCTGGACAGAGCACCATGGATTACTGCTAATTCCAGTTCTAAATTCAGCACTTCAAGATATGATTATGTATGAGCTAATATTTTGCCATCAGTTGATTTTAGGGTAATATTAACTCAGTTAGGTCAGTCTGTTAATGTACATCTGCACTCCAGTGTTTGCGCTTGCACCTTTGTTACAGTGATGTATAATCATTTCACACATAATCCATCACTGTGGTTCTGAAGTGCACTGTCATATTTAGGAAGTATCTGTATTGTCAAGGGGCATTGTCCCAGCATGTGACAAAACAATAGCAGTGACAAAATAAAAGTTTATTATTTGCATGTAACAATCTTGGAATGAACTGGCATGAATGTTTGCTTGATAATCCACTGTTTTAAAATTGTGATTGTCATTAACATCTCATGTTGTGAAACAAGCACATGTCCCTCATAGTAAGGTAATGTACCTAAATGACTGTATATAAATCTTAGTAGAGAAGTATGTCATTACATGGGACAAGCATGGTGCTATTATTTTAGTCAGTCCATACAGCTTTATATCCTATCATATTATTGAGTCTCCAAAACTCAAAATTCATATAGTCAAGAACATATGTTCAAGTTTCCAAAAACTTGAATGCAAAAAAAAAAATATATATGTTTGTGCAGGAGGGCAAGCCCCCTGAGCCCTCAAATTATATATACCAACTCCATGATTGCATTACAATGGGGGAAAGGATAAATTCCCCAGTAGTCTCTATTGTGATTTACATGGGCATGCTTTAACAGTGAATTTACCGTTTTGCTCATTGTAATGAGATCTTTGCTTTGGTATATACAATTTGTCCCAAAACCTATGGTTCATGGCACCAGATGTTCCAAACAGTGAAGTTTTGCTTATTACAAATGTGCATTTTCACATCATTAAATTCAGACTTCTCTTGCGATGCTTGCTGCTAATAATGTGTTCTCTAGATTGCGTAAATAGACAGGGCAAGAGGTTCAATTTTCACAGGAATGAATCTCTGTGAGTGTGTGTGTCCGTGTGTGTGTGGGGGGGTGGGGGTTCTAATGACAGGTAAATAATGCCTCATTGTCAAATTTACTGTGTCCACTTCCACTCCACATGCAGAGTGTTGGTGGGGGGTGTAATCAGCCAGTCTTGATCTCTGTTTAATGCAGTACTGGTTGTTAAAAAAGCTGGTGTTGAATCTGCAGTAAAACTACAGTTTAATATTAAAAAAAATCTAAATGTTATAATTTATTTTTTAACTAAATACTATATCCTGAGTGCTGTAGTGCACTGTAAAGGCAGGGTATACACTGTAGCAACTGTTTGCTACATTAGTCGCAAGCAGTTTGTTAATGTTTAAAATGACGCTTTTTTAACTAAAACATATGCACATTAGCACTTCTTACAGTCAGGGTATAAATTGAAGCAACTGTTTGCTACACTTCAAGAAAAATATATTTTTTAACTGAAACATGAGAGTTGTAGCACTCTGTGCAGGCAGGCTAAAAACTGTAGCAACTGCAGTTCACTACATTTTAAACAAAGAAAGTATTTTTTAATTAAATATGCTGAAGGAGGACAGTGGACAGGTCACAAAATTGGGACCTGAATGGAGAGAGTAGGTGGGAAAAGAGGAGAGAGCATGTCTTGCATCTGGCCATTTTTATTTTGCACACACACTGTTGAAGTTATCACATCAAAAGTATACTTTCTGCTGTTACAAGTCAAACTTTTCTTGTTGTACTTGCCAGTAATTCTGTATTCTGTAAATCATGTAATTAGATGGGTAATTCTGTGTTCTATAAATTGTGTAATTAGCTAGGTAAGGCATTTGAATCTAACCATGGATAAATAATGTGAATGTGTCTACTCACATGTACAGCTGTGTCCATGACAGCACTCCATATTTAAACTTTCACTTAGGAGATGTATTTTCATTGCCAGAGGGCTAAAAAACTAACTTCTTCACAGTTGTAGTACAATTTATCCTGTGGTGCTGGTGATTGATACTGTCTCTGCTAGACTGCATAAGTACAGAGTGAGGAGGTTTGAAATCAGCAATGATTGGCTACTGCATGTGTATTTGCTTATCATGCTGTGTAGAGAAAGCTTCTAATGAATGTAGCTATGCAATGTCACTGTGCACTCGAACCACCTTTGTACATTTTGTATTAAAGAATGGTGATGTTATCCATACCAGGTGTACTGTCACAACTATAAATCAATATCTCATGCAGTACATGTGATTCAGGCAGTGTTCTGTAGCATGTGATCTTAGGTAGTCTGTTCAAAACCAGCCATTACTCCTAGGACTTACTTGTGTTACTGTAACTTTAAATATGCATGTAGGTAACAATGTTGTCTGTGTACATGTATGGCTGGGGATTTCTCTTACAATAATTCATGCTCATTTTTCACTCAGAAATGCTTTATGATGGTGTCATGTGATGATAGCTGGCCTTCCCATGAAAATTACGAAGACTTTTCCTGTATTGTGAGGACATCAGACAGTGTTCTGTAAGCCATTGCCGTAGAAAGGCATGTTTTGGAATTCTTGATTATACACACATTGTGCATGATTTCTGTTCTCCTTATACAGTGATGACTGCATTATGCATCATCTGTGTTTGGCTATACTTAGCAGCAGGCAATGTTGTGTAAGAAAGAAATATATAGCAACAATTGCTGAAAGAAATTACCGGCACACATATCACTTTCAGCAATAACATGATGTCATGGTTTCAAAGACTGAAATATTTCACAATTAGAGTAACACCTGCACTGTGGCATGTTCATTTAACAAAATACCATGTAGCTTCTGCATCACGTATTCAAGTATTCAAAACACACACTGACTGACTGTAAGAACTGTGTGTCCTAATGCTAATATGGATGAATAACATCCACCAAAATTATAGGGTGTACACTTACAGTGGGAGAAACTTCCATCATCACTTATATCTCAAAGAAATTGTTTACAACATAATCATATGATGTAATACTTTCATAGTTGGCCTTAGGCATAGGCCAACTAGGCGGCCGCCTAGGACACGGCTCAAGCAGAGGTGCTTATCTAGCAGTCTGGATGATTTAGGTAGAGCAAGACGGGGGCACCAGGTGGCTTGTGGGGACTCTGTGGAGGTCTTTTGCCTAGGGCACCAGTTGACCAAAGGCCAGTCCCGAATACCTTAACACGGTCGGAGTGTTACAGCTTTCAAGACTTCCACTCTGATGCAAGTAATTCATCCATGTGTCATTAGTTGGTGGATTTAGATAGCTTGTTGTTCAAGTCCAGCAAAAGGCAACATTTTTAATTTTGTGACATTAAACAAACAGCAGCAGGTGTGCCTTATCCCAAATTAAGTTACCTAGGTCTTAGGCTAATCATTATTTCTTTATGCCATAGAGCCAAGGCGCATATCATTTCTTATTAAACATTGACTGAGTTCTATAAATGATTAGACAAGAAAATGATTATGGAGATATGCATGATATAAGGTAGGAAGAGTGTCCCCAGATGATCATCATATTTACCTCTTAGTACGTGAATAGTGTTAAATGCATCTTTATTATTCAAAAATAGTATTCCTCAAATCCAGAATAAAGAATTCCTAAAAGCACAGTATCTGTTGTCTTTCAGTTGAACTGGGAAATATTGCTATTAATGTATAGCATTCTTTGTGTCCAAATATTATACAAATGTTTACTAATACCTTTCTGAAAATTTTTCACACTGCTTAAATTAGAGCGCTAGCCCTTTAAATAGCATTATAGAGTCTTACCCCAAATCATGACAGCTTAAGCCACCACCAAGGCATGCACAACATCCATCTAAAAAAAGAAGAATTGAATGATCAATATTTACTCAGGTGTCTTTAAGAATTCTTTCAAACTTATCTCACACATTTCCTTCTATGAAAAGTAAAGTAATGTGCAGGATTAAAGCATCGTCATTAACTTCCATGCTTCAGTGTTAATTACCAGTATCAACTATTGATGAAGCTGATCCAGTATTAGATTACTTTCAACTATATACGTTATATGTGAGTGCATGTGTGTATGTCTGTGTATGTGTATATATGCAATACAAAATTTTGGAAGAAATGAAAACGTATGTGTGTGTGAGTGCAGGCGTGCTCGCGTGAGCATCTGTGTGTGTGTGTGTGTGTGTGTGTGTGTGTGTGTGTGTGTGTGTGTGTGTGTGTGTATGTTTGTCCATGTAAGTGCGTATGTGTGTCTGTGTGTGAGTGCATGTGTGTTTGTCTTTGTGTGTAAAGCAATGATGTAGACAAAGCCAACAGACACTGCACTTCACAAGTACTTTAGGTATAAATAAGCATTGTCAGTGTTACAATTCACATGCTTATTACACATGAACATTGTTTGTTACATCAGTGCTAACAGCTAAAGGCTCCTGATGCAATTGAAAGATGGAAAGAGTTATACTTAAACTACAGCAAATATTGGAGTATTCAACATAACACTGTCTGCAATTCCACCATCTGAATTTGTTGGCTGGTAGGTCCTACTAGTAATGTGAAGGGGGTCCAAATAGTAGTAGAGACATCACAGTAATTTGATCCTATTATGTAGAAAACGTGTGTCCATAACTGTCACTTTCTTGTTAAAATGTCCCTGATGTCTCCTTTTTTTCACTCCTCATAACTCACAGTTGAAATCAGTTAATCATTAATGTCAAATGCTAGAATTTCACACTTTATGTTGTCAGATATTTCATGGTAGTGCAAAACCTGTTAGACTAGCAACTTTCCAAAATTTTAGGTGGAGTATTTAAAATCCATCAGTGGTTTTGTCCTGTCTTGTACTACAAGATTAAAAGTATGCTTAATTTAACCTGCTTCTAGCCTTTCTGCACTACAAACTGATGCAGGCATGGCACAATGACCAAGCTTCTCAATATAAATATATATATATATATATATATATATATATATATATATATATATATATATATATATATATATATACATATATACACATATATACATATATAAAATAAATAAATAAATATATAAACTTACAGTTGAATCTTGTCAGTTAGTACATCTGGTTAGTGCCAACGTTTACTGTAGCAAGGGTTCAGAGTTTAAGTGCCTCTAGGGCTCCCTATTTAGTAGTGTCTCTGGTATCTAATGGTCCCCCACACTGGGGTTAATTTTTTTTAATTAAGTGCCTTTAAAGCACACAATACACAATATCCCTGATATCCGACCCACATAGTTATTGGCAGTCCTAATGTCTAGTATTTACCCAAACCAATCTAATTGATTATATCCCTGATGTCTTTTGTCCCACCTGACCCACACAGTAAACAACATCCTGGTGTCTAGCATTTCCTCCCAGCACACATAGTTAAAATATTTCAGGTGTCTAGCTTTCTCCCTGATACATATAGTTAAAGACATCCTGGTGCCTAGCATTTCCTCCCAGCACACATAGATAATAAAATTTCAAGTGTCTAGTGTTCTCCCCGACACATAGTTAAAGGCATCATTGGTGTCTAGTATTCCTTCCGATCAAATGCTGAAGGCTTTGTTCATTAGTTTAAGGGTGTTAGGAGCTATAATAGCCAGCCCAACCCCCCAACCCCCCCATGCACAGAGACACACACACACACACACACACACACACACACACACACACACACACACACACACACACACACACACACACACACACACACACGTGCAGCCTTCTTCCAACCTGATTCAACTCAGAACCACACATGCAAACAGACACACACACACACACACACACACACACAATTGCAGCCTTCTTCCAACATGATTCAACTCAGAACCACACATACACACACACACACACACACACACACACACACACACACACACACACACACACACACACACACACACACACTTACAACCTTCTTCCAACCTGATTCAACTCAGAACCACACATACACCTGCAGACACACACACACACACACACACACACACACACACACACACACACACACACACACACACACACACACACACAGCCTTCTTCCAACCTGATTCAACTCACAACCACACATACACACACTGACATGTGTAGCAACATACTGTCTTACCCTTTACCTCTTCATGATCACTAATTACCCCAGCACTTAATTCTACAGCAATGAATGAGCACGTCTTTTTGGCTGTGTTCATTACCTCAAGTGACCAGGACTGGCCATGCTAATTCACACAGCTGAGTGATTCTCTGGATCACTTGATTGGATAAATGCCTTATCGCAGGCAGTACTGAGAGGAAAACACATGCCTAATTAGTATATGCCACGTCTCCATATTGACTCATTATAATGCAACGCCGCTGTATAGACAGCCCACCTCAATACTACTTGCCTTTGTGATACAGCACTATGGTAGATCTGTTTCTGAATCAGAAATAGTTACCGTGAAATGTACACATCAAATTCAATTCTTGGTAACCTTTCTGAATTCGGCAATACATTTACTGCAATTTTTGGGGATCATGTCACTATTTTAATTTTTTGTGAAATACTTAATTTTTCAATTGTTTCAATGTTACAATAAGCAAGATAAAGTTTTTTTTTTTTAAGAAGTTAATGCAGTTATTTTAACTAGATTATTTTTGTAGTGTTTTTTTATTTTGCTAAATATTTTTTTTTAGCTTTAGCTTGTTATCTTTGGTAGTCTACTCAAAAAGGCCATTACTCCTAAGACTTACTTGCATCAGTATGATTGTAAATGTGCATGTAGGTAACAATGTTGACATCCTATTTGCTGTGTACATGTATGGCTGGAGATTCCTCTTACAATAATTAATGCTATTTTTTCACACAGAAATGTTTTATGATGGTGTCATGTGATGACAGCTGGCCTTCCCATGAGAACGTCAAGGCTTTTCCTGTATTGTGAGGGCATCAGACAGTGTTCTGTAAGCCATTGCCATAGTAAGGCATGTGTTGGAATTCTTGATTATACACACATTGTGCATGATTTCTATTTTCCCAACACAGTGATGACTGCATTATGCATCTTGTGTGTTTGGATATACTTAGCAGCAGGCAATGTAGTGTAAGAAAAAAATATATAGCAACAGTCTTTGAAAGAGATTACAGGCACACATATCACTTGCAGCAATAACATGATGTCATGGTTTCAAAGACTGAAATATTTCACAATTAGAGTAACACCTGCACTGTGGTATGTTCATTCTACAAAATACCATGTAGCTTCTGCATCACGTATTCAAGTATTCAAAACACACACTGACTGACTGTAAGAACTGTGTGTCCTAATGCTAATATGGATGAATAACATCCACCAAAATTATAGGGTGTACAATTACAGTGGGGGAAACTTCCATCATCCCTTCTATCTCATAGAAATTGTATACAACATAATCATATGATGTAATACTTTCATAGCTGGCCTTAGGCATAGGCCAACTAGGGGGCCGCCTAGGGTGCGGCTCAAGTAGGGGTGCTTATCTAGTAGTCTGGATGATTTAGTTAGATGAAGACGGGGGCACCAAGTGGATTGTGGGGGCTCTGTGGAGGTCTTTTGCCTAGGGCACCAGTTGACCAAAGGCCAGTCCTGAATACCTTTACACGGTCAGAGTGTTACAGCTTTCTTAAGACTTTCACTCTGATGCAAGTAATTCATCCATATGTCATTAGTTGATAGGTTTAGATAGCTTGTTGTTCAAGTCCAGCTAAAGGCAACATTTTTAATTTTGTGACATTAAACAAACAGCACCAGGTGTGCCTTATCCCAAATTAAGTTACCTAGGTCTTAGGCTAATCATTATTTCTTTATGCCATAGAGCCAAGGCGCATATAATTTCTTATTAAACATTGACTGAGTTCTATAAATGATTAGACAGGAAAATGATTATGGAGATATGCATGATATAAGGTAGGAAGAGTGTCCCCAGATGATCATCATATTTACCTCTTAGTACGTGAATAGTGTTTATTGCATCTTTATTATTCAAAAATAGTATGCCCCAAATCCAGAATAAAGAATTTCTTAAAGCACAGTATCTGTTGTCTTTCAGTTGAATTGGGAAATATTGCTATTAATGTATAGCATTCTTTGTGTCCAAATATTATACAAATGTTTACTAATACCTTTCTGAAAATTGTTCACATTGCTTAAATTAGAGCGCTAGCCCTTTAAATAGCAGTATAGTGTCTTACCCCAAATCATAACAGCTAAAGCCACCACCAAGGCATGCACAACATCCATCCAAAAAAAGAAGAATTGAATGATCGATATTTACTCAGGTGTCTTTAAGAATTCTTTCAAACGTATCTCACACATTTCCTTCTATGAAAAGTAAAGTAATGTGCAGGATTAAAGCATCGTCATTAACTTCCATGCTTCAGTGTTAATTACCAGTATCAACTCTTGATGAAGCTGATCCAGTATTAGTTTACTTTCAACTGTATAGGTTATACGTGAGTGAATGTGCATAAGTCTGTGTATGTGTATATATTTTGGAAGGAATAAAAATATATGTGTGTGTGCATTCATGCGTGCTCGCACGGGCGTCTATGTGTGTGTATGTGTGTGTGTGTGTGTGTGTGTGTGTGTGTGTGTGTGTGTGTGTGTGTGTGTGTGTGTGTGTGTGTGTGTGTGTGTGTGTGTGTGTGTGTGAGTGTGTGTGTGATTTTGTCCGTGTAAATGTGTGTGTCTGTGTGTGAGTGCATGTGAGTTTGTCTTTGTGTGTAAAGCAATGATGTAGACAAAGCCAACAGACACTGCACTTCACAAGTACTTTAGGTATAAATAAGCATTGTCAGTATTACAATTCACATGCTTATTACACATGAACATTGTTTGTTACATCAGTGCTAACAACAAAAGGCTCCTGATGCAATTGAAAGATGGGAAGAGTTATACTTTAACTACTGCAAATATTGGAGTATTCAACATAAGACTGTCTGCAGTTCCACCATTTGAATTTGTTGGCTGGTAGGTCCTACTAGTAATGTGAAGGGGGTCCATATAGTAGTAGAGACATCACAGTAACTTGATCCTATTATGTAGAAAACGTGTGTCCATAACTGTCACTTTCTTGTTAAAATGTCCCTGATGTCTCCTTTTTTCACCAAAAAAGTGGTTTGTACAGTGCATTGTAGTGCAAAACATGTTAGACTAGCAACTTTCCAAATTTTTAGGTGGTGTATTTAAAATACATCAGTGGTTTTGTCCTGTCTTGTACTACAAGATTAAAAGTATGCTTAATTTACCCTGCTCCTCGCCTTTGTGCATTACAAACTGATGCAGGCATGGCACAATAACCAAGCTCCTCAATATATATATATATATATATATATATATATATATATATATATATCCATATATACATACATATATAAAATAAATAACTAAATATATAAACTTACAGTTGAATCTTGTCAGTTAGTGCATCCAGTTAGTGCCAACGTTTACTGTAGCAAGGGTTCAGAGTTTAAGTGCCTTTAAGGCTCATTACTTAGAAGTGCCCCTGTTATCTGATGGTCCCACACACTGGGTTTATTTTTTTTTAATTAAATGCCTTTAAAGCACACAATACACAATATCCCTGATATCAAACCCCACATAGTTATTGGCAGTCCTAACGTCTAGTATTTACTCCAACCAATTTAATTGATTATATCCCTGATGTCTTTTGTTCCCACCTGACCCACACAGTAAAAGCCATCTTGGTGTCTAGCATTTCCTCCCAGCACACATAGTTAAGAAGATTTCAGGTGTCTAGTGTTCTCCCTGATACATATAGTTAAAGACATCACTGGTGACTAGTATTCCTTCCGATTAAATGCTGAAGGCTTTGTTCAATAGTTTAAGGGCGTAAGGAGCTATAATAGCCAGCCCAACCCCCCAACCCCCCCCCACACACACACACACACATATGCAGCCTTCTTCCAACCTGATTCAACTCACAACCACACACACACACACACACACACACACACACACACACACACACACACACACACATACACACACACATGCAGCCCTCTTCTAATCTAATTCAACTCACAGACACAAACACACACACACACACACACACACACACACACACACACACACACACACACACACACACGCATATACACACACTGACATGTGTATCAACATACTGTCTTACTTTTTACCTCTTCATGATCACTAATTACAGCAGCACTTAATTCTACAGTAATGGATGAGCAAGTCTTTTTGGCTTTGTTCATTACCGCAAGTGAAGAGGACTGGCCATGCTAATTCACACAGCTGAGTGATTCTCTGGATCACTTGATTGCATAAATGCCTTACTTCAGGCAGTACTGAGAGGAAAACACATGCCTAATTAGTATATGCCACATCTCCATAGTGATTCATTAGCATGCAACACAGCTGCACAGACAGCCGACCTCGATACCACATCCCTTTGTGATACAGCACTATGGTAGATCTGTTTCTGAATCAGAAATAGTTACCGTGAACTGTATACCTCAAATACACTTCTTGGAACCTTTCTGAATTCGGTATAAAATGTACTGCAGTTTTTGGGGCTCATGTCATGATTTAAATTTTTTATGAAGGACTTGATTTTTCATTTATTTCAATGTTACAATAAGCAAAATAACGTTTTTTTCATATCTTAATTCGGTTATTTTAACTAGATTATTGTTGTGTTTTTTATTTTGCTAAACATATTTTTTTTTGCATTGCATTTTTGCAACATTTTCAGATCTCACTATATTTATTTTTAATTTGATTATTTTATATTGCTTTTTGAGGTATGTGTTGACATTTTTGTTGCATTGGGGTCATAAGAGTAAAAACTCTTTATTTTTAGCATTCTCTGTGATAGTACATTACTTCATTAGTTGAATCCATCTGCTATAAACAATATCTCAGTTTCCCTTCTGGGAAGAACTTTAAGAAGGCACTTCAACAGACATCACAGTATGTAAGATGGAAGAAGTAACCATAAACTGCAGTTAAATTAAAGCTGGCACATCATTATTATTATTGTTATTATTAGTAGTAATTATTATTATTACTACTATTAGCATATCAAAGGTCATGATAAAGTAGTCAGAACAATATACAGTGTTTACTGGTGTTCTTCAGTGGTCGTGTTCTTCAGTGGTCTTACTGTGAAGTTAACATGTTTAATTAAGTGAAATATTATGTGATGTTGGGTTTCTCCCCTAAAAAAAAAAAAATAAAAATGTTGCTATTCTGTATGCTTTGGAATTGTTTAGCAACTGACTTTTTCATAGGGTCATAGGTTCATAGATGTGGACTCGGCTAATGGCCCTGGAGCCTTTACAAGCCTAGCCCATGGGATTACCCTGGCATCGTGCCACCCGACCTTAGTTTCCAGTGCCTCTGTCGAGTAGAGCAACTGGAGTGATCCCCAGGGTGAATTTTCTATTTCCCATTCACTCATCAACATTTCTCTGGAAGATGGCCAGTGAGGTCCTCTGTTTGACATTTATGGGAAAGTCTATTCCATAGCATGGGCAGTCTCTGGGTTATGAACCTGTCCTTCCAGCACATTCTTTTGATTGTGGTAATGAGGTTGAGGTTTTTTTGGAACATGTGTTGTGGTGGGATTTTGTGATTTCTTTAGAAGTAGCATTTCTAACAGAGTTGGGTCCGACATGGCTTTATAAGTCAAGCAGAGATCGCCTCTAAGAAGGTGACATGAGACAGAGAATAGTTGGAGTTTTCTGAGTCTGTCCATATAGGACAAGTGTTTAAGGCCTAGGATCCTCTTTGTGAGGTACTTTTGTGGCCTCTCCAGTTGTTGCAGGTATCTAGTGAGGTACATGCCAATTGGGGCATTGTACTCGATGATTGGCCTAATGAGAGAAGAGTAGAGGGAGACAATGACCTCTTTCTTCTTGGATGCAAAACCCTTAGTAATGAGATGTGTCATATAGAAAGACTTTCTGACCACAGTGGCAGTGTGGTGGTCAAAAGAGAGGTTGCCGTCAACCTGTATTCCCAGATCTCTTATAAAGCCTTCTGTGTTCAGTGGACTACCATCAAAGTGGTAGTTCATAGGAACTGGGTTTTTCCCAAGGGGGATGACGGCACATTTTTTAGCATTGAGCTTAAGACCATGATTCTGACACCCAGTCATTTGTCTCATTGAGGCCTTTCTGTACGATGTCAACATCACTTGGGGAGTTAATAATGTCTCCAAACTTGCAATCATCTGTGAACTTTGTCAGCCAGAATCCCTTTGTGTTGAACTGCACCTCTGAGAAGTAGATACCAAGCAGGAGAGGACCCAGGATAGATCCCTGTGGGAATCCATTCATGACTGGTCAGCAGTCTGACTTGGAGTCAGCTGCTTTCACACTGTTGGTTCTATCTGTGAGCCAGTTTGCAGCTCACCTAGTGATATAGGGGTTAATGTCTAGCTTAGTGAGGTTTTCTATGATTCCTGAGTGGGGAATGGTATTGAAGGCCTTGGCCAGATCAAGGTAGGCTGTATGAACCACCTTGGCTTCATCCACAGCTCTGGTGACTGACTCAAAGAAGTCAAACAAGTTGAGCAGGCATGATCTACTCTTCACAAAACCAAACTGTGTATGACCCAGAGTTTTGAGATTCCCTGTATCCTTTTTTATTAGGTCCATGATGATGCGTTCCATAGCTTTGTATATCAGACTTATCAGGCTAATGGGCCGATAGTTCCCAGGGTCTGTAATCACTCCTCCTTTGTGGAGAGGGATGACTATAGCAGTGTGCCAGTCTGTAGGGACAAAGCCTGTGGTGAGGCTGTGATTGAACAAGGCACACAGGTGAGGTGCTAGTTCACTCGGTAGTTCATGTAGAACACAGCCAGGGATATTGCCAGGTCCCATAGAAGCTGTATTCCTGGCATTGGACACTGCTGTTTTAATCTGTGCAGCAGTAATACTGGGTTCCTGGCAATCTACTTGTATTGTGGTTAGTCCTTTGGGGGGGGGGGGAGTTGGCACTGAATCTGTCGGCCAGTATATTGGCAATATCTGTTGGCTTGGTATAGGAGGTACCATTGTACAGTAGCTCAGAGCAAATCCGGGTATTGCCGTGGAGGTTCTTTACATAACAGTAGAAGGCCTTGTGGTTGTCTATACTATCTGCTGCAATTTTGTTTTCATAACTAGATTTAGAGAATTTGATGAGGGATCTCAACTTTTTGTTGAGGCTGATAAGAGAGTTTTTCCAGTCTTGGGACTTCACCTTATTCCGCATCAGTTTCCTCCTTCAGTTGTAGAGTTTGCTTATGGCAGGGGACCACCAGATTGGCTTCCTTTTTTTGGAGGAGAGCGTCTTGGTTCTATTGGGAATGGCGAGATCCATGCATTTGTGTACATGTTCGTACAGTGCATTGGTGTATGATTCAGCGGTCATGCAACTATTTTGTTGGAGTTTCTTTCTGTTCTTTATTTATAACAATACTATAGTAGTTTTTTTGCAATATTTTTGTAATTTGTGTTTTATAAGACAAGTTTCATGTTTCCAGTGTTGGTAGTCTGAATTAACTGAGGTAAGTCTCTTCTGCTATGCCTAGTAGTAACTGTAGGGAACTGTTTATTTGTTAAAAATATTTGGAGGTTCTTAAAGTGAAAAAATATTGCTTCTGGAATTTTGTTTTTCAGAATTTGGTAGCAGATGACTGATGCATTATCAAGAAATAACACTTGGTTAGTTGTTTCATTGTGTCACTTGTCTGGTTAAGGTACTTTGGGGTGGTGTGGATTTCTCTCTAGACTATCAAAATAGCATCCTACTGTAGTCACAGACTGATGTCAGCTTAACTGAAAACTTGGCAAGTTGTTCCTGGATTATCACTAGAACTAGTTCCAGGATTATATGCTTACTTGTGATGCAGTTAGATATAATTGCTTCCTCTACCATTTCTGAAAAGAGAGGTTAATGTCCTTTTTATGGTATGCAGTTTGGTTTAAAGTCTACTACTACTGATGCTGTTTTATTATTATGAATTGTCATAATTTAACGTATTCATACTTTTGAGAACTAGCAGTATTCACAGCTGTCAAACATGTAACATGGATATGCCTTCTATATAGAAATTGTCATTATTATAGCACAGTGCCCTTCCTATAAGCAACAGTGTTCTCTTTAGCTCTAGTATTCAGCAAGAGATTTGTAACAAAGATGTTAAAGATGCATTTAAGATACTTACATCTAAAATAATACACCAATGTGGCTTTGGTGACATCAGTGCTATTACCACACCAAAACCACTCTGATGAGATTGACTGCTGCTGTTGAACAGCACTTGCTTTATTACCACCGTGCAGAGCACAGCAGCTCATTTGGCTTTATTGCATATGTTGCAGTACCTCAGTGAACAAGATTAGAGCACTTGATAAATATGGTTTGAAACAAGAGGCAAAATGAATCAATTATATAGAGGATAAATATAGGAGGTGGACCATTGTTTGTGGAATAGACTAGGGTATATGAATTCAATCAATATATACAAATCCCTGTATATACAATATCAAGTAAGGTTGAATCACAAAAACAGCAAAGAGCAAAACGGTGTAGAAAAATCTGAGTACACTTTTGACTGACTGCACTAAAACATAAAAAAATGTAAATGTACAAAAAACCCTTACATTAAAAAACATTAAAAAAATGAGTTTTGCAATGGGCCAGCTTTCCTGCTCCACCATCACATGTATGAGGGAAACCAAAATCCCAAGAGTTATATATACCAAAACATGATGACATCAACTCAAAGAAGAGATACATCTCCTTATAAAAAGGAATCGCTCCCAATGTACACTTACAAACTACACTAGCAATACGTCCCAAAAGACAAATGACAGCAGTGTCCCATCAAGAAATACAGCTAAACAACTGCGCTACACTGTACACTGCATGTCACAAATTACCTGTTTTGCTCCATATGCAAGAACTGACCTTTCTTTGTCAACCTGCTGATGTCATCTTGTGATAGGACTCATGCCTGTGTGTGTGTGTGTGTGTGTGTGTGTGTGTGTGTGTGTGTGTGTGTGTGTGTGTGTGTGTGTGTGTGTATGGAAGGAGAGGATAATTTGGGGCATTTCCGGGAAGCTAAAGATATTTTTTGTAAGTGTATTTTCTTTTTCTGTTAGTTTTATATTTATTCACTGAATTTGTAACATTGCCTCCTTTGTTCCACCATTTTTAACTTTTAAATCTAGTAGTATCCCCTGACATGCATGCAAACACACACATACACACAAACACACACACACACACACACACACACACACACACACACACACACACACACACACACACACACAGACAAGCAGATGAACACAAGTAGACAAATCTGCAAATACAGCCTATTGCTAAACAATTTTTTTCTGCATTTCATTACTTTCAGTTAATTTTGAATTTTAAAATAATAGCCCAAATGGAAATCACATATAATTCAAACTATTGGTGGAGAGTAGCAGATAATACATATAAATGTAAGGATTTAATGCCCATATATATATATATATATATATATATATATATATATATATATATATATATATATATATATATATATATATATATATATATATATAGATAGATATGTATGGCTAAGTATCACTTCACCTAAAACTCATTTCACCAAGACAAAATCACCTAAAGTTCATTTCACCTAAAACTCATTTCACTGACAAGTAGTACAATAAGGCAAGTCAAATGTATATGTCCTTTTCCCTTTTCTTTATTTACTGTAGTGCAATATTGGTGTTAGTATATATAATTAGGGGTAGTGCTTTTGTTTTACATTATTTGGTAAAAGACAACTAGGTGGGGGCATAGCCCCCCTCCCCCCTTAATATATATACTAACACCACGATTGCACTACAGTGGGGAAAAGGACATATACCATTGACTTGCTTTAGAGTGCTACTTGTCAGTGAAATAAGTTTTAGGTGAAATGAGATTTAGGTGACGTGAAGTTTAGGTGATTTGGTCTTGGTGAAATGAGTTTAGGTGACATCAGTGCTATTAACACACCAAAACCACTCTGATGCGATCGACTATGGATCCCTTTTCTAGATTTCATTATAAAACTTTCAGACTGTAACACCATGGTCATCAGTTAAAAGAAGCAATTAAAAATCGTTTTCTACTCCATGATATCAGTGCAGCAAATTCTTTGCTGATTATGATTCATCACCATTAGTTTTTAATCAATGGGCATGTTAGGTATAGCATAATGAAAAAGAAAAAAATATGCATTTCTTCTGCAGAAATACATAGGATTCTTTTTTTTTTACTTGAGTAGCAAATCTCATTAATATATTAATATATTGTAGGCTATCAGCACATTCCATATTGAGCAGCACTTGAAAAATAAATAGGGTCATTAGAAAGGGAGCTAACCATAGTAGTTGCAGGCATTAGATGTACCACTGTAGTTCATCCTCAGGGAGAATAACAAAAACTTCACATCAACACTGATATGATATGGTATTAACAGATTCTCCTGATAGAGATAACTGCAATTATGGATAGAGAGTGAAAATACAGAGGGGGCTGGAATTTACTGGAGAAAACTGGCAAAGGAGCTTGGGATCAAATAATCAGAGAGGTAAAGGTTATAGGATGGGAAGAGGCCAATGATTCCTTTGGACTACAGGCTAGATATTGCCTTCCCATCAAGGAAAGGAATAGGGGAATCATAAGTAAAACACCAGCACTGGTAGAGTTTTTAAAAGGAATCTAGAAAAGAAGTTGCTGTTAAGAAAGGGATAATTAGCAGAGCATATAAATATTGCATGATAAGTATAGGAATCAATCAAAGCAGGTAAGAAAAGATTGGGAACACAGACTGGATAAGCAAGTCAGAAAAAAGCAATGTGGAGATATCTATCTATGGCTCTCAAACATGCAAGAATGTCTAGAAGAATTATGATTGTTGCTTGGAAGTGTTTGCCTAGGTATATTTATAACCCAAGCAGACTCCAAAGAACTTTCCCTTGGGTAGATTACAAATGTTGGAGGTGTGATAGGGATAATGAGGTAATTGGGAATATATTTTTTCAGAGTATAATGAGTTGGCAGGCATTTAAAATTGCCTGTAGACTACTCTGTCAGAAATATTGAGTGAGCAAATAGAAATAACTAACAAAATTATTTTTTGAGTTGTGATACGGAATCAGAATTTAATTTCGGTAACTGCCAAAAAAGCAATTACTAGAAAATGGAAATCAAAGTCTAAGCTAAGTGTGCTACAAGTAGTGAATATAGTAACAGAGATAAAGGAACTGGATGTGGGATCTTTAGAAAAGGGTAGGATCAAATTACTTAGAAAAAAATGGGAATTGTGGGAACAGTACATACAGAATAATGCTTTGGAGGAGGAATGTGGTTTAAGGGAACGTAGAAATTGAATAAGCTATACAATGTTTAACTGACAATGGCTGGACATATTATAAATGAAGTATAATGTTTGCACCTGTAACTATGCCAGGTTGGTTTGTTTTTATTTTTAATAAATATTTGATTGCCAGTGTCATAAATGATAATTCAATAAAGCTCTTTCTTATTAAAAAAAAGTTTTGCCTGCACGATGCTACAGTTGCACAATGATTAACATTTTTAATGTACTTTATACTTCTTTTAACCTGAAAACAAATTAAAAAATGTTTGTAATCTAGAATGCACCCAAAGCATACTGCAATGATGCTAGCAGTTTGGCTGAGTCAATCTTTCCTTGCCCATGATCTTTATGTTATATCTATTTTGAGCAACTATTTCTGAGAACAAACCTACAAATCTAAGGGGTAGGAATAAAGTTTTACAGTTTCCTGAATCCAAGGGAGAACGTAAAGTGAGAAAATCAAGTCAGGCTCCCCCAAGTCTAAGGAAGTCTTAAAAGTGAAAGGAAGAAGATAGATACATATTTATACACACACACGCACACACACACACACACACACACACACACACACACACACACACACACACACATACACACATATATCTATATATATATATATATATATATATATATATATATATATATATATATATAATTGTAATACTATGAGCTGCACAGCAACTCCTTGGTAAAGTGTGGGATACCATGTTTATATATCTACATTGGTGTGCATGCGTATGTATAAATATTCTTGCATATCTGTGCAAATGTAATGGGAAGAAAGCACCTGAGGGAAATCCTGAGTGGAATGCTATAGTGTGGTCACATGTATCAATTTTGGTAAGGGACTTAACATTTAGAGATAAAGAGCTGCTCCTAAGCAATGTTAAGATATCTATCTATGTCTCTCAAGCACGCAAGTCAGAAAAAAGCAATGTGAAGATATTTATCTACGGCTGTCAAGCATGCAAGTCAGAAAAAAGCAATGTGAAGATATCTATCTATGGCTCTCAAACACGCAAGTCAGAAAAAATCAATGTGAAATATCTATCTATGGCTCTCAAACACGCAAGTCAGAAAAAAGCAATGTGAAGATATCTATGACTCTCAAACATGCAAGTCAGAAAAAAGCAATGTGAAGATATCTATCTATGGCTCTCAAACATGCAAGTCAGAAAAAAGCAATGTGAAGATATCTATCTATGGCTCTCAAACACGCAAGTCAGAAAAAAGCAATGTGAAGATATCTATCTATGGCTGTCAAACACGCAAGTCAGAAAAAAGCAATGTAAAGATATCTATCTATGGCTCTCAAACATGCAAGTCAGAAAAAAGCAATGTGAAGATATCTGTCTATGTCTCTCAAACATGCAAGTCAGAAAAAAGCAATGTGAACATATCTATCTATGGCTCTCAAACATGCAAGTCAGAAAAAAGCAATGTGAAGATATCTATCAATGGCTCTCAAACATGCAAGTCAGAAAAAAGCAATGTGAACATATCTATCTATGGCTCTCAAACACGCAAGTCAAAAAAAGCAATGTGAAGATATCTATCTATGGCTCTCAAACACGCAAGTCAGAAAAAAGCAATGTGAAGATATCTATCTATGGCTCTCAAGCACGCAA
Source organism: Protopterus annectens (assembly GCF_019279795.1). Classification (NCBI taxonomy): domain Eukaryota; kingdom Metazoa; phylum Chordata; order Ceratodontiformes; family Protopteridae; genus Protopterus; species Protopterus annectens. The sequence continues at coordinate 1,669,152,608 of NC_056733.1, read as the reverse complement.
GTCAGAAAGAAGCAATGTGAAGATATCTATCTATGGCTCTCAAACATGTAAGTCAGAAAAAAGCAATGTGAAGATATCTATCTATGGCTCTCAAACACACAAGTCAGAAAAAAGCAATGTGAAGATATCTATCTATGGCTCTCAAACACACAAGTCAGAAAAAAGCAATGTGAAGATATCTATCTATGGCTCTCAAACATGCAAGTCAGAAAAAAGCAATGTGAAGATATCTATCTATGTCTCTCAAACACGCAAGTCAGAAAAAAGCAATGTGAAGATATCTATCTATTGCTCTCAAACACGCAAGTCAGAAAAAAGCAATGTGAAGATATCTATCTATGGCTCTCAAACACGCAAGTCAGAAAAAAGCAATGTGAAGATATCTATCTATGTCTCTCAAACACACAAGTCAGAAAAAAGCAATGTGAAGATGTCTATCTATGGCTCTCAAACACGCAAGTCAGAAAAAAGCAATGTGAAGATATCTATCTATGGCTCTCGAACATGCAAGTCAGAAAAAAGCAATGTGAAGATATCTATCTATGGCTCTCAAACATGCAAGTCAGAAAAAAGCAATGTGAAGACATCTATCTATGTCTCTCAAACATGCAAGTCAGAAAAAAGCAATGTGAAGATATCTATCTATTGCTCTCAAACACGCAAGTCAGAAAAAAGCAATGTGAAGATATCTATCTATGGCTCTCAAACACGCAAGTCAGAAAAAAGCAATGTGAAGATATCTATCTATGGCTCTCAAGCACGCAAGTCAGAAAAAAGCAATGTGAAGATATCTATCTATGTCTCTCAAACACGCAAGTCAGAAAAAAGCAATGTGAAGATATCTATCTATGGCTCTCAAACACGCAAGTCAGAAAAAAGCAATGTGAAGATATCTATCTATTGCTCTCAAACACGCAAGTCAGAAAAAAGCAATGTGAAGATATCTATCTATGGCTTTCAAACATGCAAGTCAGAAAAAAGCAATGTGAAGATGTCTATCTATGGCTCTTAAACACGCAAGTCAGAAAAAAGCAATGTGAAGATATCTATCTATGGCTCTCAAACACGCAAGTCAGAAAAAATCAATGTGAAGATATCTATCTATGGCTCTCTAACACGCAAGTCAGAAAAAAGCAATGTGAAGATATCTATCTATGGCTCTCAAACACGCAAGTCAGAAAAAAGCAATGTGAAGATATCTATCTATGACTCTCAAACACGCAAGTCAGAAAAAAGCAATGTGAAGATATCTATCTATGGTTCTCAAACATGCAAGTCAGAAAAAAGCAATGTGAAGATATCTATCTATGGTTCTCAAACATGCAAGTCAGAAAAAAGCAATGTGAAGATATCTATCTATGTCTCTCAAACATGCAAGTCAGAAAAAAGCAATGTGAAGATATCTATCTATGGCTCTCAAACATGCAAGTCAGAAAAAAGCAATGTGAAGATATCTATCTATGTCTCTCAAGCACGCAAGTCAGAAAAAAGCAATGTGAAGATATCTATCTATGGCTGTCAAACACGCAAGTCAGAAAAAAGCAATGTGAAGATATCTATCTATGGCTCTCAAACATGCAAGTCAGAAAAAAGCAATGTGAAGATATCTATCTATGTCTCTCAAGCACGCAAGTCAGAAAAAAGCAATGTGAAGATATCTATCTATGGCTCTCAAACATGCAAGTCAGAAAAAAGCAATGTGAAGATATCTATCTATGTCTCTCAAGCACGCAAGTCAGAAAAAAGCAATGTGAAGATATCTATCTATGGCTCTCAAACATGCAAGTCAGAAAAAAGCAATGTGAAGATATCTATCTATGGCTCTCAAACATGCAAGAATGTCTAGAAGAATTATGATTGTTGCTTGAAGTGTTTGCCTAGGTATATGTATAACCCAAGCAGACTCCAAAGAACTTTCCCTTGGGTAGATTGCAAATGTTGGAGGTGTGATAGGGATAATGAGTTAATAGGGAATATATTTTTTGAGAGTGTAATGGGTTGGCAGGCATTTAAATTTGCCTGTAGACTACTCTGTCAGAAATACTGAGTGAGCAAATTGAAATAACTAAAGAAATAATTTTTTGAGTTGTGATACGGAATCAGAATTTAATTTCGGTAACTGCCAAAAAAGCAATTACTAAAAATGGAAATCAAAGTCTAAGCTAAGTGTACTAGAAGTAGTGAATATAGTAACAGAGATAAAGGAACTGGATGCGGGATCTTTAGAAAAGGGTAGGATCAAATTACTTAAAAAAATGGGAATTGTGGGAACAGTACATACAGAATAATGCTTTGGAGGAGGAATGTGGTTTAAGGGAAGGTAGAAATTGAATAAGCTATACAATGTTTAACTGACAATGACTGGACATATTATAAATGCTGTATAATGCTTGCACCTGTAACTATGCCAGGTTGGTTTGTTTTTATTTTTAATAAATATTTGATTGCCAGTGTCATAAATGATAATTCAATAAAGCTCTTTCTTATTAAAAAAAAGTTTTGCCTGCACGATGCTACAGTGGCACAATGAGTAACATTTTTAATGTACTTTATACTTCTTTCAACCTGAAAACAAAGAAAACAATGTTTGTAATCTAGAATGCACCCAAAGCATACTGCACTGATGCTAGCAGTTTGGCTGAGTCTATCTTTCCTTGCCCATGATCTTTATGTTATATCTATTTTTGAGCAACTATTTCTGAGAGCAAACCTACAAATCTAAGGGGTAGGAATAAAGTTTTACAGTTTCCTGAATCCAGAGGAGAACGTAAAGTGAGAAAATCAAGTCAGGCTCCGCCAAGTCTAAGGATGTCTTAAAAGTGAAAGGAAGAAGATAGATACATATGTATACACACACACACACACACACACACACACACACACACACACACACACACACACACACACACATATATATATATATATATATATATATATATATATATATATACATATATATAATTGTAATAATATGAACTAGACAGCAACTCCTTGGTAAAGTGTGGGATACCATGTTTATATATCTACATTGGTGTGCATGCGTATGTATAAATATTCTTGCATATCTGTGCAAATGTAATGGGAAGAAAGCACCTGAGGGAAAACCTGAGTGGAATGCTATAGTGTGGTCACATGTATCAATTTTGGTAAGGGACTTAACATTTAGAGATAAAGAGCTGCTCCTAAGGCTCACATAGATTACAAAACTTTTATGTTAAATCTTTTATGAATTCCTAATAGTACATTTTAGAAGAATGGAGATTATATGCATTTTTTTTTCAATTTGTTGAAGTGTTCCTATATGATAGGGTCCACTCTTTGAGTCTTGGACTTTATTCTGTGTTTATGCCACTGTTGCATCCAGTTATGAAATGAAAGGGGATCATAAATGATTTGTGAAATAACTACTTCTGCATAGGAAGTCGACTTTCAATTAATACAAATAATAAAATATAATGTTCAGGATTTTTTTCTATAGGGATCTAAAAATTCTGCCACTTATGAATCAAATGGCAATGACAGAGGAAAAGTAATGATTGTTTTTTTTTTCTTTTCATGAACATTTATTATTCCTTGGTTGTGACCACATTACTGTTAATAATATAAGATATAAAGCTAAAACATGTTCAAAATATTACATGAATGTAAATCACACAAATGAATTGTATAAAGTATGCAGAGGGAATGATACATGAAAGCATCACACAACTTGCTGTCACTTTCTTAGCAGGCATTAACACTACTAAAATTGAAAGTTTAACATATGTAATAATACTGGTGAAGAGTTTGAGTCATACTTTCATTTCATATGCTCCCTTGTTCCTGATAAATATGTGGTAAAACCAAGACTAATGAAGAAATCGATGCCTTATTTATCACCTTGACATTTATATTGCAGTGTAGATCTGCAACTGCTTGAACTTACTATACAGAAGTCTTCAGTTCCACAATGATCACTAAATAATGTTTCTAACATTATATAGAAAGATTATCTCTCATAATGTCCTTATTTGGTATTATACAATGAATGGCCCTTAACATTCAAAAACGAGCACGTTGATTGGCCAGCCCAACCAGCGTGCCCGTTGTAAATCCGAGAATATACTAACGGAAAAAGGTCCGGTCACCCGGACTTTTTCCATTAGTGTATCCCCTGATTTCTTTTTTCTTGTCCAGAGGTAGAGACGGAGAAAGGAAGATCTCTGTTGCTTCATTCTCGCTATGTTAAATGAGTTTAACATAGCGAAATAGCTTAAAAAAAGCAATGGAGATATTCCTTTCTTTGCTGCTTTTTTTAAAGATATCTCGCTATGTTAAACGAGTTTAACATAGCGAGATACGTAAAAAGCAACAGAGGTCTTCCTTTCCCCGTTGCTATCTCTGCACAGCACTGATGTACTGCAGAAATGTGGGAACATGACCCTTATGCATGTGCAGTACATCAGAAATGCCCTAGGATACCTGCGGAAGGGTAGCACTGAGTCATTATACAATGACATTATTTAAGAAAATAAGTTCTTTTTTTTTTGATTTACCCATTGTTATCTTTGTTTGGTCATGAGAGTGAAAACCACACCCACTGCATGTAAATCCAGCATTACCCACACCCATCCATGGGTTATTGCTTAAATAGTACAAGGAGAAATTAAATATGTACAGCTACACATGATTGTTGGCACCAAGTGGATTGTCTGCATCTTTGTTGCTACTAATAGGTTAAGCTCTATCTTTGTGATAAAGAACATTTTTATTATTTCACTTACATAGACTGTTTATGGGAAACTCACATTGTTTATGAAAGAACATACTTTTACAAAGATCATAGCTGTATACACACTGAAGTGGTACTAATATAGTTTCTCACAAGTTTCATAAATTTGTAAAACAACAGTCATTTTAACTGTCAACATGCAGAATAAATAAAGTTTAAAGTTGTTGTGAGTTCTTAATGGCTAACTTGGTTCTGTTCCTTATAGACCTATAATAAGTACATTACTATTGTCACTGCATTGCAGAAAAAAGAGTGCATTCATTTCTCATATTTCATAGGTTCATAGGTGTATATTAGATTAATGACCACTAGGCCCTTTTATAAGCCTAGCCGTGAAACCCAAATGTGACTTCCAAATTTGATTTATATAGGGGGTGAATTACTGACTGCCTCTGTCCAATAGAGACATAGGTGCTAGACCACGGATGAATTTCCAATTGCCCATTTCTTGCTCCAGTTTGCACTTAAATAGGTTTAGGGAGGAGCTCTGCTTTACATGGATGTAGAACCCATTCCAGAAAATGTGAATTCTCTGAGCAACATATCTGTCTCTCCAGCATGTTCTATTTATGTTGGAATTAAAATTTAGGTCTGATGTTGTTTGTTTTGCTGACATGCAAAAGGTTCATGAAAACATGGTCCAGGGATGTCTTGTAAGCTAGGCAAGGACCATGTCTCAGAAGTCTGTATGATATCGAGTAAAAAGACATGGCTTTGAAAAGATCAGTGAAGGGCATATGTATCTGGTCAGGTACATTCCAAAGGGGCATTATACTCTATGATGTATCTGATGAGGGCCGAGTATAGTACAATGACCTTTCTGGACCTAAGTACCATGTTCTTACTTATAAGTTGAGCAGCACAAAAGGATTTTATTACTACCTTGGACACATGTTGGTCAAAGGTTCAGTTACTATCTACATGAATTCTCTGATCCATGACTAGTGAATCAAGTTTCAGGAGTGTTTTATTGATGATGTAGTAACCTGGGCTGGACAACTCCCCAAAAGGTACTATAATGCATTTCTTACCATTGAGTTTTAAGCTGTGGTCTCAACAGCAAGCATTTATTTGTGTTAGACCTTTCTGAAGGATGTTCTCATCTTGGGGATTCATTGACTGCTTCCACTTTGCAATCATCTGTGAACTTGGTCAACCAGATGTCTTTTTCATTGGCTTTGACTTCTGAGAAGTAGAAGTTACAGATGAATGAGCTCAGCACAGAGTCCTGAGGGATTCCACAGGTGACCGTACTTTTTATAGAGGTGTCCTCACCAATCCTTACCTCTTGGGTCCTATCCTTCAACCAGCTATCTATCCAGCATGTTATAAAGGGGTTTATGCCTAGTTCCATAAGTTTGTTGACTATGCCTGAGTTGGGTACTGTACCAAATGCTTTAGACGCATCCAGGTAGGAAGTATGCACCACTTCCCCTCATCTATTGCCTCCATAACCAGTTCAAAGAAATGCAACAGGTTTTCTAAGCTTGGCTTTCCTTTGACAAATACAACCTGGGATGGATCCAGTGTCTTGTCATCTCATATGTCCTTGTTGGTAATTTCCATGATAATTCTTTTCAGTTTTGCAAAAAAAGACTGTTCTGTCTAATGTGGTCTGTAGTATCCAGGATATGTTGAATGTCCTCCCTTATAAAGGGGCATGACTGTTTTAGTCCTCCATTTTTGTGGCACAAAGCCTGTTTTAAGACTATAGTTAAATAGTGACTCCATGAGTCCTGATAAGTTGGATTTTAGTCTGTTTAGGGGCATCCAGTGAAGTTATCAAGGCTCATTTATGCTGTGTTCTTGAGTGTACCAAGTACATGCTCCCTAGTTATAGTTAGAGGGGTTATGTTTGAGTGTATATCTTGTGGGATGGTTGGAGGTTAGATGGGGATAATGTTATAACTGAATTTGTCCACTAAGAGGTTTTCTATATCATCAGGTTCAGGGAATGTGGCTCTTTAATATCTTCATTAATGATTTCCATGCAGCCATTCCAAACACTAAGATCGTATAATACGCAGATGACTCAACTCTAGTCTGCTCTGCTTCTAATCTCCCAGAGCTCCAAACAATAAATCGCCTTCTCAACTACCGAGAACTGGAAGCATCAAAACAACCTCTCCCTAAATGCCAACGAATCTAAGATCCTACTTTTCTCCCCCTCTAAATCCATCACTCTAAACAAAAACTCTTTCAAAATTATCAGCCTTGCTAACTCCTCCATAGAAGTTGTCCCCTCTGCTAAACTTGTAGGGGTTACCGTTGATGAACACCTGAAACTCGATACTCATATTCAGCTAAATATTAAAAAAAATATCAGAAACTTGGAATGCTATACAGAAACTTCCACTTTCTCTTTCCTTCTACAAGACAAACACTTGGCACTACTTATTTACTACCATCACTTCTGTATGGTGCTCCTCTTCTAACTAACCTATCCTCCTCTATCTCTTCCAAACTGGAAATCTGTTGCAACAAAATCTCTAAATTCACCACTAAATCCAAATACTCTTCCCACCACTGTACATCTCTCCACCAGCTAGATTGACTAGAACTTCCCAACTACCTTAACTACCTCCAACTCACTACAGCACACAAACTAATCTTTAAACCCTCTAGATTCTTAGCGCTAACTACCGTCTTACCATCATACACCCCTCACAGAACTCTACGATCTGCCCACCAAAATGTATTCTCTGTATACAAATGAAACCATCTGGCTGGTCATCTTCTATCATTTTCCCTAGCAAGAAAATGGAATTCCCTCCCTCCCTCTCTTACAACTTCAGAAAATTTTGAAAACTTCAAAACTCAACTCCATTCCCACCTCACCCAAAAATGGAATTGTAATTGCACTCATCCCATCTAGCCTGCTAATGTATCTTCTACAAGCTAATCTTCTACATACTGATTACCTAAAACAGTAGCCTCACTCTGAATATAACATAATGTAGCATCTATATCTTAAATGTATATATTGTAATATAGTTTTCTAACTGTTCTCTCTTTCCACTATCTTGTGGTGATTCCCTCTACTAGCAACTCATAATGTTTGATGCTACTTAACTAAAAACATCCACATCTTCCATCCTATTTGGTAATTTTTCCACCCCACCTTTTCTAGTTCTTAACTGTCTCAATTCTATACTTTTTAAATAATATACTTTCCACCTTTACTCACCCCTCAAATCAAATTGTATTTACAAATGTGAGTTTATGTCTACGTTGAAATGAATAACTACATCCAAATGTATTACAACTGTTATGTATAACCTTGCACATGACTGCAACTAATTCTCAGTTCAACTTGTCCCTATTCTAGTATATAAGTATATATGCAAAGCATGTTCTTCTATTCTTTTTGATTGTACCCTACTAAGTTTTACTATGTAATATTTACTTTGTTGCTTATTGTTACTGTGAATTATGGAGTGTTTCTCCCCAGGCCTCCACTGAAAACGGGCTCCCTGAGTCCAGTGGACGTCCCCAGTCATCAAACTAGCAATAAATAAATAAATAAATAAATAAAATTAACCATCAGATCAACACATTGCTGTGTGCTTCATTTGAGGTTTCCAACATAGTTGAAGAAGACCTTATGGTTATCTTTCACCTGGGAGTATATCTCAACCTCAAAGCTGGATTTGTTTGACTTAATTATCCCTCTTAATTACCTATTTAATTTAATTAAAGAATTTTTGTCTTCATGGGAATTACCTTCACTGATTTTTGTCATATTTTTGTCTTTTGCTGTTTATCATGTTTAATGTGGGATGTCACAAGTGGAGTTTATTTCTAGGGCTAGCTTTAGGCTTACCTCAGATAGCTTCTATGCAGCCATTCACATGTATTTACAGAGTTTATGAGAGACTTTTAACATAGACTGCTGTGTTCTTGAAGTTTGGAGGGGCATTGAATTTTGACATACCATCACTTAATAAAAGGTAGTTCTCCCTGGAATAGCACCTAATTGTTACTGTTTTTACTGATGTTAAGGAGTTGATTTTGACTTTGAAGGAGAGAGCTTTATGGTTGGACTTTACCAGGGAAGATCAACATTGCTGGTGGGTGCAGCATGCTCCCATATTTTTAAGTACGAGGTCCAGTATGTTGGAGCCTGTAGTGGTCGTATTCATTATTTGGTAAAGGGTGTTTGTATTTATGAAGTTCAGGAATCTCAGTGACTGTAGATCTGAGGCAGAGTAGGGTTCCTAGTCAATAGACAGGTAATTAAAGTCTCCCATGAATAGGGTGTCAGGCTGGATGGTAAGTGCCTCGGGTATGCCTTAGTATGCAAAGTGAGCTTCTTTAGACATAGAGAGTGACCTATAGCTGGTCAGGATATGATACAGGATTTTACCTATGGTGATCTGCACATGAAGGAACTCCACCAAGTCAAGCTGTTTCACCACCCTATAGCTATGTTTGTTGTTGATGTATATCAAGACACCTCCCAATTTAGCCCTTGTCTATGCAACTACTGGTCTAAGATTATCGAAGGCATTGAAAGCTTGCACTGCCAGGGTACTTTATGGCAGTTTGAACCATGTCTTGGTAACTGCACAGATGTCTATATTCTTGAATGTGAGGAGGGCTTAGATAGGTCAAAATTTTTTATACTACTAGTGTTGAGCAGTAATACCATGAAGTTCAGTTGAATTGATTTTGCTATGTTGGTAGGTTTGTTAATCTGCATTGCATAAAAAGGTACTATGGATATTTAGCCAGTATTTGAAAGCTTAGAGGAAATTGTTGCAGACCATCCTTGGTAAAGCAATGTGGCCTGTTAGTCATGTTCTCCCAAGCTGACAAGCATTGGATCCCTTTAGAATAACAACAGAAAAGCAGCCAATTGTTAAATTCAATCATCTTTAGCTCATATTCTGGCATCATCCTTCGTGATTGCAGTATGCTTCTCAATGCCATGCTCATACCAACCTGAGGTACATAGTAGGAAAGCTCCATAATGTCTTTCTTCATATAGTCCAAAGAAGTTCATCTCAGGTCATGTACACCTACATGGAATATGATGGAATCATACTGGTACCTGTGGTGTAATGGCTTGAGTGCATGAGTGATTTGGAAGATCCTGGTTCCAAATAAGCACCTAGCTGTTATCTTTTCCTTGTTGAGTCAGGTTAGAAGGGCATCTCTATGTCTTACAATGGAGTTCCCTATGACAATAGTCCTGGGAAGTGTGTTTGCTTGTCACAGAGGCTTAATGTTTGGGGATCCATTGAGAATGACTGTATATGTGGTGTTAGGTGTTGCCAGCAAGGAGTCTAGTTGATCTTTATTGTTTAGGAAGATCACATGTATGTACCTTAACATAAGTTAATCTATGGTGTGTTGCATGCTATGCTTGTATGCTGGAGTTTAGCCTCCAATGTCATTGTGTAAGTACATCTATTGCATACAGTGTCTGTTTCTTTAAGGATTAAGTGATCGTTAGTAAACATGAGACAATTGATGCATTATCTCAAGGTGCCCATATCCACCAAGCTGGCTACAGAGAAGTTAGCAAATTGCATATCCATGCTGTCCATTCCTTTGACTGGTTAGCTGAAAGGGAATGTTGTGTTTCAGTCAGAAGGCTATTAAGGGTTCTCTGTTTGTGCAGACTAATAAGTGTGTTTTTTTGGAACATATTATGCTAAACAGTACTAAATTCTACTAACTTAGATGTTTCCACAACACTGAAGTTCTACTAAATCTATAGGTATTGTCACTCAATGCCCAACTAGTTGCTTTGAGCTTGTCAGTGTGTAAGGCATTTTCTCTCTATTTACTGCTTTACAGGGTATGGTTTTAATGACTGTTCTATAAAGAAAATTTGCTTTCAAGGTGTTTGCTACTGTACAAGGCACTGCTAACCACTACTGCTTGGTGAGCACATCCTGAAAACACATTTATTTTATTTTATTTTATTAACATTTCTGTACTGGGAAAGTCTGACTTGGAATGAAGCCAATTTTTAGTGGAGGCCCAGGGAGAAATTTTCCAGAGAACAGCATACACACAAACAAAGAAAAAACAGAAACCTAACTAATGTACCCTCTGGTTAATAAAACAACTATGCTATGAGCCCATTTGTCTCTTTCCCAACTCAGACAGACCACGTACACACCTTCTGCCACAAGATGAATATAACTAGTCCTCCTAATGTAAAAACACAGTCAAAGAGACATGCAAGTACAATGCTATCGCAAACCAATTAAAAAACTAGTTGGAAATCTCTTGCTGAAGGACATTTCCAAGGCAGTCTTACAGCAGTATCAGTGAGAAGAAGGGATTTTTTTTTTACAAAAATACAGCAAAATGTACAAATTAAAGTAGGAAACAGTATCAGTCATTCAAAATAACTTAAGTACAATTTAACCGTCAAAAGAGCATTGCTTTTCTTGAATGGTAGTGAGCACAAGTAAAACACTTCTGGATCACAGGATAGAATGCAAAGCTTTGCTGAGCTTTGGGAAAGTGAACAGGATACAATGTATAGTGAAGAAGGTTTACTTAAGAGCAATTCTGGTTTGCTGGGTGGGGACTCTGTGTAATGGATCTCTGAAAAACAATGGGTGAGAAGAGTGAACAGCTGTAGTATGCATAATCAGTTCAGCCTATATTTGCAGTTCAAGCCATTGTATAAACTCAAAGAACTCATTAACACCTATATGGTATGGAACATTACACCTCTAGTAGCCTACAGACATAATTGCATTCCAGAGCTTTTTTTCTGCAAAAAACACATTAAAAACATAAGATAAACCCAGGATAGCTTATTTTCAAATATTTTTCAGATTCCTGCTACCTTTGTGATGTAACTCAACATGGTGTAAAGTAGTAACTATGGAATCAAAATGATGATTATGTTTTTCCGTAAAATGCATAGCTAAAGAACTAGGTACAATTTTATTACTGAAGTCCAAGAGATATTCTAGAATGCTACTCCTTGCTTTTTATCACCACTTGTTTAATCTTTCCTATTGCAAGACCATATTCTAAACTATAAGAAAAAAATCAATTCCAGATGGAAAGAATTTATAATGATTAGCTATATTACCATGAGTGCTGAAAGTGAATCTTATCATAACCTCATATTAAAATATTATGATTATTTTTAGACTCAATGTGCTGAATATAAATGGATACCATTACTACATGCTGATCATTTACTGGTTAAAATTCAACTATTAGCATTACACCAATGCTTAAGCTAAATTCCAACAAATATGGATTGAATTATATATATATTTATACATATATATATTTATACATATATATATATATATATATATATATATATATATATATATATATAAAGAAATATATATATATACAGAAATATATATATATATATACATATTATTTGAAATGAATATTACTTTTTACTGTCAAGGAGGAAGTCATGTCTTCTTCTAGGTTATTCGCATTAGTATTATAAAAAAAAACAAAAAAACTATGACACGTTGCATCTGGTGCCATGATGTGTAGAATATGGGAAGGTAGTCTTCTTACTGAATTTAAAATCATTTTTTTTTTTTCATTTCCAGTGATAATTAAGCATACATCTACAAATTTGACCTGAAATCTATCAATTTTATGCATAAACTTAATTCAGAATCCCAGGAAAGAAAAATATTGAAAGAAATCAATGCAAGCATAAGTGGTGTGATTAACTGTAATAAGTCACCTGTGTTGTGAAAAAAAATGACTTACTGAGTATGAGAAATCATAATAAAAATGAATTCAAAGTAGTTGCTACTCACAATACATAAGAATTTGCAATGAAGTTCCCATAGAATTGTCCTTCAAGTGACTAAAAAGTTTACCATAAAAAATAAAAATAAATGTGGGGGTGTGGCCAAGATGGTGGCTAACTAGCATCTCAAAGCTTTTGTACTGCTTCTTATTATTTTTCTCTGACAGGATTTTATTATTTTAACTTAATAGAATATTAATTTCTTAACAGAAATATAGTCTTTAAAGTACTACTGATATTTTTCTGAAAGAAAAAAATTTAATTTGGAAGCAGCATTTTAATTTTTCCTATCAGTGTACATTTTGACTGTTCATCTATAATGAGTCACTCGAAAGTGAACTCACATGAAAGCTCTATAAGAAAGGAACTTAAATCTATTATGGGAAGTATCCAAACACTTTCTATTAAAATGGACATACTTGGAACAAAAATGGATTATATAAAAGAGGACTGCAAAAAACAAATGGACTTTCTAAATGAAGTATTAAAACAGCAATCTACTCTGATTTCTTCAATCAAAAATGCAGTGACAGACATGGATGGAAGACTGACAAAAACTGGAAGTCACACAGAATTTCTACTAAAACGCAACACTTTTTTACTAGAAAAAAAGAGAAGATGTAAAAAGTAGGTCTCGTAGAAACAACATCAGAATTTACGGAATTCCAGAGAAAGAAGAAGAGGACAATTTTATACATTTCAACTGGTTGCCTAAAGCTCTTAAATTACCAGAAGCTCTCTCATTTGGCATAGAGACAGCTCACAGCTCCCTTTCAGCATATTCCTTAAAGAAAAACCCTCCTGTGCCTAGATCCATTATTGCTAAGCTTCTGCCTAGTCAGGACAGAGACTTAATATTGAAGTCAGCCTGGGCTAATACACACATTAAACTAGAAGATAATGTCATCAGATTTGATAATGACTACACATCACTAGTTATGACCAGAAGAGAAGAAGCTGCACCATTCATTAAAAGCTTGAAGAAAATAGACATTAAAGCTCACTTCATTTTTTGTGCAAAACTAAGGATCTTTCTTCCAGATGGACAGAAAATCTTTAACATCTTAGAAGAAGCTTTGGAATATACTAAGAAAAACAAAATATTCAAGAAACATGAAGATATGGATTGGGCAAGTACCAGTTTAAAAAGACATACATCTAAAAATGGATGGAGATCAAAAGAAAAAAAAAATCAAAAAAGATGAAAGAGAAGTAAAGCGATGTATTATGCTATTATTCTTTGTTTTAGTGAGCAGAAGCACCAGCACCGGAACGTTGAAGTTGGTAAATTTTATTCCAAACGAACAATAGACTGAGCGCTTTCACCAGCAACCTGGTTTCTTCAGAGTCATAAACACAGGTAAAAACACAGCCTATAAATACCCACTACCTTACCTAATCAACATTAACATAATTGATTAATAGACTAAAATTAACAAGATTATATTAAACTGAATTAAATTAATCAAAAACATTAAAATACTACACTCTATAAAATTACAATACCATCTCATGTTGTACAAATGATTAATTAATTTACAGGTTATAACCAATGAGCAAAAAACAAAAACATTCTCATCTACAATTATTGACCATTCCTAACTTATATTGTATGGCTAGAATTGTATCTTAAACTTCTACTACACACGTAATTGCAACACAACAAGACAAGGTTGTACCACATATATACTACTGAGCAACTATATGCGGTGATTCCCGTTCAGTGTACAGTAAATTCATATCTATAGATAATACAATACAATATATAATTTATAATAAATAAACATTGTTAAAAAACAAACCATGAACACTACATGGCTAATACAATTACCTAACATGTGTATATATATAGTAACTAGTGTAGAAAAAATTAACATCCAAAATTCATGTATGGCTTTACAGTGATGAATTTAAACCATATTGGCTCTATGTTTCAATTGAGGTTTTAATGAAATATACTCATTAAGGCCAGGGTGCCTCGTGGCATTTAACCTAATCTGCCACTCCATTTCGAGCATAGCTACCCTGTTACTACTGCCACATTTCATGTTTGGTTTAACTCTGTCAACAATAAAAAATAAGAATTTATTAAAACTAAAACATGTCTTGGTGTGCAAGTAAAGTGCATTGTATTTGTCCTTCCTCCTAATCGAGCTGTTATGTTCTCTAATTCTTTCTTTTAGGCATTGTGTAGTCATGCCTACATAAAAAGCATCACATGACATACAAGAGGCAATGTAAACACAATTCTTGGTGTTACAACTACACACTCCAGGACATGCAATTGTACATTTATAACCTGTCACACAAATGCAGGCCCCTTCTGCAATGAACCTACATCCCTTACAAGCACCACATTTACTCATACGGGACCTTGCGTAACCTGCACTTTCCTTTTCTATCATGTTCTTCAAATTTCTACCTCTGTCATAAACAATAGAAGGAACCTTACCCAAGATCATTTTGGTGTCCCTACTCAAAAAATATTCCCAGATATTCCTAAGACTTGCACTAAGCTCAGGTGCATTTTCATTATATTTGAATATGAACTTCGGTCCTTCCATTTGGGTATTTGTATCATTACCCAAACTATCCAAAGTTACCTGATGTCCTATGTGTTTCAAAATAGGGATGTATTTATTCTTTCTCTTTTTATAAATTTCTTTCTTAATACTAAGCAACAATCTCAACGGATATCCCCTTTCCAAGAACATCCCTATTAAAGTGTACATTTCTTTTTTAAACAGTTCATCATTGCTAATAAGTCTAGACATACGGACCATCTGGCCCTTAACCACACCTTTCCTCTGATGTAAAGGGTGACAGCTTGTGTAATGTAACGAGTTGGAATAGCTTGGCTTTCTATAAATGGTACTAACTAAGCCATCATCCAATTTAGATATGGTAATATCTAAATAGTTTGCAGTTGTCAAACTCCAAGTATGAGTAAACTTGAGAAATTTGGTAGTACTATTGATGTAAGATATAAATTCAGCCACACTCTCCTCATCAGGTCCATAAAATGAGTAGATCATCTAAGAATCTACTGTACAACAAAATGTTGTCTTTAAATCTTGATTCAAAAATATGAAACCTTTCCCATGCCAATAGCACTAGGTTGGCGTATATAGGGGCACAACGAGCACCCATCGCCACACCAGTGACCTGTTGATATAATTCTCCCTCAAATTGTATAAAGTTATTATTCAAGGTGAGTTCCATAAAGTCATGGCAGATCTCCATCCTTCCACTATCAAAATTGGGACTAGCTAATAAACTACTGTAAAACAAATCCAAACCTTCCTTATGGGGGATCACAGAGAAAAGATTAATCACATCAATTGTCAAAAAAACAAATGTACCACTGTTCCTCATATTGTGAATTCCCATCAGCCTTTCCAAACAGTGCCAAGAGTCTTTAAGAATATGGACTGCATCTTGTAAAGCTTTTTTACAAAAGTGGTCCACAAATGCTGCTAATGTCTCTGTTTTTGACCCCTTAGCCGATACTATGGGTCTAAATTTTAGATGTTCTGTTCCCTTATGCACCTTAGGTATTCCAAAAAGCCTAGGCATTTTGGGAAACTTAACTGTAAGGTATTCAAATTCACTCTCGTTAATCATACCCTGATACAGTGCATCCAATAAGTACAAATCAATCTTGGCATATGCTCTGTTAACCTCATTGATAGAAACTCTAACATATGTAGTATCGTCATCCAGAAGTTCCATCATATGACTACTATAGTCTATCCTATTCATGATA
Organism: Protopterus annectens; assembly: GCF_019279795.1. Classification (NCBI taxonomy): domain Eukaryota; kingdom Metazoa; phylum Chordata; order Ceratodontiformes; family Protopteridae; genus Protopterus; species Protopterus annectens. Next base: position 1,669,136,306 of record NC_056733.1, on the reverse strand, counting down.
ACCATGCCACCTCCTTTGTCAGGTTTCATGCATCTATACTGATTTGTTGTAACTAATTCATGTAAAACCATTCTCTCCTCTACAGTTAAATTATCCTCCAGTTGTGACTTTTGTGAACAAATTCTTCTAAAGTCATATTCAACTAACTGTTCAAATGCATTGATCTCTGCATTGGGGGGGGGGGGGGGGCACAAACGTACTATTTCTTTTCAACACTATTGAACCTGTATGAACATCGGGTGTTTCCACCCCCGGTCCAAGGGTCGAAAAATACAGCTGAAGATTCAATTTCCTTATGTAAAGTTTCAAATTGATTAAAACTTGAGCAATATCCAACCTAAAATTTGGTACAAAATTAATACCTTTACTGAACAGTTCAAAATGTATTTCACTAGTAACCATCTCAGTGTAGTTGTAGATTGTGAAACCCTTACTTCTTGTAACTTCATGTCTCAAAACAGGTGTCATGTCATGAGGTTCTTCATTAAACATTTCTATACATGCCTTGTTAACATTTTCTACTCCATCTTCTATCAAACTATTCTCAACAACACTATTACCAAATATTGAAACAATTTCATTACCATCAATATTGTAACCTAGCATATCATGAAAACTAATGTGCTCTTCAACAACACCTGTAGCATTGTCAAATGAGTGTTGCACATAATTACTTAAAACATTTTCATTACAGTCAATATTGCAATCTGACATATCATAAAAATGTGTTTGCTCATTGGTTAATAACCCTTCACATCTTTGACCAACATCAGAAAAGTACATACTCTCATTTTGATAGACAGACGTATCTGTCATAACACAGCCCATATCAAAACCTAAACTAAAACAAATATTGAAGTCCACATTCAACACATTACTTTTAATACTCAACGACGATTCATTCCCCTCCTTGTTTGGGGTTGATACAGAGCATATCTTGTTTGTGGCCTCTTGTTCATAAGCCTCTCTGATCTGCATGGATGGACTGGTGAATCTAAAAAAACATCCTCCTCCTCTTGGACAGACCCCAAACAAACCTCCGGTAAAATACCAGAGGATGCGCTTTAAGCTGAACGCACTACAACGTTGGTGTTCTTTCTTCCAGGAGGGTAGGCTAGCCGATTCACATAATCAGCTGTATCTCTGGTCAACTTTTTGTGTTTAATATCCCTATTTTTACTAACAAATGCTTCAATATTTCTAATAACTTTTTCAAAAGTGTTTTTATATTGGAAGAATAACAGGTCTGATGTAATACTTAAGTTCAACCTGTTAATTTCTTCCCGTATTTTAACTAATTTGTTGTCATTATTACGAATGGTTATGTCCAAAAGCTCCATACCTGTTTTTTCAAAAAGCTCAACCAACTCGTTGAAGGCGTCGAAATCCATTTCGACACCCATTGGCAATTTCCATACCCGCAACCCTTTCGGTATCTGTTTAAGTTCCATGGATTTCATTAAGAATAAGTTATCGAGCTGCATAGCTCTGTACTTTTTGCAGAGCTTCTCATATTTAAAGATTTGCTCTTTTAGTGAAGGAAAATATGTGTCTCTGACCATGTTACGACTGCCATTAATTCCTGGTAACCCCTGTGCTACGTCAAACACCGGTGCCTCAAACCAGGAAGTCAAGTCTTGCATCCGGGCGATGTCTGCCGACGGTGACAGTGGCCCTGGCTCTGGCACATCTCCTCTCATTCGATTACACTCTAAGTTGTTCACCGCTCCACTGTAGGAATTGGAATTGTTAACCCTTTGCCCTGGAGTGATAGAAATAGGTGAACGCAGGGTATACAATTCCATGTTAGAGTCAGTAGGGCTGTTGCCCAATTCACATCTGTTGTCACGCTTCCCCTCACTATAAGTTTTCACCAATTTGTCGATCACGGTAGTGAGCTCACGAAGTATGGCTTCCATGCCCAGCACCAACCACCTCCACAAACAAAACACCGGGTTGATGTAGCCACAAATTCAAAAGAATTAGACCCAATGCAGGATCACACTCTAAACAAAAAACTGAAAACCTCGGCCACTGTGTAAGTGAGCAGAAGCACCAGCACCGGAACGTTGAAGTTGGTAAATTTTATTCCAAACGAACAATAGACTGAGCGCTTTCACCAGCAACCTGGTTTCTTCAGAGTCATAAACACAGGTAAAAACACAGCCTATAAATACCCACTACCTTACCTAATCAACATTAACATGATTGATTAATAGACTAAAATTAACAAGATTAAATTAAATTGAATTAAATTAATCAAAAACATTAAAATACTACACTCTATAAAATTACAATACCATCTCATGTTGTACAAATGATTAATTAATTTACAGGTTATAACCAATGAGCAAAAAACAAAAACATTCTCATTTACAATTATTGACCATTCCTAACTTATATTGTATGGCTAGAATTGTATCTTAAACTTCACTTTAATTTAATTTAATCTTGTTAATTTTAGTCTGTTAATCAATTATGTTAATGTTGATTAGGTAAGGTAGTGGGTATTTATAGGCTGTGTTTTTACCTGTGTTTATGACTCTGAAGAAACCAGGTTGCTGGTGAAAGCGCTCAGTCTATTGTTCGTTTGGAATAAAATTTACCAACTTCAGCATTCCGCTACTGGTGCTTCTGCTCACTTACACAGTGGTCGAGGTTTTCAGTTTTTTGTTTAGAGTGTGATCCTGCATTGGGTCTAATTCTTTTGAAATTATTCTTTGTTTTGTCACTGATAAATGATTAACACCATAACTAGGATGCATTTCAACTGTGATTATATAAGGTAAAAGTTTTCTTTTAATGTTTTTATTCCTCTATTTTTGTTTCCTGTTTTAAAATACACTAAACTCATATGTGATAAACTTATAATATGTGTTTTTAGATAGCAGTCATGTCTTTATATATGTGCATATTTATTTACTATCATTTCTCACATAACTAAATATTTAATGAGTCACAACTTAAAGCTAGCATTGATTAATACATTTTTTCTACAGCTACACAATTAATTAAGCTAATCACATCTTGACCAAAGTGAATGGATGTTATGGTCTGGTGGATTATAGAAATGGTGATTGTTTTTGTCTGGCCATATTCTTTTGTCTTGAATTTGGTGATTTGTATATATTCTTTCTCTTTCTCTCTTTTCTTTCTCATGTTTGATATTGCTTACACTTGAATTAAATGTATTGTGCTTGTGTACACTTGAGAAGTTGTGTGGAGGGTTACAAGATAATCTTTATAATCTCTTTTTTGATTTAAAAATTATTTTTCTACTTGAGTTATACTTGGATAGTTCACATGTGCATTTTTTTGACAAGCTCACTTACTAAAATAAGAGTTCAGATGTTTTTTTTAATGTCCATTACTGCTTGATACAAATTAACAATTGTCAGCTATTTTAATTAGGTGAAGACTTATCTCCATTCTTCATTTGCTATTTTCCTGCCCTAGCATTTAGTTTTCAGTTAAAAAAAAATGTTCCTAGCTCGAGCTGCCTAATGGCAGTTTCAGTGCGCACTAGTAAAGCAGAAACAAGCGTACTGTGCCAGCATGAACTTTGACTTTGCTTCATCAGGAAGCAGATTCATATATGAGCATGTGGCTTTGCCGCATATTCAAATTCCATCAGATTTACTACAGACTTAAGCAAATAAATAATTTAGATCTCTTAGAGAGCTTTAAAAGCTGTGAATATACTTTATTGAAAGGAAACGAGCAGAAAAGGTTTTAACTGCGCCCCTGGAAACATAAGTAAGTGAAATCAATAATGTAGCATGTATTAAGAGAGATCTCTTACTTTGGACACTATTACAAGACAAAAAGCTGTATTAGGAACTAGTGGTAACCAGAGTGAGATAAATAAATATTAAACCTTAGGTGTTTATATTCCTAACATTTTTATTTTTTCTTTTCACTCAAAGGTAGAGACTGGTGCAGCTAAATGTGTAAATCCAGTATACTACAGAACACCTGGGGATGTGAATGGTAGAAAAGCAAAGTATGTGCATCTTAAGTTAGAGTCAATGCCTTCCTTCAGTAGAGGCAATTCCCTTTTCCCTTAGATGCTACAACACTGTGGAGCAGATTTCTATTGCCCTCAAGAGTAGCAAAGTCAAACTCTCACACTTATTATATTAAATAGGGGGTGCTGACCAGTCATGCAGAACAACTTTCTATACTGGCCACATCCAATGCAGTCATGTTGGACATATCCAGTTGTGATCATGTTTTCTTCAGACTTTGAACATTTAAAAAGGTGGTGATCCTAACAAAAAAAAAAAAAAAACAAGTGGTTAAGGCTAGCTTACATTTCTTAGATAAAAAAGCTTTTGGGTAGAAAGAAACACACGATTTCTCAACCTATCAACTATTCAGAAGTCATGGCTTGCCATTTATGTGTTGTACATATCTCCATAGACAGGTTTTTTTAGTAAAAGATCTCTTCCTGATAGGCAGAATATCAGTCATCAAACCTAAGACTGAGGATTGCCACTCATTTATTACAATTGCAATCCACAAACAATGTCTTTGATTTGGCAATGCCTTAAATTTTCACTCACATATTTTTGGCATGTATTATACCCTTTTGTCACATACTGTGCCACAGATTTTGGTGACAAAAGATTGATGGATATTAGTTCATATATGTATAGTAGGCTAATGACCACTAAGGCCTTTATAAGCCAGGCCATGCGATCCAACCCAACCTAGTTGTGTCCCCATGTGCCCTTTACATTGCTTTGTGGTCAGTTCTGTTTGAAACTATATTTAGTCATATGACATGCCTAGGGACAAATATGGAGACAGCAAATACTTTCTTGCTACTTTTGCTTACAGTTAAGTAGCAGGATATATTTGCTCAGGGAAGGTCAGATAATCAGCTCATATGAAAATGAATAAGACTAAACATTTTAAAGCCTTCTGTGAATTAACACACTGCATTGCCTAGGGCTTTGACATAGCACTATATGTTATGCCATTGTTATAAGGATTATCTCTAGTCTTTCTATTACTGCTGGGAAGTGGTAATAATAATGAAGGGAGCAACCTGACAAGGAAAAGGGGGATTAAGGTCAACACCAGTTAGCACCTTGTTATACAAACTTTATATTTCAGTTCACAAGATGATAATATAGAGCAGAACATTTAATAACTTAGCCAAATTGCTTATTTCATGCAGCGTATGTTTATCAGTGCCTTTGCAAGCAGTCTTTGTGAAGAGACAAGCTACCACGCCACCCTGCTTAAAGTAAATATTTTGTATTATTTTAGATTTGGAGACAGCCCTATACTGTTTCAAATTTTAATTAATAATAATAATGTACACAAAAAGACATGCCCAAATAATGCACCCAGTTAGTACACATTGAATGCAGCCACATAAAGCAAATACAGTAAGTGTTTACATTGAATTGGGATTAATAATATATGCAGTCGAGATGGAGTCTGTTCATATACTGTACTTAGCCACTGAAAACTTAAATGATAGAAGTACATAGTATTATTAGTTTAATAATTAGTTTATAGGTTCATAGGTTCATAGGTTTATACTAGGCTATCTGCCCTAAGGCATTTATAAGCCTAGCCCAAATTTTTGTGGCTTACGCCACCCCTTATATGAAAAAATACTGTGCCCATTAGTTTGTTGTGCCTCTGTCCAGCAGTGACACAGAGATGATTCCCGGGGTAAACCTAGGATCTCCCATCCACAGGTCTAGATTTCTCTTGAACAGAGTCAGCGAGGTGCTTTGCCTCACATGGACCGGGATTTTATTCCACAGCATAGGGAGTCTCTGAGTGATAAATCTATCCCTCCAGCACGTCCTATTTATATCCATGCTAAGGTTTAAGTCGCTTGCTCTAGTGGTTTTGGTGGATTTGGATTTTTTGAGGTGGAGCATGTCCATTAATTCCGGGTTGGACATGACCTTGTATGTCAGGCACATGTCACCTCTGAGCAGACGGTATGCGACTGAATAGAGCTGGAGTTTCTTCAATCTGGCAGCATATGACAGATTTTGGAGTCCCTTTATCCTTTTGGTGAGGAACTTTTGGGGTCTCTCCAATTGCTGCAGATGTTGGGTGAGATACATCCCGAATGGGGCATTGTACTCGATCATTGGTCTGATAAGTGAAGAGTACAGGGAACAATAACCTCACTAGATCTGGATGTGAATCCTTCATGATCAGGTGGGCAATGTAGAATGTCTTTCTAACCACTTTAGCAATGTGAGTGTCAAAGAAAGGCCACTGTCAACCTGGGTCCCCAGGTCCCTGATAACCTCTTCTGTGCTTAGTGGATTGCCACCTATATGGTAGCTTGGGGTTACCTTGTTTTTCCGAAGGGTATGACTATACATTTTTTGGCGTTTAACTTCAGGCCATGGCTCTGGCACCAGCTATCTGTTTCCGTGAGTCCCTTCTGAAGGATATCCGTGTCTGATGCACTTTCCACTATGGCGCCCAGTTTGCAGTCGTCTGCAAACTTTGTCAGCCAAAGTCCTCCTATGTTGGCCTGTACTTCTGAGAAGTAGATGCCAAACAATAGGGGGCCAAGGACCGAGCCCTGTGGGACACCACTTGTGACCGGCTTGGAGTCTGACACAGCGCCAGCAACTCTAACCCTGTGGTTAAGTAATAAGTAATAAGTAATAAGTAGTTTGCTACTTATATATTTCTATTAATACTATGTTACACTAGCAAAAGGTTATTCTAGCTGTTTTATGTCAGTTTTATATGTATATGTCTGTGTGAGTATGTATGTGTGGTGTGTGCTCACTTGCAACAATTATACTGTGGGAAGTAAATCTATCTGTTCTAATGCTGCATATATATATATATATATATATATATATATATATATATATATATATATATATATTCTAATAAATCTAGCGAGCAAGTACATAGCGCAAGCTGCTAGATATCACTCATGCCACTTGGTTCTTTTTTGAAATATTATATGCTGGAAATAAATGTGAATTCTGTTCATCTCTTTGTTTATGGTTCATACAAGCTTTATGTCTGTAATATAAAGTTTATGTAGAATTGCATTCATCTTTTGAGACCAGCTTCCTCAACAATTAACATATGAGAAGTTGGACATATTATTGTGGTGGGTGACAAATGAAAATAATGTAGAGAGGTTTTTTTTACACAGATTTGTTATTATATAAATAATCATTAAACATTACATTGAGTTTGATAATTACATGTAGACAAAAAAGAAAACTAACAATATATATATATATATATATATATATATATATATATATATATATATTCTAATAAATCTAGCGAGCAAGTACATAGTGCAAGCTGCTAGATATCACTCATGCCACTTGGTTCTTTTTTGAAATATTATATGCTGGAAATAAATGTGAATTCTGTTCATCTCTTTGTTTATGGTTCATACAAGCTTTATGTCTGTAATATAAAGTTTATGTAGAATTGCATTCATCTTTTGAGACCAGCTTCCTCAACAATTAACATATGAGAAGTTGGACATATTATTGTGGTGGGTGACAAATGAAAATAATGTCGAGAGTTTTTTTTTACACAGATTTGTTATTATATAAATAATCATTAAACATTACATTGAGTTTGATAATTACATGTAGACAAAAAAGAAAACAACTTAACTCTTTTCTTCTGCCTGTTCAAAGTAATGACAATTTCATTTGCTTTCACCATTTTGAATTTAAAACTGCATTACAAACCTTTTAAATTTAATCAAAGCTCCAAATAGCATGGATACTGGGATTTTTTTACTGCCATAGACTGAATTTATATATCAAAGGTCTCACAACTTATGAGATTAATAGAGGTCTTTGTGGTGGTGGTGGTACTCTTGTTTGTGAGGCTTGGTAGACATTCTTGCAGGGGGTGCCTTGTATCCATTCTGGGTCGGTGGTTTATGGGGGAGTATACTAAAACACATATAAAAGAAGATAAATAATCAATGATTTAAGCTTCCTTTCAAATCGTTGAAAGAAGTGGTCCAGAATTTCTAACTAGCTACTGAGATGAATTTGAATAATCATGTGTGAACATGATGTCACTTGAACACTCGGTGGTGAATGAGAGTTAACATGAACAACAAGAATTATTTGCTATTTAGTATTTAAATTTTATTCTTATTCTTCTATATAATCAAAAAAGGTTAGTTTATACATTTACAACTATTAGATATACTCTTTGCTACACTACCCCTTCATTAATTAAGGTATTATTACTATTAAAATTATGTTAATGACAACTTTTCTAATAAGAAAACTAGCACAGGCATTTGAATAAAATTGTATAGGAATATGTTTGAATATAGACCATAGATACATTTGTCTCACATTACATACAGGTTTTTTCATGTGTCATAAACTTATTTGTAAACTTATTTGAATGTAATAAAATGAAAGAATATATAATAAAACAATAATTTGATCAATGCATAGTAATTGAATAACACAAAGTTAATAACTTGTGATCCTGATATATTGAGATTGGACTGAATAGTTTCCTGTTAATTATATACTTTCTGTTAAAACTATAATAATCATAATATTGTTAACTATAACTACTTATTCATTTAAGATATTGTTTATTTATTTATGAGAGTGTGTCTTTATCATTCATAAACCAACATTTGCTTTAAGAACCAGTAGCGTACGCTTGATTCAGTTTTTTTCTTCTCATCATTTCAATAAGGTTTGGTGGGTAAGTGGTTTGAATGATTTATTCCTCCAACAAGGAATGTTGTATTTCATGACTAATGATTTAAATAATTGCAATTGTATATGTTTAATGTTAGTATCAACCTTTCTGTCCACAGCAGTATCCCATTGTAATTTGCTTTAATTTTTATGTGACAAGCCATTGACTTCTAAGTTTAAAGCATTTTTCTCATTTTTGTATGTCTACATATATTTTTTATCTCTAAATATTAATGGTTTAAACCATTCTTTGAAAAGAAGCAGTTTAAATAAATATCTGAATTTAAATAAAGGACATATAATATTTCTGCAAGAAACTCATATAATAAAAGATGATTTATATAGAACACTGTTTAAAGATATAATATATTAGCTGGTTCATATTTTAAGTCAAAAAAGAGAGACACGATGATCCTTGGAAGATGCTCTATACCTGAACCTAAATTTATTCATATGTACACTAATAAAGATGGCATGCTGGCACTGATAACTGTTGAAATTAATGAGCAATACTATACATTAGTAAATACATATTGGATTCCTGAAATTGGTGTGAAAATTGTTAAAAAGTTACTAGTTGCTAGATACTAGTATCAAACATTTTAAAGGTGAACTAATTCTTGGAGGTGGTTTTAATTGTGTACTATCAGAAGCAGATACTACTAACAGACAAACCATAAAACTGTCATCTACAACAAAACATACAGAGACTTATTATTGACTTAAAATTATGTGACATATATGAATTGAAATCTGTTAATTCATCACAGTTTACACATTATTCATTCCAATTTGTACCCACACAACTATTGACAAAGTATTTACTTCTAGTAGTCTATATTCTAAAATTGATGATATCCTAATAACTTCTTGCCTGTTGTCTGATCACAATGCTATCTTATTTACAATTACATTAAAAACTGATAATTTAATCAATAATATAAGAATTCCAGCTTTCATCCCCCAGTTAAAAGAGTTTAAGGATTGGTTTATAAGTGAAGTAAATCAATTTATAAAACTAAATGATAATAGTGAAGTTTCAGACATTATTCTTTGGGACTCCTTAAAGGAGTATTTATATGGAATAATTAAAAGTTGGCATCTCAACAAAAGAAATGAATGGGACAAAGAATTGAACATTTTTCTATCTAAACTAAATAATTTATAAGCAAATGTAAAACCAAAAGACACCATTATAAATCATGAATTAAAATCACTAAATTAAAAATATATAGATACTATGCAACATATAATCTCAATACAACTAGAAAAATGGAAAATTTATTCCTATTCAATTAATCCCAAAAGCTTACAGAAAGTAGCCATTAAATCCAAGAAAAATTACTAACTATATTAAAGAAATAAAAATAAAGGGGATAGAGAGGTGACTGATTTAAAAATATAATGGAATGTTTTAGATGTCACTATGAAAATATCAATAACACCTCCACAAATTTAGACAATGTCACTACCACAAGTAATTTTTTGAAAAAAAATATTATTCATCAAAAACTAACTAATGAACAAAAATATTATAGATAAGCCTTTTTTATTAAAAGAATTGAAAGATCAAATTAAAAATATTAAAACAAATAAGGATCCAGGACTTAATTGTTTAATCCCAGAAATATACAAATGTATTCTGGATAACATAAAGTTTTTACAGAAAGTATATGAAAAGGTTAAAACTTCTCTGGTTATTCCCCCTTCCTGGCATTATACTCTTGTTTCTCCCATTCTTAAAAAAAGATAAAGATAGTAAGCTTTGTTCTTTTTATAGACATATATCTTTGCTCAATATTGATTATAAATTATTTATGTCCATTCTTGCAAGAAGATTAAATTATATAACGCCAACATTAATTAATGAGGATCAGACAAGTTTTATCTTGGGTAGGAAAGTTCATGATAATATAATTAGATTAAACACAATAATTGACTTAGCTAACACAAAGAAAAAATAACTAACAATAATAAGTCTAGATATTAACAGAGCATTTGATTCTATTAGCTGGTCATATTTATTTAAAGTACTTAGAGAATATAACTTTTCTGAATAATTTATAAATTTTATCACACATTTACATAATACTTTTTATTCATTTGTGAAAATTGGTTCTTTTTTTGTCTAAATCCTTTAAAGTCTTGATGGGTACACACTCTATCTTCCTTATTATTTGCTATAGCTATTGAACCCTTTACAAATTGTATTAGATCAAATGATGAAATCAAATGTTTTCAAATTGATGAGGAGTTTAGTTGTAAAATTCAGTTATTTAGAAATGATATTTTCATAACTATAGGAGACATAGAATCTTCTATATCACAAATTATTATGTCCCTAAATTATTTTGAGAAGATTTCAGGCTTAAACATTAATAGTAACATAGCATTTATTAATAAATAAAATAATCACTACTTTTCTAAATTGCTTCACCTTATTCAATTGGAATAATACTCAGATTATCTTGGGATTGTTCAGCCTTCAATAAAAGACACAATTCAGTTTAATTATGTGAATCTAATAAATATAGTCAAAAGTTTAATAGAGGATTGGAATAAATCATTTTTTTACAATGGAAGACAGGCTTATTTTGATAAAGATGAGTATACTACCAAAATTGTATTCTATATACAATCATTAATATTTCTTCCCACAAAGAAAACTCTTAATAAGTTAGATATAATTGTTCTTAAATGTCTATGGTATTGTAATAAACTGAGAATATCTTTTGAATGGCATTATAAAAGTTACTCAGATTAATTATCTTGGAATTATTGTCCAGCCTTCAATAAAAGACACGATCATGTTAATTATGTTAATCTAATAAATATAGTCAAAAGTTTAGTAGAGTATTGGAATAAATTATTTTTTTACAATGGAAGGCAGGCTTACTTTGATAAAGATGATTATACTACCAACATTTTATTCTATATACAACCATTAATATTTCTTCCCACAAAGGAAACTCTTAATAAGTTAAATAAATTCTTCTTAAATGTGTATATTATTGTAGTAAACTGAGAATATCTTTGAATGGTATTCTAAAAGTTGGGAAGATGACAGGGCAATATTCCCAAATATTGAATTATATGCAAAATCCACTATTATGAATATGTATCATTGTGGTTAAATTCTTCTTATCATTCTGATTGGAAAACTATACATGAGCGATTAATTTAAAAGAACAAATATAACCTTATTCCTCAAAATTTATTTGGAGTCAATAAATTTTATTGGATTTTAAAGTATCACTTCACAAATGAGAAAAAAAATAGTATCACCTATTTTGTTAGTAGATTATGTTAATCATATATTTAAGACTTTTATAGATACCAATTATAAACTAAAGGACTTACTTTTTCTATTGTTTCCTATACCTAATATTAAGGGCTGCTTAGAATCATTTATTAGAAATAAAATGTTAGATTTTCAAGTAATTAATTTATTATTCTGGTATCAGTTCTTAAATGGAAATAAATGGCATACTACTGATTTTCTTCTCTCAAAATACTCCATATCAAAGTTAACTGTTTAAATATTCAAAGTTGCATAGCATATGCAAATGATAAAAATGAAATCATTATTCATTATCAAGAAAACATATCCCTAAGATGCTGGATTTTATTTTATCAATATTACACACCATTTCACAATACATCTTATATATCAGTAATTTATAGGATAATGAGAGCTGAATCTATAAATTATCTTATTTGTTTTGGAATTATTCTACAAAGATAAATGGAACTGATTTCTCAATGAATGATAAGAAATTGCTTCTAAAGTCAAGTTGGAAAAACAACATCTTCTTTTTATTGGAAAATTTATAGTTGGAAATGTATTCCATAGAATCTTTTTAACCCCTAACAAAACTGAACTGATTTATTAAACAAAGAAAATTAAATGTTGGATATGTAACTGTGATTCAGATGCAGACTGCATTCATATGGTACTAAAATGTAAATTGGTTGTATCCTTTTGGAATTAATTTAAAAATTTCTCCTAGCCTTTATGGTAAGATAAGTGTGATATATTTGATTCACTTATTTTGCTCAATGCTCCAGTGCCAGATGTTGTCCCTAGATCACAGCTGTCTCTACTTTGGTCAGTTTTAAAACAGCTAGAAAAGTAGTCACTAAAAATTGGAATGTACAACTGCTTTATCTTTTAATGATTTCATTATCTTAGCTAAAAGTGTATGTTAAGAAAGAGCTCTCAACATTAAAAATAAGTAAGACGAATATCACACATCAGAAAAAATGCTGGTAAAAATTAAATGATTTGTTAAAAAAACATTAATGGCTTGTTTGTTATTTTATTGTTGTGGACATATGTAAATAGTTTTTTGATGATTTTTCTACACTTAGATTGTATACCTTTAAGTTTATAAAATCAATAACAATTATTGTGTGTGTGTGTGTGTGTGTGTGTGTGTGTGTGTGTGTGTGTGTGTGTGTGTGTGTGTGTGTGTGTGTGTGTGTGTGTGTGTAAATTTAAACCAAATGAAAGAGTTAAAAAAATCTTATATGTAAGAGGTGAATCACCAGGAAAGTGCTGTAAAGCCTCAGTTCCATCAATAAGATTAATAATATTAATGTTCAGGTATAAACTGTTCAATTCAACTGTTACTTAATGCATAATCTTTTCCATAGTGTGTAGCAAATTTTATATTTAATGTAATATAATCTATAATATGTAAAAGAAGAGAGTAAAAGAGGAAGAAAGAACAAAGAATAACAGTTCATAACAGATTCAGAAACGTTACCACCTCGCTGTACCCATTATGATTCAGATACAGACTTACCATGGTGTCTTAACACAAAGATGTATAACATTCTGGTGGACTATCTATGGTAATACTAAATACTATAGAGGTATTTCATGGCAGGGGCCTATGTTAATTAGCTATGTGGTCTCCCCTGGAAATGCTCACAGAAAGGCATTTACACAGCATATGCTAATGACCATGGCTCATATTCACCACTCATCTAGAGGTAAGTGCCAGGAAATGTATTGGTCAAGTAAAGTTGGAGGCAAATTTATGTATGTGTTTGTGTGAGTGTGTTTGGCTGAATGTGTAAGTGTATACAGATATATGGGTGGAGTAAAGTGAGTGTGTGTGTGTGTGTGTGTGTGTGTGTGTGTGTGTGTGTGTGTGTGTGTGTGTGTGTGTGTATGTGTGGTGTGTGTGCGTGTGTGTGCACGCGTGTGTGTGTGCGTGTGTGTGTGTGTGTGTGTGTGTGTGTGTGTGTGTGTGTGTGTGTGTGTGTGTGTGTGTGTGTGTGTGTGTGTGTGTGTGTGTGTGTGTGCGTGTGTGTGCGTGTGTGCGTGTGTGTGCGTGTGTGTGCGTGTGTGTGCGTGTGTGTGCGTGTGTGTGTGTGCTTGTGTTTGCATGTGCGCATATATGTGGGGGGTGTAGAGACAGTCACACTTTCAGCCTCCACAATAGAGAAGGAAGACTATATGGTACTGGGGAAAATTTTTAAAATAGTATTTTGGCTCAGGTAAAAAAGTTAATAGGCAAAGTAACACCTTTCACATTACAACAGTAAGAAGAATGAAACTCTAATGGCTGGATTATTGTCTGACTGTAAGGATCTGTGATTTATGAGAGCAGGGAAAAAAAAAGTAGGAAGAGACACAGAAGAAGCTCTGACAACTAATAGAGAGGTAAGAAGTGTGTGTGTGTGTGTGTGTGTGTGTGTGTGTGTGTGTGTGTGTGTGTGTGTGTGTGTGTGTGTGTGTGTGTGTCTGTGATTTTCTCTATTTTCCATTTTTTTTTCTCTAGTGGGCCAAAGAAAGTTAGTAAACTATGCATATATTCTTGATATAGTTACATCTTGTAAACATACAGCAGTCAGCAAAAATAATTATACTGTATTTATACTCATATTATACATTATGTTAATATACTTTTACCTGTCCATGTTTTTTTTTTTTCTTGAAGTAATGCCCAGAGTACTGTATAATATTGCATTTACTAAATGTAGTTTGGCACAAACAAAGTTTTCCTGGGCTCACAAGTAAGTGAAGGGAGGGGGTGGGGGGTGGGGAAGAGCTAGGCTAGGGATTGGCTAATAACTAAAGGCATGCCAATGTAGTTAGGGAAAGGGGTGGGAGTAGTTAAGGAAGTGAGGTAAGGAAGGGTGGGACTCAGGATGGGTTTAAGGGTAGGGAGAAAAAGGAAGTAATTACATTTGGCATGAGTTGGTTAGTGCAGTAACAGCTAGCTTATATCCAGATGACCTGTATGTATTTATGGATGCATGTAGGCCTTAGATGGTGGGGAGAGAAGGGATTAGTTTAACTGAGTTAGTTCCCTCCTCTCTCTTGGGTGTGCATTGTTAGAAAATTTTAAAGTAGGGATAGAGTTTTGAAATAGGTTGGGCTTGCTGGCATGGAAAGTTACTGAGTGGAGAGTGTGTGTGTGGATGAATGGTTGGTGGGTACTGTCTGTATGAGTGTGATGCTTGGCTTACTTGGGTATGGGTGTGATGCACTGGGTCTGGTAGGCAGGGTGTTACGGTAGGTCCTTCCTGGTGTCCTGTGCTGTCTACTGTTGTTTATTGGTTGAGTGCTTCCTGGTGGTCCGGTGGAGGCTCCTGTTGAGTGGTCATGGTGGGTTAGGCCTTTGCCATGTGGTCGGGGTAGCCATGCAGGTAGACAGGCTCAATGTTCCTTCTTCTCTGTTGGGCTGTGCGGTCGGATAGTAGTATGTGAGTTGGCCGGTAATAAAAAAAGAATTTAAAAATTCCCTGATGGTCGAGGTAGGCTGCAGGGGGTCCAGTGCTGTAATCCTGTCTGGTACATTGGGTTTGGTGTCCCTCTTGCTCTCCCTAGTGGTTTCATAGGCTTCTGTGATCTTTCTCCATTCTCTGTTGTGTGCCCTGGTGGTCATGGTCAGCTGTTTGGGTCCAACGCTGTATTCCTGTGTAGGTCGTTGAGTTTGGCGTATCCCTAATGCTCCATGGTGGGTTTGCGGGATTTTGTGTCTTTCCCCGGTCTTTGACATGTTCCCCGGTGGTTGTGATAGGCTGCGGGGGGGTCCAGCATCATAATCCGGTCCTTCTTGTTGCCCTTGGAATCCACGGGTGCTCCCTGGTTAGTTTGTGGGCTTCTGTGACTGGCTCCAGTCTCTCTTTTTCCCCAGTGGTCATGGTAGGTGGTGGGGTGTCCAGCGTTGGATTCCGGTCCTGCCTCAGTACTCCTTGGGTGCTCCCTGGTGGGTTTGTGGGCTTCTGTGGCCTTTTCTCCGGTTTGCCTATGTCTCTCCTTGTTTCTGCTTTCGTGCGTGGTTTCTGGTGGCCGTTTCTGTCGTGGGCTTGTCCTCACTTGCTTCCTCCTACATCGGTAGTGGTGGGGATTCCCTTTCACTTTCCCTGGTGTTTCTCGGTTTCCGCTTTCATTTTCAGCTGTTTGGTGCCAGTTCGCGCATACGCACTGTGAATTTTGGCTGTTACCTCTTGTGGGATAAGGACTTGCATTCCACAAGATAGAGGTAAGTCTTGTAGGCTTCTGGGGGTGAAATGGTGCTGGTAGGGTGGAAGAGGATAGGATATTATATATATATATATATATATATATATATATATATATATATATATATGGGTCCATGTCATATGGTCGACTGTTCATTTGACCTAAATGTCATTTGGTCGACAGTTCATTTGATCGAAAAGCATTTGCCCCCTTCCCCAATGTTGTGCGACCCTGGAGTTGATATATATAGTTAGGGGGGGGTGTGAAGCCCCCCACCTAAAATGTTTGTCGATCAAATGAACTGTCAACCAAATGACATTTAGGTCAAATCTTATGACATGGACCTATATATATATGTATATACCCATTTATATATATATATATATATATATATATATATATATATATATATATATATATTGAGAGAGAGAGAAAGAGAAAGAGATACATACACAACACTTGGTTGTGATAAGGCAGGGAATGGTAGCTGTAGGGAAGTGTGTGGCTGAATGGGTGTGCAGGGAAGGGTGGAGAGTGGTCTAGGCAGAGGATTTTTTATTTTTGAAAGAAGTATAAGTGCATTAGCTACTGATGAGAATGTATGACTAGCAGGTTAGCTATGCAAGGGGTGGTTCTAGGCTGCAGAGTATAGGTAAGTAGGGGAGTTGGTAGATAGTGGGGGGTGTAGGGCAAGACAGCATTGTAGGGGTTAGGGGGGAGTAGGGTAACTGGGTTAATGCAACAGTGCTAACATTGTGTTCTTTTTTACAGATGGCCAAGTTGCCAGAATTGCAACAATGATGGCAGGCTATCGTAGCCCAAGCGGAAGTTCAGGATGTAACAAAGTCCGAGGCGAAGCTAGAGCAAGCTTCAAGCAGAAAGAGATGGTGCCCTGTGATGACTCCAGGCTGGGGGAAAAGGCAGCAGGTGGAAAAACAGACAGTTACAGTGGAGACTCCTGTTCCCAGTACGTCGAAAGGCGAAGGTGCAGGTAATGATATTAATTTACCAATGGTTGGGGAACTAGGTGGTGAGGATGGTGAGGTGCAGAAGGCGGATGAGGTCTTGTTGGATGGGGATATAGAAAGGGGAGAAATAGTGTCAGACAGAGTGCAAAGGGGGTTGGTACAGGCAGCCTGGTTGCTGGGTGGACAGATGGTTGGAGTGGAACTGGGTTCTAAGGAGAGCTTGACAGGGTCAGAGGAAGGATCAGATTTTGGCCTGCGGCCAGGGGACTGGCTAGCTACTCAGGTGCTGGGACAGGGCAATGGAGGGGTTATTTTAACCCTGCACATTTTAGGGACGGTGAAAGAAAAAAATCTAGAAAGGTGGGTACGTGGATGTGTTTGAGTTGCTAGATGTGGAAGGGGTCGAGAGGTTAGTGGAAGCAGCGTTGGACACTAGCAAGGATTTGTTGGCAGCATTAGCAGCGCTGGGTAGAAAAAGGACAGGTAAGCTTAGTCCCAGGACTTGGGACAACTGGGTGGTTGGCTTTATTTATTACATGACAGTGCAGCTAGTGAAAGATGGAGCATTGGCTTTGGCCCTTTTGGGGTATTTTCTCACCATTCGAGATGGTCTGAAGAAGCGTATCCTTTTGATACGCGAAAGCGCTTACCTCCAATAAAGCTGTTTTTATCAAAATTTCATTCAAGATTCTCGTGGTGAGTCTGTGGTTCTCCTTTTTGGATACATTCGGGAAGTGCAACATTTGAGGCTGGGGAATGCATGGTTGTGGTATGATGAGCGGTTCCGTAAATGGAAAGCAGTTGACCAGTCTCTATGGTGCGAGGTTCATCATCCTGATATATGGCTGGCTGCAATGATGGACAGCTTTGGTGGGTTTAATAGGAGGATGAGCGTGGGTGAGGTAGGTGAGGTGTGTTGGTCATTTAACAAGAGTACTTGTTTATGGGTTGGGTGCAAATTTGCACACACTTGCTCAAGATGTGGGAGAAATCATCCTGTGGCTTAGTGTGGACAGCAGGGTTTTGATGCATGGACCAATGCTGGTATGGGCCAAGGATTACAGACAGCTCGAGGTAGGGGCAATTTCCCTGGACCCAGAGGAATGGAATTCTTTAGAGGCAATAGGGGGAGAGTTGCCTTTCCCCATTAAGGTGGAGGTATTGGAGGTTATGCTTTGCCAGTGTCCTGATTTCATTCTTAAGACTGAGGTCATTCAAGGGTTTCAACAGGGATTTCTTATTAAGTCCATGGTGGGGTTGGGGGGTGTAAGAACCTCCATTCAATGCAAGGGAAAGAGGACATTTTGTAAGAGTTGGTAGGTAAGGAGTGTAAGGCAGGGCCTTTGCGGGGTTCATTTGATACACCACCTTTTGTTAGCTAAAAGGTGTCGCTGTTGAATTTAGTGCCGGAGAAACAGCCTGGGGAGTTTAGATTGATTCATTATCTTTCATTTCCAGAAGGGAAGTCAGTAAATGACTTTATTGGGGATGAAGAAGTTAGGGTGTGTTACGCCTCTTTGGACGATGCAGTGCAGGTGATCAGGGAATTTCAGGAGCCTTGGTTGGTTAAGGTTGAAATTGAATCTGCTTTCCATTTGTTGCCCATTAGGAGGGAGGATTGGCCATTGCTGGGGATGAAGGTAGGTGGTAAGTATTATTTTGACACTGCCATGCCAATGGGTTGTTCCATGGCATGTGCAACATTTGAGAAATGTAGTACCCTCTTACATTGAATCTGGACTCAGAGGGTGGGAACACAGAAAGTGGTGCATTATTTGGATGATTTCTTGTTAGCTGAGGAAGGGAGGGTGTGGGCTCAACAGGGGTTACAAGAATTTACCGGTATGTGTGAGGAACTGGGTTTACCTTTGGCACAGCACAAGATGGAAGGCCCAGCAAGAGCACTGGAAGTTCCTGGGGTTAATGCTAGATGCGGAACGGGGATTGTTTTGTCTACTTCAGGATAAGATAGAAAGGCTGCGGTCAGCGATAAAGTGG
This sequence comes from Protopterus annectens, assembly GCF_019279795.1. Taxonomy (NCBI): domain Eukaryota; kingdom Metazoa; phylum Chordata; order Ceratodontiformes; family Protopteridae; genus Protopterus; species Protopterus annectens. The sequence continues at coordinate 1,669,117,143 of NC_056733.1, read as the reverse complement.
GTGTTGGACAAGAATAAGAGTTGGGTTGGTTCAATCATGGAACTGTTGGGTCTTCCGAACTTTGCCTGTTGAGTGTTACATCCAGGTCGGATGTTTTGCAAAACATTAGCTTATTTGCTAAAAGGTAGTAAGAGCAAATATCACTGGGTTAGGGTGACTAGGCTAGTGTGGGAAGATTTGAAGTTGTGGGATGGTTTTGTGCAGCAATTTAATGGAATTTCCTTTTGGCAATCGGAGTGGGTGGGTCAGGAAGAACTTCAGTTGTTTACGGATGCAGTGGGCGGTATTGGCATGAGGGCTTCCTTGGGGGAATATGGTTTGCAGCGCAATCGCCTCCCGATTGGAATGAGGAATGGAAGCGTGATGTCACTTTTTTAGAACTGATCCTGATATGGGCAGCTTCAGTGTTGTGGAAGGAGCAGTTGAGGAACAAGTGGATAGTTTTTCATTCAGATAATATGGCTGTGGTGAAGGTGTTACAAAAGAAGACAGCTAGGGCAGAATTGCTGTTCAGGATATTGCGGAAGTTGGTATTGCAGAGCCTGTTAATAAATGTTTCTTTTACAGCAGTACAAGTGCCTGGTGTTAAGAATCATATTGCTGATAGTTTGTCCTGCTTTCAGTTTTGCAGGTTTCAAGGGTTGGCCTCGGGGGGGGGGGGGGGTTGAGGTGCTGGAAACATTGCCAGAGGAGATGTGGAAGCTTGGGATAGGATAGTCAGGCATCTGGTGTAGCATTCCTGGGTTTCTTCTATGAGGAAGGCATACGGTATGGCTCTTTTTGATTTTAATTGATTTGTTTTGCAATTGCCTGATGAGGTAAGGTAAGGGTATGGTCAGAGAAATTATTGTTAAGATATGTGGCAGACAGTTAAAGTGGAGCTGGCAGCTATTAGTAATTTTGCTATGTTGGGGGGGGTTGCAAGATTTTACGAAGTCCTGGACATTAGGACGTATGTTGAGAGGGTGGGGGAGGGTGATGGTGGACTGTAGGGATACACGGTTGCAAATTACAAGGGGAAAATTAAAGATTTTGTTACAGGGTTTAGGATTATTACATGGTGGTTCACTGGATTATTTTATGTGGGGCACTCTATGCACGTGGTTATATTTTGGCACTTTCAGGGTATCAGAATTGTTAGGTTCCTTATGTTAGAAGGATGTTATAGTGGCTGAGAAGGAGGTCAACATCATAATACAGAAAAGCAAGATGGATCAGTTGGGTGGGAGATGTACGGTAGTGGTCAAAGTGGACAGGAACCTTCATCTTTGCCCAGTAATTTGGAATACATAATTTAGGAGTAGGAGGTTGTAGTACTCTGAGGGGTTGGTGTTTTTATAAGGATGGCAGAGTAGTTTCCAGTAGTAGGTTTATTACTTTAATTAGGAGGATTTGGGGTTGCATGGGATTTCCAACTGAGAAGTTTGCAGCTCATTCTTTTAGAATTGGGAGGGCTACTGATTTGGCTAGACAGGGTAGTTCAACTGAGGTTATTAAGAGGGCGAGCAGGTGGTTGTCAAATGCCTTTTTATCTTATATTAAATAGTACTGTTTGTGGTAATTAACAATTTTTTTTTCTTTTTCTTTTAGGGAAGCGTATAATCATTTTGGGCCATTTGTATATCTACTGGGCTGAGAAGCGTGCCTTAATCAGGGAGGATGGAAGTAATTTGGGTTTATCTTATTTAGGATGTTCTGTGTTTTGGCATGGAGTCCAGGCTATAGATTGGGATAGGGTAATGTTTGAATTTCAGAAGGCTAAATGGTGAATAGGGTGTCCTGATATATTAATAATTCATTTGGGAGGTAATGACTTCGGTGTTTTTGACTAAGAAGTGTTTAGCGGACATTATTTTACAGGATTTGAGGAGATTACAGGATAGGTACCCAGGTATGGTAACTATGTGGTCAGCGTTGATTCCTCAATTGTTTTGGAGGGAGGCATGCAGTTATAAAGCTATTGAAAGGGCCAGGAGGTTTGTTAACCATACATTGGAGGGACAGTTAAGAAAATCAGGGATGCATGTCATTCAACATGGAGACTTTGAGCAAGGAGAGGTAGGTTGGTATCATACAGATGGAGTTCATCTGAATGAAATTAGTTTAGATTTGTTTAATTTGCATCTCAAGCTCTTTTTACAAGAGATGCTGCAGGTTAAGGTTTGGGAGGGAACAGCCTGGTATCAGGCTGGTGGCGGAGAAGAGAGATAGGATTGTCCTCTTCTGTTCCCCCTCTATGGATGTGGTTTGATTTGGCCAATGGTTTTGTGTGGTGGAAGGTGAGCAGGTATGCTGCCTATTATTTGTGGCGGGGGAGGGGGGTGAGCAGGCATGCTCTGCCCTGAGGTGTTCGAGCAGGGTGAGTGGTTACACTGCCCTGAGGATCATTGTGGTTGATGGTATTTGATATTGTTTATATGTTTGAAGTTTCATGTATGATAATATATAATAAAGCTCGTCAAATGACTTTGCATGTCCAGAGTGGTTTGTTCAAAGGGGGTGCTGGGACAAATGTAGTTTGGCACAAACAAGGTTGTCCTGGACCCACGAGTAAGTGGAGGAAGGGGGTGGGGGGTGGGGAAGAGCTAGGCTAGGGATTGGCTAATCACTAGTCATGGCAATGTAGGTAGTGAAAGGGGATTTGAGTAGTTAAGGAAGCGAGGTAAGGAAGGGTGGGACTCAGAATGGGTTTAAGGGTAGGAATCTAAAGGAAGTAGTTACATTTGGCATGAGTTAGTCCCTCCCTCCCCCCTTTTTTGCTGGAGGAAGATGTGGTTGGTTTGAGGAGAGAGGCAGAGAAGAGGGACAGGATTGTCCTCTTCTGTTCCCCCTCTAAGGATGTGGTTTGATTTGGCCAGTGGATTTGTGTGGTGGAAGGTGAGCAGGTACGCTGCCCATTTTTTGTGGGAGCAGGGTGAGCAGGCACGCTGCCCCGGTGGAGGAAGTTTTAGGGTAAGCAGGTGCGCTGCCCTGAGGCATTCGAGCAGGGTGAGTGGTTTTGCTTCCCTGAGGATCATTGTGGTTGATGGCATTTGATATTGTTTATATGTTTGAAGTTTCATGTATGATAATATATAATAAAGGTTGTCAAATGGCTTTGCATGTCCAGAGTAGTTTGTTCAAAGGGGGGCTGGGACAACTGCATATATGCCTCTCTTGTAACTTTGCAACCCCCAAACTAGCCTGACGTCAAACCATTTGGCTCAGTGTTGTGCACCAGTAAACACATACAAATAACAGATAAATAAATGAGTGGTTCAGACAAATGAACCTTAATACTCTGTGCATAAGTGAGTTACATCAGAATAAAAATGCTACATAGTGCAGCTTACTTGAGAAGGTTCTTTATACATGAAGGAGTACTATTATATAAGGTAAATGGCTGTGCAGATCTTCATAGACCATATGAACTTACAAATGTTAATAACATGTCTGGGAGACAAGGTAAATGATGCAAGCAATTTCATGACTCAGAGACACTGAAATAAAAAGTAAAATGTGTTACATTATGCAAAGATACAGGAATGAAAAACTAAATAAATAAATACAAAAATTTCAAATTATGCAAGGGCAGATTTTTAGAAAGAATATAAATGAATGGAGTTGGTGCAACTTTTCTCAGCACTGTCCTGAAGATAGAATGTATAAAGTGTAAGAAATGAATGCGGGTTTGTAAAAATGAATAAATATAAATATGAATCTGTACATGGTAGCCTGCATAAATAACTAGGTGTGGAAGACCTGGCACTGTAGGTGACTATGGTGATGAGCTGTTAATGGAACAGAACAGAGTTTAGTTCCCTCAGCCTTCACTTGCCTTTGGTGTAATGATGAGTAACTTCTTAACCAGACAGTGCTTTGAGGCAATCAGGAAATTGGGCTAGGCTTCTCAGTGATCTCAAGAACTGAATACCTACTAGCAACATGTGAATCTAAGAAATAATGAGAAACTTAGCTACAGCTTAAAGATACTGGCCCACAAAACAGCTGTCAAATAGTGATAATGGGAAATCTTGGACATGTAAAGACAATGAGAGAGATCAGTTGCTCCATATCAGTGCTATGCCATGAGAGGCACATTTTAGGGTTCCACCCATCCCATTGTCAGCGGGTCACTCATGGGTTTAGCTACCTCATCCCATTGCCTGCACTGTGAAGCTGTGGGACTTTAAAAGTCCCATTTTTTATTTGCACTGATTCACCGTGGAAAAGCCACAAATGCATCCATTTTTTCCATGGCAATTCAGCTATCTCACCAATCTGGACCTGCAGGCAGAGCTATTCCCTGTTAGGTCCAGGTGTTGTAAATCATGCAGCAATTGGCTGAAACTCTTGAAGGGGGGAGGGATTAAGCGAGGAAGAGCCCTACAAAGGTTGCAGCTGTAGACTGTTTTTTACAGCTGCTAATACTACAGGACCACAATTTGTATGTTTCTCAAGCCAGGATTCCAGTCAGCCAGCCATCCAGCCACTCCAGCAGGATGGAAGCCTGCTAACCAGCCAGCCACTCCAGCAGGGAGGTAGCCTGCTAGCCAGCCAGTCAGCTACTCCAACAGGCAGGAAGCTGATAGCCAGTCAGCCAGCAACTCCAGAGGGAGGAAGTCTGACAGCCAGCCAGACACTCCAGCAGGCAGGAGGCCTGACAACCAGCCAGCAACACCAGCAGGCAGGAAGCCAGTAATTCAGCCTGCCATTCCAGCAGGCAGGTAGGCAGCTAGCCCAGTAATGAATGTGGTACTGGTAAGTACAATAGTATTTTGTGGCTCTAGTTATTTAAAATGGGAATATTGTGTTTTATTTCAATTTAAGTTTTTAATGTTTAGAGGTAAATGGATTTCCAAGTAGCAGTTTTTGAAGGTATAAAAAGTGTGTGTGTGTGTGTGTGTGTGTGTGTGTGTGTGTGTGTGTGTGTGTGTGTGTGTGTGTGTGTGTGTGTGTGTGTGTGAGTGTCTGTGTAATTATAGTTGTGGTTGTTTTGGTATGATTTCAAAGCATTAGTTTTTAAAGCTGAAATGTGTGTATAGAAGTTTTTTTTTTATTTCTCAGTGGGGAGCAATTTTTACACATAAATGTAGTGTGATATATTTCTATTGCCATGTTTTTTCAGGGTACTTTCTATTTACAGATAGAAATACTTGAAGATAGCTTGCACTTTTTCATGTAGTAATGTGTGCAATTTAATGCTGTCTTCAAAAAGTTAAGATATACTCCCCGGGATTCAAGAAGTTCGACGCAAGGATGTTTTTAGCCTTGTGCCGAGCGTCCTCACTACAGATGGCGCAGCAGCGCCATATTAATATGTATGAGAGCATGCCGCCACACCCTCGACGTGCACACGAAATGTGTGCGAGTGCAGGGGGCGTGTACAAGTGCTCTACAGAGGTGTAAACATGCCCCGACAGTTGCAAAACTTAATATGCCTACTAGTAGAGCCCGCCCCTAATAGTAAGTCAGTAATTCAGGGTCAATGGATACTGAAATGTATGCTAATCATACAAGAGTATTCACGAACAGTGAAATAAAATCAAAGTAATAAACACACAAGCACGTAGTGGAATGTAGAGCCCTGTCTCTAGAACTGTCACAATTAGTTTCCCTGTCCCCGTGTCCCCATTGTACATTCGAATTGCAGCAATAGCGAAGGTATAAGCAAAGCACAGTGTATCTGTGCATCACTGCCCTCCGACGAGCGTAGCTTACACATCATATTCATTCAAACAGAGAAAAATATACGGAATCAACATAAATGTCAATTGTGTAGTATTTAGATCATCCGCCTAATGAACAGGCATTCACGGTTCAAACCCAACAATAGCATATATCATTTTCCATGTGGAATGAATGTCGTTTTGCTGTAAAACCGACATAAGAGTATCGCATGAAATATTTAACTTAAATATCATTCAAGCAAAGTGGCACTGTCATAATGAATAAGATACTAGTAAGCAGGTGTAAGCACAAATAAGCAGCAGTAAACACATATAAGTACCAGTAAGCAAGTCTGAGTGCACTTGCGCGAGTCTAAGCAGTGCCCAGCATAAGAAATGTATATAAGTATATACAGATATATAATATATATATATATATATATATATATATATTGATATATATATATATATATATATTTGTATATATATATATATATATATATATATATATATACAGATATATAATATATATATCCATATATATATATATATATATATATATATATATATATATATATATATCTATGAAGAAAGAATAACGTAACAATAAAGCATACTAAAGGAATGAGAAGGGAATCAACAGCAACCCCATTATTATATAGCGCTGTCAGCGTATGTCATATCAAGCTGGGCAGGAGTGAGTAAAGCACTGCTACTCACACCACAGGCAGGATATTATCAGTGGCAGTAACATTGTTGAGCTGCTAAGTCTACTTTACACACAGAGGGTAGTCTTTGGTGGGACTACCCAAAAATTGATAGACCATTTGGCAATCTGGCCATTACACAAGCAAGGGCAGGTATGTTCAAGGACTAAATGGTGTGAGAGAATGAGAATACATGGGTTGGGACAACAAACGTGTAGGGCCCCTAACACTCAGGAAAGGGCAATGTGTGAAGGTGTGTCATGGCTGCGATAACAAGTGGACAATGAATGGTATGCGTGCATGTTGAACACGGGTGGAGTGGAGGAACTATGGGTATGAAATTATGGAGCCAGGCATGCCATGGTTGGATGGGCTGGTTCTAATTGGACCGCCTCATGGAGATCATCGAGTTCATTATAAGTGTATATGCATACACACATGCAGACATCAATATGTAAATATGTAGAAGTACATTCTCTGTAACACATTCATTCCATTTGCAGACATAAATAACATGAATGTGCCCTTACAAACCTCAACAGTAGATAGAATAATAGGTTGTGCATAAGAGGGACAGGACAAAACCTCTAAAACGCAGAGGTGTGTACAATGTCCAAAGTCAGTGTTGTGCTGAAAAAAATCAAATGTAAGCACTTTTCCACACATGGAATCATTCCTGTGATCTGCCTGCAGTGGCAATGCCAATTACTAAACCGGTCTATTTGTAAAAGAAATACGCCAAACACATACATAATTAGGCTCTCATGTGTAACGTGTGTGTTACCACATAGTCATACTTATTAATTTATTGTAGTGTCATGTTAACAGGAGTAAGGATGTAATGAAGTATAGAGTCTAATCTTGACATAAACACATGCGTGTCCCATGTGGGACAATTCAAAAATAGTGAATAGTATTCTTTTGTTCGCTCATGTCACCAATGTTTGTGGACTAAATGTTTGGGAGTTCTGAGGATACGTGGAGTGAGTCAATGGATGGGATGGGTCTATAGGAGTAGGGAGTGGCCAATGTGTAGTGGTGTGGATACATCGTGAATCCAACTGGAGAATGAATGACTGTAGTGTTAGGGAGGTGTTGGGTTGTGTGTTTGGGGAACCAGAAGCCATGGGTATATGGGCATATATGCAAATGAAGCAGCACAGCAACAGTGTATTGGTTAGAGCAACCACCTAACGAACTGACATTCCCGTACCGTAACCTACTGCATCACATGAAATTTACCATCGGTAATCTGTACATGAACATATTGCGACATGTGTCCACTGTAAAACCAGCAAAATATCAATTAAAAGTTAACTGGAGCAAAGTGTCAGTGTCATAATGAATAAGGCACTAGTAAGCAGGTTCAAGCATATATAAACACCAGTAAGCATGTGTAAATGCTTTTGCATATATATGTATAAATATATATATATATATATATATATATATATATATATATATGTTCTGAATATATATATATATATATATATATATATATATATATATATATATATATATATATATATATATATATATATATATATATATATATATATATATATATATATATATATATATATATATATATATATATATATGTATATATATGTATATATATATATATATATATATATATATATATATATATATATATATATATATATATGTGTACATGTGTGTGTGTGTGTGTGTTTGTGTGTGTGTCTGTAGATATACACAGATATACAGCTATTATAGAAAACAGCACACAAGAATGACATATGTTCACAGGTTACGCCAATGGAAGTGAGGGACCCAAGCAAGAAACATGAAACACGTAGCATGACCTTCCACCTCCCCCCAGCCGGACATGGGAAACATACACACAAACAATGTAAAGAGTCCACTGCTCCCCAGACCACAGGCAGGATACAACCGGGGGGGGGGGTCACACAGTGCACCCTTGAATTCTAATCTTGGAACACAGGCAAGAGCATCCCTTGTGGGACACCCCAAAAATTGGCAAGACCAAATGAAGGTGATAGACCGAACGTTCTGGCTGGGGTGTATACATACTCAGAATACAAGGGTGGGAAAGCCTGATGACACATGGTTCAAGGCAATTGTATGAAATGGGTCCCATGAAGTGGGGAGTGGGCAGCTTGTAGTTGTATGTTCAGAACAGACCATGACCCAGAGTAACGATGGGTGCTGTTGAGGAGGTGCAGGTATGGGAACTATGGGTAGCTACTTATGTGTCTAGGTGTGCAGGTGATTTCTGATGTGGGCCTATATGGACAGCCCTAGGGATGTAAGCGAATGTGTTCATTGGGCAGAGGCATCACCCAACAAGCAGCCACACCCACTACGAGTCCCACTGCATCAAAGTGTAATTTATATGGCAAGGAACGGAATAACAAGATGTAGATGTATATATGTAGAGGTATGTGTGTGTATATCTACCCATAGTGACATAGAGATAAGCCTCTCCCTCTCCATAGTGCAAATGTATACATACAGAGATAGAATAAAGATACATACCCACATATAAATATATACATATGCAGACACCCATAGACCCATATGTTGTTAGATATATATATATATATATATATATATATATATACATATATACATATATATATATATATATATATATATATATATATATATATATATATATATATATATATATATATACATATATATATATATATATATATATATATATTTATATATATATATATATATATATATATACAGCAAAATATAAATATACATGTATGCATTCATATACAGATATATCTTTATATAGTAATGTATATAGATATATATATATATATATATATATATATATATATATATATATATATATGTGTGACTGTAAATATACACATGTATATAACCAGGATATGATACAACAGTTATGAATTACATATGTTCACAGGCCATGCATATGGGGGTGAGGGGTCCAATAAACAAACGTGTAACACGTAGCATCAACCCCCCCATCCCACCAGCTAGGCCGGTGAGACATACAGACACACAATAAAAGTAAACACACCACTGCTTCCCAGACCACTGGCAGGATACTACCAGTGGGAGAGACCTGCCAGGTCTAATCTTGAAATATAGACAGCAATGTCCCTTGTGGGACACCAAAAATTAATGATCATTGGAGGCAGTCCCAGTAATGACTCATCAAACCAGGTTGTAGATATACATGGACCAGTAGGTAGTGCAAGCCTGATAACCCATGGGTTGACACAATGTACATGTGTCCCGACACATGGAAAGAGGGCAGTGTGTAGTGGTGTGTTTATACTCCACCTGCACCCACAGAAAGGATGAGTGCTGTAGAGGAGTGGCAGGGGGGAACTATGGGTATGCAATTATTGGCCTAGGCATGCAAATGTAGGCTGCAAAGTTGTATTAGGACTGCCCAGGGGATGTAAGTAATATTCCAAAATGGGAATAGCTGACTCCCATACCTCTCAACCCTTAAGAGCAAATCCACTGGACAGGACATAAACCATTGGGGAACAAATAGGGGCCATACCTCTGAACTGTCACCGATTTCCAGGGACGTCCCTGATTTCGACTCAATTTCTAACTCTATCCCACTTAATCCCTCCTAAAACTAGTGACATTTGGAGGAAAGGTGGTGAATTACATGTAATGAATAAAGACAACAATTAAGAGTAATAAACATCCTTTACCTCAGAAAATGTATATGAATTCATATGCGCTGAGTCTGTCAATGTGTCAGGTTAATAGCACCAATAATTTAAATGTGTCCCTGATGTTGTTATGCCATGTCCTTGATTCAGTTTGTATTTTCCCCAATCGTATGAGAGGTCTGACAGGGACAGAAAGCACATATTCCACTGACAACCTTAGAAAGATGATATAATATTAGGTATGCAGTAGCATGACTCGGCTGAAGGATGTGGGTTCCAAAACCCAGTTGCTTGTTTGTATTGAAGAGTGTCATTTCCCATGTATTAGCCAGACAGGTGCAGATTGTAAGAGGAACACACCAATAATATGAATCAACCTCTGGACAGGCTGCGGATTCCGTACAGTCGAACGGCATGCTGTCGCCTAATAGGCAGCCATTCCCGATACTGTAGGCATGTAATCCAATGTAATAGGCATCACAAGGTAATATCGTAGTCCTCACTCCCACCCAGGGGTGTGAATGTCAAAGGCAACCACCCAATATAGTATATTTGCAAGTGTGGAAGCAAGCAGGTGTAAGCCTGTTTGGCCACCAGTATGTGAGTATTACACTGGTAAAGCAATGTAGAGGCTAACTGAGTGTAAGAAACTGTAACCGGAGGTTAGCATTGCTTAGATCCATGCAAACCACTGCACACCCATTCACAACTGCTTTAATGTGCCTTAATCACTCTGTGACCAACAGCCTCGTTGTGCCCAGCAACAAAATAAATGACCTCTGCAAAGCTCGAAACCAGGACCCTGCACACACAGCTATTGTGATTTACCAGTAAGGCATGGCAGATATACAGATATCAGATCTTATCACAAACATATCATCCAGCACAGTCATTCAACAGTATAGGAAATGTATTCCATCATGTAGATGTATGTGTGAGTGTTTATGTCCAGATACAGATACATACATATATATAGCTATATCAGGAACATCCCTTGTGACAACAAAGCATTACAAAGGAATGAAAATGGAAACACCAGCAACTCCTGTATTATGTAGTGGTGTTGTCCTATGTAATATCAAGACTCCCTCAGACAGACATGTGTCATTCATACAAGCAAACATTTGTACATTGGCCAAATACATCACTCTCTGCATGCTATTTACTTTAACACAACAGTTCCTGTCCAACCATTATGTGAGAACAGTACTCTTGCAAATGAGGTAACCATAGAGGGACTGGTAGTGTTGTGTGTACAATGGGGTCATCCGCATCACGTGTACCTGGAACTTTTAGGAGTCATGTGCATATAAGGATCGTGTGCCTGAGAGACAGGGGTGAGGACAACTGAATTATGTTGTGATGCATATTAAAAGGGGTTACATGTGTCCAGTGGACACGTGTGTGAAATGGATAGCTATGTATGTGCAAATGTTGTTCTTAGTACCAATTGGCCTTTAGTTTCCATAGGGTGAGAATGGGATGTGGGGAAAAAAGAGTAGGTATGCTCATGGGGGATAGGTAGGGTAGGATGACAGACAAGACAGCATACAGGGTCGGTATATGACACATGTGGGGGGATATATTTCAGACGGGGAGGGGTGTTTGACGGTCACAAGCCCATGAGCCCCCAGATGGAAACAGTGGGAAGAAGGTCCCCAGCCATGGGCAGCCACCACTGCACCAAAACAGCTGCAAAGGTGGCAGAGCTGGGTGCTGTCTAGGAGGAGCAGCCTCATCCTGTAAATGTGACACTCTGCCCTCGTGCTGGCGTATCTGGCCTCAAAACCCCTTATTGAGCCCCCTATGCACCATGTCCGGGACTGTACAACAGCGGACATGTTCCTGTCTGGACCTGCTCCCAGGGGGACAAGCCCAATCCTCAGTGGCGGTACCACCAGAAGGTAGCGCACAGCCAACAGAGGTGGAGGTCAAACGCTGGCCCCCATATGTGCTGGCGTCTGGTGCCATGGCCAGCTGAAGTGGGACAGGAGGTTCTGCCGGGACCTACAAACCCATATACTTTATGCTGGTACAGTTTAAACACAGATATGGCATAGTAATAGTCAACAGCATTCAGGATTACTTATAACAGCATGCAGAGGGAGCACAACACATGCATATATACTGCATGGCATCTGTACAAAATGTAGAAGCCTTGTGCCTGCAGCTATGAACAGTGGCCCATTATTGGAATGTCACTGAGAACCCCAGGCAGTGTCTGTCATACCACTGTTTCATGTGACATATGTCCGATCAGGGATGTGATGGCAGTAACTCATCACTATCATCATGTACTGACTGCAATCCTCACACTATGCTCCTGCAGTTCAAAGATGTGTGTTCAGTGAGTAACACAGGAAACAGATGGTTCCACACACTGACCAGTCCACAGGTGGCCCTACAGATGGGGGTCCCAAACAAACAGAGCACTGTCTTGTCAGTTTTACAACATGCAGAATAGCCATTACCACACAAAACTTGTTAAACAGGCAGTAGTCTCAATGAAGCATAGCTACACTTACATGCTGTAGTCATGTCTGGCACATTACCCTCCTGCCTTTAGGCTATTTCCCTCTGTGTATGTTGTTTGAGGAACATCCAGATATCATATGTGATGCCGTTTACCAAACACCAGATCCAGGTACCACTCACAGCGACTGTCATGGGCAAACACCAACATGATGTTCCTAGATATTGTACTGTGTTTTCATGTGATTGGCTATGGGAACATCATCACAGCTGTCCCACATGCAATCAGCTAGAGGAGGACTGCAATAGGTGCAGAGGCCATCACCTGATCATGACCATCACTTACAAAACACAGGCTGCTGCTGAGCAGGTGTACACCTCCACATCCACCAGAGAGTGTGTGGGAGGGACAGACAGAGGCAAGGTACATCAGAGAAGGGCTTGGAGACTAAAACCTAAGCATCATCTGTCACACACCTACCAGTACAGGGGTTCAAACCTCTGACTGACTAGTCATTACTATTACAAGTGCATGCATTAACCCCATGTGCCACAAAGCTGACATGTCGGGATGCTGTAAGAACATATATGTTTGCTGATGTGTGACATCTGCAACAGAGATATAGTAGACCTACATTAGGTGTAGCACACATGGCTGTCCACATAAACAGATGTCATCGTCAACACAACCATACTCTCTAATGGACTCACATTGACACTCTTTGCCAGGCCCACAAATACACTTCCAAACTACTTAGTTTGCCACACTGCAGTAATGCACAGGTACTACATGCACCACAGGGGATATCCGGAGGTTCTCTGGACTAGGGTATGTGAACATCGTTGACATCTGTTGGTATACCAATGGGAGTTATACTGGGAGTGACTGTGGTTGGGAGCATCATACCCACATGCAGACACAAGGTGCCAGTACAGACATGCATGTGTGCATTGCTTCATGGGTGTGTAGTGGTTGGCTGTGCAAGATGGCTGTACAAGGCTGGGTGCGGGGTAATCCTTGGCACCATGCCACCCAACAGTGGTGTGCAGTGTGGTACAGGGATGTAGTGTCTGCAATGTCCCACACAGATGGGTATTGTATGAACTGTCCTGACATCCTGGCTACCATTGTGTATAGCCATAGCTTTGCAATGCATGCCATGTCTGTGTTTGATAGTCCTTGACATGGACATTGCCTGGGATGTACACATCCCAAACTAATGTACAGTAACATGTAAAGGTCACCTAGTTTGGCTGGCACATGTTGTGTACACAGGCTGTTATCCTCTGATATGCCAATACTGGCCTGGTGTGGCAGGACATGCTTATAGACAGCAGGCTTAACCTGCACCTGCATTGATGACATGATACAGGTATTCCCTGGTGTCAGTGGCATTGGTCCATACAGGGCACATGTGTAAGGCATTGTATGGTCTCTGTGGATCGCATTTGATGGCACTACATATGTTGCAGGCATTCAGTTTGGAACATAGTGAACGCACAGTGTCAGCAATTACATGCCTATTGTACTGCTGTACCGGGTGCCATG